>NC_030682.2:146711940-147086940 GCF_000004195.4 Xenopus tropicalis | reverse complement strand
AACAGCCCCCTAAGTTTGCACAATTCAGCATAATATAATATAAACATGGCTACTAAACTGTATCCCAGTGCTTATTGATGACCCTATTCCGCAGGCGCAGGAAACCCCTCTCCACGTTGCAGCTCGGATTAAGGACGGGGAGAAGGTCGCTGAGATGCTAATAAAGAGCGGAGCCGACATTAATGTGGAGCAGGAGGTGAATGAATGGGGTTAAATGTACAAATCTGCCATCCCTTTTAACCCATTCCTGTGATTGGCTGCAATAATATAAGATTCTGAATGTTCCAAGCTGGCCCTCAGGAAATGTCTGATTGGTCTGTACTTATCTCTGTGGGGGGGTTGGATATTAAACATCTGAATCCCTGTTACTAGAACGGAGAGACGGCAATGCATGTAGCTGCCCAGCATGGAAACCTACAGATGATATCTGCCCTCATAGAGGAAGGAGGGGAACCTACCTGGCAGTCAAAGGTAACTCACTCATGTATTATAAGGGATAATGTACCCCCTACTGTAAATGATAAGGATATTAGCAGTCACTGAGGGGTTCTGTGCCCCCCATATAAAGGCACAAGGCTGCAGGCTGAGTTATACAGGGAACTCTGAGTATCACTCATGTATTATAAGGGATAATGTACCCCCTACTGTAAATGATAAGGATATTAGCAGTCACTGAGGGGTTCTGTGCCCCCCATATAAAGGCACAAGGCTGCAGGCTGAGTTATACAGGGAACTCTGAGTATCACTCATGTATTATAAGGGATACTGTACCCCCTACTGTAAATGATAAGGATATTAGCAGTCACTGAGGGGTTCTGTGCCCATATAAAGGCACAAGGCTGCAGGCTGAGTTATACAGGGAACTCTGAGTATCACTCGTGTATTATAAGGGATAATGTACCCCCTACTGTAAATGATAAGGATATTAGCAGTCACTGAGGGGTTCTGTGCCCATATAAAGGCACAAGGCTGCAGTCTGAGTTATACAGGGAACTCTGAGTATCATTCATGTATTATAAGGGATAATGTACCCCCTACTGTAAATGATAAGGATATTAGCAGTCACTGAGGGGTTCTGTGCCCCCCATATAAAGGCACAAGGCTGCAGGCTGAGTTATACAGGGAACTCTGAGTATCACTCGTGTATTATAAGGGATAATGTACCCCCTACTGTAAATGATAAGGATATTAGCAGCCACTGAGGGGTTCTGTGCCCCCCATATAAAGGCACAAGGCTGCAGGCTGAGTTATACAGGGAACTCTGAGTATCACTCGTGTATTATAAGGGATAATGTACCCCCTACTGTAAATGATAAGGATATTAGCAGTCACTGAGGGGTTCTGTGCCCATATAAAGGCACAAGGCTGCAGGCTGAGTTATACAGGGAACTCTGAGTATCACTCGTGTATTATAAGGGATAATGTACCCCCTACTGTAAATGATAAGGATATTAGCAGTCACTGAGGGGTTCTGTGCCCATATAAAGGCACAAGGCTGCAGGCTGAGTTATACAGGGAACTCTGAGTATCACTCATGTATTATAAGGGGTAATGTACCCCCTACTGTAAATGATAAGGATATTAGCAGTCACTGAGGGGTTCTGTGCCCCCCATATAAAGGCACAAGGCTGCAGGCTGAGTTATACAGGGAACTCTGAGTATCACTCATGTATTATAAGGGATAAAGTAAAATAGATTACTGTGTATATAAATGCATTGTGCTTTCTTTATCTGCAGAATCAAGAGAACCCCCTTCACACTGCCGTAAGACACTGCCATCTCCCCATTGTAGAAGTGATTCTCACCTATCTAGCGAATGAGAGAGGCCGAGCCGATGCGGTCGGTTGTGTTAACCAGGCCAATAAGGTGAGTCGCTGCCAGTCATGTAACGGAAGGAATTAATACTCCCTGCCCTGGTGTCAACTGGTGGATTTTGGCCCAACCCAGACTGGCAATCTGTGGGTTCAGGCAAATGCCAGGGGGTCTGTAAGGTGCCACAGACAGTCACTATTTATTGGGCTGGGGGGGCTGTTTGTGCCTCTGGGTACTGGGAATGCCAGGGGGGCTGTAAGGTGCCACAGACACTCACTATTTATTGGGCTGGGGGGGGGGCTGTTTGTGCCTCTGGGTACTGGGAATGCCAGGGGGGCTGTAAGGTGCCATAGGCAGTCACTATTTATTGGGCTGGGGGGGGGGGGGCTGTTTGTGCCTCTGGGTACTGGGAATGCCAGGGGGGCTGTAAGGTGCCACAGACAGTCACTATTTATTGGGCTGGGGGGGCTGTTTGTGCCTCTGGGTACTGGGAATGCCAGGGGGGCTGTAAGGTGCCACAGACACTCACTATTTATTGGGCTGGGGGGGGGCTGTTTGTGCCTCTGGGTACTGGGAATGCCAGGGGGGCTGTAAGGTGCCACAGACAGTCACTATTTATTGGGCTGGGGGGGGGGGGGCTGTTTGTGCCTCTGGGTACTGGGAATGCCAGGGGGGCTGTAAGGTGCCATAGGCAGTCACTATTTATTGGGCTGGGGGGGGGGGGGCTGTTTGTGCCTCTGGGTACTGGGAATGCCAGGGGGGCTGTAAGGTGCCACAGACAGTCACTATTTATTGGGCTGGGGGGGCTGTTTGTGCCTCTGGGTACTGGGAATGCCAGGGGGGCTGTAAGGTGCCACAGACAGTCACTATTTATTGGGCTGGGGGGGCTGTTTGTGCCTCTGGGTACTGGGAATGCCAGGGGGGCTGTAAGGTGCCACAGACACTCACTATTTATTGGGCTGGGGGGGGGGCTGTTTGTGCCTCTGGGTACTGGGAATGCCAGGGGGGCTGTAAGGTGCCATAGGCAGTCACTATTTATTGGGCTGGGGGGGGGGGGGACTGTTTGTGCCTCTGGGTACTGGGAATGCCAGGGGGGCTGTAAGGTGCCACAGACAGTCACTATTTATTGGGCTGGGGGGGTGCTGTTTGTGCCTCTGGGTACTGGGAATGCCAGGGGGGCTGTAAGGTGCCACAGACAGTCACTATTTATTGGGCTGGGGGGGCTGTTTGTGCCTCTGGGTACTGGGAATGCCAGGGGGGCTGTAAGATGCCATAGGCAGTCACTATTTATTGGGCTGGGGGGGCTGTTTGTGCCTCTGGGTACTGGGAATGCCAGGGGGGCTGTAAGGTGCCACAGACAGTCACTATTTATTGGGCTGGGGGGGTTGTTTGTGCCTCTGGGTACTGGGAATGCCAGGGGGGCTGTAAGGTGCCACAGACAGTCACTATTTATTGGGCTGGGGGGCTGTTTGTGCCTCTGGGTACTGGGAATGCCAGGGGGGCTGTAAGGTGCCACAGACACTCACTATTTATTGGGCTGGGGGGCTGTTTGTGCCTCTGGGTACTGGGAATGCCAGGGGGACTGTAAGGTGCCACAGACAGTCACTATTTATTGGGCTGGGGGGGCTGTTTGTGCCTCTGGGTACTGGGAATGCTAGGGGGGCTGTAAGGTGCCACAGACACTCACTATTTATTGGGCTGGGGGGGCTGTTTGTGCCTCTGGGTACTGGGAATGCCGGGGGGGCTGTAAGGTGCCACAGACAGTCACTATTTATTGGGCTGGGGGGGGCTGTTTGTGCCTCTGGGTACTGGGAATGCCAGGGGGGCTGTAAGGTGCCACAGACAGTCACTATTTATTGGGCTGGGGGGGGCTGTTTGTGCCTCTGGGTACTGGGAATGCCAGGGGGGCTGTAAGGTGCCACAGACAGTCACTATTTATTGGGCTGGGGGGGCTGTTTGGGCCTCTGGGTACTGGGAATGCCGGGGGGGCTGTAAGGTGCCACAGACAGTCACTATTTATTGGGCTGGGGGGGCTGTTTGTGCCTCTGGGTACTGGGAATGCCGGGGGGGCTGTAAGGTGCCACAGACAGTCACTATTTATTGGGCTGGGGGGGGCTGTTTGTGACTCTGGGTACTGGGAATGCCGGGGGGGCTGTAAGGTGCCACAGACAGTCACTATTTATTGGGCTGGGGGGCTGTTTGTGCCTCTGGGTACTGGGAATGCCAGGGGGGCTGTAAGGTGCCACAGACAGTCACTATTTATTGGGCTGGGGGGGCTGTTTGTGCCTCTGGGTACTGGGAATGCCAGGGGGGCTGTAAGGTGCCACAGACAGTCACTATTTATTGGGCTGGGGGGCTGTTTGGGCCTCTGGGTACTGGGAATGCCGGGGGGGCTGTAAGGTGCCACAGACAGTCACTATTTATTGGGCTGGGGGGCTGTTTGTGCCTCTGGGTACTGGGAATGCCTGGGGGGCTGTAAGGTGCCACAGACACTCACTATTTATTGGGCTGGGGGGGCTGTTTGTGCCTCTGGGTACTGGGAATGCCAGGGGGGCTGTAAGGTGCCACAGACAGTCACTATTTATTGGGCTGGGGGGCTGTTTGTGCCTCTGGGTACTGGGAATGCCAGGGGGGCTGTAAGGTGCCACAGACAGTCACTATTTATTGGGCTGGGGGGGGCTGTTTGTGCCTCTGGGTACTGGGAATGCCAGGGGGGCTGTAAGGTGCCACAGACAGTCACTATTTATTGGGCTGGGGGGGGCTGTTTGTGCCTCTGGGTACTGGGAATGCCGGGGGGGGCTGTAAGGTGCCACAGACAGTCACTATTTATTGGGCTGGGGGGGGGCTGTTTGTGCCTCTGGGTACTGGGAATGCCAGGGGGGCTGTAAGGTGCCACAGACAGTCACTATTTATTGGGCTGGGGGGCTGTTTGTGCCTCTGGGTACTGGGAATGCCAGGGCCTTTTTTGTATCCCAGTGGCCCTTTTTGGGGAGGTACCACCAGTGATATTAACCCTTCCCTGTCCTTGTGTTGCCGCCTCTGTTTCAGGCCGGGGAGACCCCCCTGCATTTGGCTGCGGCAGTGAAGAAAGAAATGACCCACACACAAGGGGAGGATGTTAAAATCATTCGGATCCTCATGGAACACGATGGCGATATCTCTCGCCCCACCAACACGGTAACTATTGGTCCTTAGATGCCCCGTGGGGCCCAGTCGGTTCTACTCTGGGGCCCAATCAGAGGAGAAGAAGCAACATAAACATTAACCCCCAATTTTCCTTATTAAGGAGGAATTAAAGAAAGCAAATGTGGCCCCCACAGTGCCATTCTAGTTAATGGGAATTATGGGTATCCAGGGAAATGTCTAGGAAAGTCTCCCAATTCTTGAGAAACAACCAACAGAAAGACAGACGGAGTGTTTAATAACACAACGCGTTTGCTCGGCTCTGGCAGAGAAACAATAAAAATGTTTGTTTAATAATTGTAATATTTATGGATGAGCCAACTTGCCCCGGGGCAATAGGGCACACAGTCTCATATCAATTCAAGTGAAGGGTAAGTAAATAGACGAATGGTGTTTAAACGACTTGTTGACTCGTTAGAGGATTTGTGTTTGTCCAATGCCCCTGTGGGGGCTCTAAATCTCCCCCCTTAGACACATCTCACTTCTCCCTGTTTACATTAAAGCCTCCGCTCTACAGACCCAGCTATGGGAACCGCTTCCAGCACCGGGTTCTTCACCAGTTCTGATACATAAAAGCTTTTGTCTTTCCGAGAGGCCCAGATTCTTTCTTCTCATTCTGTTTATAAGACTCCCGCCTCATAAATAACCCTGGGGAGGCCCTGAGCCCAGAGGGGTTTTACACCAGGAATAGAAAATATTTACTGCAGTTTGTGCTGTACCAAGTAGCTGCCTGGCCGGCCCAGGACAAAGGCAAGGGAGGAATTATCCTGGTCCTGTTGCTAATGGTTTAGGGAGCTTCTTGAAAGAGAGACCAACTGCAGTATACAGATTTATTTTTACAATATAAATAGTTAGGCAACATTAGGTTCAGCCAGCAGGTGGCGCCAACCCCTATGGTTGGCCTGCAGGGGATTTCCCCTACAGAAACCTGTATAAGGAAGATAAGCACTTTTTTTGGCCTAGAGGCAGGACTGAAGACTGTTGTTGACGGACCAAGAGGGAGACTAATGCCTTCAGGGCTAGTAAGTGGATAGGAGTTGGGTGTGAGTTCACCCTAGGAGTGAAAGATAGGTAGGTTAGCAAGAAAGGACAGTCTGTTGTCCCAACGAGGAGTGAGTATTTTAGGGTAGAGCCCTGGGCGACTGGGTGCCAATTAGGGAATTGAATCGTTTGGGTGGAGGTTAGAGGGGTTCCTATGGGTGAAGCTTGGCCACTGTATGTGGGACACCACAGAGAATCATGGGAAGGTTTATGAAGGAGAGGAGGCCCCTGTATGGCTAACGGCACTCTGCCCTGCCTACATGACAGGGGTCCCAAAGGCTTCGGGAGAGGAAAGCCGTGTGAATGTGAGGAACAGAGGGAAAACCTGCTGAAGTATTGTTTGAGATGTTTGAGAGTCGGAACCCAGTGCCCCAGTCTGTAGCCTGCCTGCAAGAACCACAGTGTGCCATGCCGGCTTCCTACAGTAAAGCCCATCCACATACAGCCTACTGTAATGGGTGCCTGCCAGCCATGGGTAGCCCCGTTACCAGCCTGTAGCCCCGTTACCAGCCTGTAGCCCCGTTACCAGCCTGTAGCCCCGTTACCAGCCTGTAGCCCCGTTACCAGCCTGTAGCCCCGTTACCAGCCTGTAGCCCCGTTACCAGCCTGTAGCCCCGTTACCAGCCTGTAGCCCAATATACATTTTACCCTCCTGTCATGAAAGTGCAGCCAGTACTTTCAAGTGGTTCCCATTCAGAGGCAGGGAGCGTTCATCCCCCACCCAAAAGTATCAGGACTAAAAAATGTTCCCAATCACCCTGTGTGCAATTGTGCTAAATGGGAGAATCTTTGGAAAATATTTGTGGGCACTCACAGTAGTCTTGTTCTCAATGCCAGGAGGGGTCTGACATAAGCCAATGACATAATGCTTAAGCCAATGACATCATGTAGTCTTGTCTTATGACTTCATACAAGGTTACATTTCTTAGAATTTCATGCACCTTTCTGTGCCGCCCTGGTGGAGCCTTATTCTCCATGACAGGTCTCCAACTGGGCCAAATTCACTGGCCTCAAAGACCAGAAAGAACTAGTATTTTCTCCAATATCTTTATCATCTTTATGGCTAAAAACCGCCGGCATCACTGATTAGACCACTTATGTAAGTGGGTTTGGATGGATTTGGTTGGCAAGGGGTCTGTACCCGCATAGTATTGTTTAGAAATGCTTTCCTGTGATGCCAGGCTTGGTTCTTGAGGAATCCAGTGATGTCCTAGTATAGCCTGGTATAGCCCTGTATCTGTCCAACATGAAGCCATTGGCTGCGCTGGGGTCCTATCTCTATCCAACTTCTTGTGGGATAACTCTGGGCTTGGATGTTTGTAGAGAAGCTTCTGGAACCCTGGCTTGTACAACGTTACAGTATAATGGCACCAGTTAAATGCTTTATATTGCAGACCTCAGAGACCCCCCTGCATTACTGTGCCAGGGTGGGCAATGAAGACGTTTTGTTGGAAATGATCAGACATATTAGCTCCAGCCGAATCCAACAGACGATGAACAAGCAGGCAAAGGTAGGAACTTACTCTTGTAAGGGAATTCTGGGAAATGTAGTTTTTCCTGTTAGACCTGTTGTTCTATTAGAACCAATCAATAATATTTTTATTTACAAGAAGCACTAATGGTTATTTCCCCTTTAATCAGAATGGAAGGTCCCCTCTGTTGGTAGCGGCGGAACAGGGCCACACAGGCATAGTGCAAATCCTCCTTCAGAACCAGGCCCGAGTGGATGTTTTTGATGAGGTAAGTAGGACCCAGTAGAACCCACTTGCTGCCATGTAATGCCATATGTGGGTAGGGAGCACCTACTGGAATGGATCATTTGTCAGCAGTGTAGCCAATCAAACAAACCTGTAGCCAATCAGATTATTCCAACTTTCACAGGGCTAGTGTAAGTAGCCAATAGGAGTATTAAACACGCACAGGGTTAATATAAGTAGCCAATAAGATCATTAGAATGTTCACAGCTCAAATGATTGCAGGGCCACCCCAGATAGGGACTTGTGCACCCACGTTTGTGCCAGTTTGTCTCACCATGGAGGTCCTTCCCTACAGCATGGCAAAGCCGCCTTGCATCTCGCTGCCGAGAACGGGCACGACCAGATAGCGGATATCCTCCTGAAACACAAAGCGTTTGTCAATGCAAAAACCAAGCTGGGCCTGACGCCTCTTCACCTTTGCGCGCAGAATGGGTTCAACCACCTTGTGAAGCTGCTCGTGGAAACCCATTTGGCCTGCATCGACGCCATGTCTTTGGTAAGATGGCTTCTCTATCAACAAACATGTGGGGCCCCAGCAAATGATTCTCCATAGGGCTTTGGCATATTAACAGCCAGGGCCATCAGCAGAAATCATGGCACCCCATACTAATTAGTTGCAGCCCCCCCATATAGACCATACCCAGCTCACCCAGCCATGCATGGCTACAGCCAAACACCCCATATCTGCTCCAAACCCCACCCATTCAATGAGAGGCCCCACCCATTCCAAGGTCCTTTGATCTGGACCAACAGCATTTTTTCCTGAACCCCTACTGGGACCAATCCCTGACAGGGTTCCCACCTGTCCCCGAGATGGTGGCCCTGCTAATAGCAAAGAGAAGAAGACAGCAAGGAAAGCCCTATGTGTGGCTGCAATTTTCTCCTTTTTGACCAGCAGCAGTTTCCCATTAGGTAAGTGAGGGGTTGTTTCCAAGGTGTTTCCCTTTACCCCTGTTGTTATGTTACAGACCAAGAGGACTCCCCTCCACATGGCTGCACTGAATGGCCAACTGGACGTGTGTAACAGCCTGCTGAACATGAAGGCCGACGTCAATGCAACTGATATTGTAAGTGACCACTGCACCATCACACTACATTCATTAAAGGGCCACTATCATCATTATGTATCCTACTTGTTAACCTTAACCTAGATTAAACAACAGTAATTAATTTAATTACATGGAAACCATTAGCAATAGTGATGCTCTAATACCTGTCTAACAAGCTTGCCAGGCTCACTTTTCTAGTCCATGTTATGGTTGTTTCAAGCTTTATTTGTGGATTAAATTCCCTGTAGATTCCCAAAGGGCTGGAGTCTTAGGCCTGCACTGGGGTTAGAGTTGGGGTTGGGCTGGGATTAGAGTTGGGGTTGGGTTGGGGTTAGAGTTGGGGTTGGGTTTTGGGCTGGGGTTAGAGTTGGGGTTGGGTTTGAGCTGGGGTTAGAGTTGGGGTTGGGTTTTGAGCTGGGGTTAGTGTTGGGGTTGGGTTTGAGCTGGGGTTAGAGTTGGGGTTGGGTTTGAGCTGGGGTTAGAGTTGGGGTTGGGTTTGAGCTGGGGTTAGAGTTGGGGTTGGGTTTTGGGCTGGGGTTAGAGTTGGGGTTGGGTTTGAGCTGGGGTTAGAGTTGGGGTTGGGTTTGAGCTGGGGTTAGAGTTGGGGTTGGGTTTGAGCTGGGGTTAGAGTTGGGGTTGGGTTTGGGCTGGGGTTAGAGTTGGGGTTGGGTTTTGGGCTGGGGTTAGAGTTGGGGTTGGGTTTTGGGCTGGGGTTAGAGTTGGGGTTGGGTTTTGGGCTGGGGTTAGAGTTGGGGTTGGGTTTTGGGCTGGGGTTAGAGTTGGGGTTGGGTTTTGGGCTGGGGTTAGAGTTGGGGTTGGGTTTTGGGCTGGGGTTAGAGTTGGGGTTGGGTTTTGGGCTGGGGTTAGAGTTGGGGTTGGGTTTTGGGCTGGGGTTAGAGTTGGGGTTGGGTTTTGGGCTGGGGTTAGAGATGGGGTTCAGTTTTGGGCTGGGGTTAGAGATGGGGTTCAGTTTTGGGCTGGGGTTAGAGATGGGGTTCAGTTTTGGGCTGGGGTTAGAGATGGGGTTCCGTTTTGGCTGGGGTTAGATTTGGGGTTGGGTTTTGGACTGGGGTTAGAGATGGGGTTCAGTTTTGGGCTGGGGTTAGAGTTGGGGTTGGGTTTTGGGCTGGGGTTAGAGATGGGGTTCAGTTTTGGGCTGGGGTTAGAGTTGGGGTTGGGTTTTGGGCTGGGGTTAGAGATGGGGGTTCAGTTTTGGGCTGGGGTTAGAGTTGGGGTTGGGTTTTGGGCTGGGGTTAGAGTTGGGGTTGGGTTTTGGACTGGGGTTAGAGATGGGGTTCAGTTTTGGGCTGGGGTTAGAGATGGGGTTCAGTTTTGGGCTGGGGTTAGAGATGGGGTTCAGTTTTGGGCTGGGGTTAGAGTTGGGGTTCAGTTTTGGGCTGGGGTTAGAGATGGGGTTCAGTTTTGGGCTGGGGTTAGAGATGGGGTTCAGTTTTGGGCTGGGGTTAGAGTTGGGGTTCAGTTTTGGGCTGGGGTTAGAGATGGGGTTCAGTTTTGGGCTGGGGTTAGAGATGGGGTTCAGTTTTGGGCTGGGGTTAGAGATGGGGTTCAGTTTTGGGCTGGGGTTAGAGATGGGGGTTCAGTTTTGGCTGGGGTTAGAGATGGGGTTCAGTTTTGGGCTGGGGTTAGAGATGGGGTTCAGTTTTGGGCTGGGGTTAGAGATGGGGTTCAGTTTTGGGCTGGGGTTAGAGATGGGGTTCAGTTTTGGGCTGGGGTTAGAGATGGGGTTCAGTTTTGGGCTGGGGTTAGAGATGGGGTTCAGTTTTGGGCTGGGGTTAGAGATGGGGTTCAGTTTTGGGCTGGGGTTAGAGTTGGGGGTTTGACCCATTAGGTGAAATTTGAATTCACGGACTCTCAAACCAAACGGTAACGCACATACAGTATTATAACAATAGATGTTGAACCCCCTGAAACATTGGAACTTTAATGCTTTAATGCTTAAAATGAATTTTATGCTCATTCTTTTCCACTGTTTTTTACCGCTGACTTCAATAACTTTATGGGCGGTGGCGTAAAATGAGTGGGGTCCCTGTATAAAGAGAAAAACCCCATTGTTAGGTCGCTACAAGAGAATAGAATAAATATGGGTTTTGTTTGCTGCAATAAGAGGTCCCTTTGCTCCACTGAATACAATGGCAGCGAGCGACCGGCCTTTATTACACAACTGCCAGTCTATCCACGTGTGCCCGGCACCATGACGCGTTTAGTCGCCGCCACTGATACAGACAACACGCCGGCTCAGACTGAATTTCTTCCTGTGCCGCTGAAGTCTCAGGACACGAGGCAGGAAGCTTCCCCCTCCCCGACTCCCTTTCCTGCCCATCAGTCTCTAGTGCCAGCTAATATATCCAGCGCCAACTGTCATATCAGCAGGGTTTGTGATTGGCTCTGCCAGGAATGTGGATCCCCTGGCCGCTCAGTGTCTTTCCCTTCCTACACTTGGCCAAACCTTACATTGTAGCTGAGGTTGACAAAAGTCATATATATATATATATTAAAGAGGTTGTTCACCTTTTGAGTTAACTTGTAGTATGATGTTAAAAGCAATATTCTGAGACAATTTGCAATTGGTCTTCATTGTTTATTATTGGTATTTTTTTAATTAGTTTATTTTTTGTTAGGCGGCTCTGCAGTTTGGAACTTCAGCAGTTATCTGGTTGCTAGGGTGCAATTAACCTTAGTAACCAGAGAGTGGTTTGAAAGAGTGACTGATATATGAATAGGAGAGGGGCTGAATGGAAAGATAAGTAATAAAAAGTAACAATAACAATAAAACTGGAGCCTCACAGAGCAATAGGGTTTGGCTGCCGGGGTCAGTGACCCCCATTTGAAAGCTGCAAAGAGGCAGAAGAAGGCAAATAGTTCAAAAACTATAAAAGATTTGTGATTGGCTCTGCCAGGAATGTGGATCCCCCGGCCGCTCAGTGTCTTTCCCTTCCTACACTTGGCCAAACCTTACATTGTAGCTGAGGTTGAAAAAAGATAAATATTTATATTAAAGAGGTTATTCACCTTTGAGTTAACTTGTAGTATAGTATAGAGAGTGATATTCTGAGACAATTTGCAACTGGTCTTCATTTTTTATTATTGGTAGTTTCTTAATTATTTTATTTTTTGTTAGGCACTTGCAGTTATCTGGTTGCTAGGGTGCAATTTACCTTAGTAACCAGGGAGTGGTTTTAAAGAGTGTCTGATATATGAATAATAGAGGGACTGAATAGAAAGATAAGTAATAAAAAGTAACAATAACAATCAAATTGTTGCCACAAAGAGCAATAGTTTTTGGCTGCCGGGGTCAGTGACCCCCATTTGAAAGCTGGGAAGAGGCAGAAGAAGAAGGGAAATAATTCATAAACTATAAAAGATAAAAAATGAAGAGCATTTGAAAAGTTTCTTAGAATTGGGCATTCTGTGCATATTAATAGTTAACGTAAATGTGAACCTTGTAGAGTGTAAGCTCTTTTGGGCAGGGCTCTCTTCCCCTCCTGTATCGGTTACTGATTGCTTTATATGTTACTCCTTGTAGATTGTAAGCTCTTTTGGGCAGGGCTCCCTTCCCCTCTTGTATCGGTTATTGATTGCTTTATATGTTACTCCTTGTAGAGTGTAAGCTCTTTTGGGCAGGGCTCCCTTCCCCTCCTGTATCGGTTACTGATTGCTTTATATGTTACTCCTTGTAGATTGTAAGCTCTTTTGGGCAGGGCTCCCTTCCCCTCTTGTATCGGTTATTGATTGCTTTATATGTTACTCCTTGTAGAGTGTAAGCTCTTTTGGGCAGGGCTCTCTTCCCCTCTTGTATCGGTTATTGATTGCTTTATATGTTACTCCTTGTAGATTGTAAGCTCTTTTGGGCAGGGCTCTCTTCCCCTCCTGTATCGGTTACTGATTGCTTTATATGTTACTCCTTGTAGATTGTAAGCTCTTTTGGGCAGGGCTCCCTTCCCCTCTTGTATCGGTTATTGATTGCTTTATATGTTACTCCTTGTAGAGTGTAAGCTCTTTTGGGCAGGGCTCTCTTCCCCTCTTGTATCGGTTATTGATTGCTTTATATGTTACTCCTTGTAGAGTGTAAGCTCTTTTGGGCAGGGCTCCCTTCCCCTCTTGTATCGGTTATTGGTTGCTTTATATGTTACTCCTTGTAGATTGTAAGCTCTTTTGGGCAGGGCTCCCTTCCCCTCTTGTATCGGTTATTGATTGCTTTATATGTTACTCCTTGTAGAGTGTAAGCTCTTTTGGGCAGGGCTCTCTTCCCCTCTTGTATCGGTTATTGATTGCTTTATATGTTACTCCTTGTAGAGTGTAAGCTCTTTTGGGCAGGGCTCCCTTCCCCTCTTGTATCGGTTATTGATTGCTTTATATGTTACTCCTTGTAGAGTGTAAGCTCTTTTGGGCAGGGCTCTCTTCCCCTCCTGTATCGGTTATTGATTGCTTTATATGTTACTCCTTTTAGAGTGTAAGCTCTTTTGGGCAGGGCTCTCTTCCCCTCCTGTATCGGTTATTGATTGCTTTATATGTTACTCCTTTTAGAGTGTAAGCTCTTTTGGGCAGGGCTCTCTTCACCTCTTGTAATAGTGACCATAATGTTATTTCATTTAATGTTTGGTGCAGGAAACAAATTTACACGGGGGCAACAAAGACACTGAATTTTAGGAAGGCAAATTTTAGCTCCTTAAGGGCTGCGCTTCAGGGCATAGATTGGGGCATTATGTTTTCTGATAAAAACACAGAGCAGAAATGGTTGTCATTTAAAATGATATTAAATCATTACTGTTCTCAATTTATTCCATTAATAAGAAAAAGTAGAAGTGTTAAGAATCACCCCATGTGGCTTAACTCTGAGGTAAAGAAGTTAATAGGGAGAAAAAGGAAAGCTTTTAAGAAATATAAGTCAGAGGGGACAGTAGCTGCGTTTAATGAATATAAACACTATAACAAGTGTTGTAAAACAGCAATCCGGAAGGCAAAGATAGAAAATGAGGAGCGCATCGCGGCCGAGGCCAAGACTAACCCCAAAAAGTTTTTTAAGTATATTAATAGTAAAAAGATGCAGGTTGAGGGTGTGGCCCCATTGAGTTACAATAACAATATGGTTACAGCGGGTACAGAAAAGGCAGATGTGCTTAACCAGTTCTTTTCTTCTGTGTATACAGTAGGGGGAGCCAGAGGGACAAGTCCCACCCAATAGCTTCACTGTTGCCTCAGCTCCAACTACACAGTGGTTGGCACAGGATATGGTGCTTAAAGGGTTACACACGATAAATGTAAACAAGGCACCGGGGCCAGATGGAATACACCCTCGGGTACTGAGAGAGCTAGGGGCAGAATTGCAGTGGCCCTTGTTTCTGATATTCTCAGACTCGCTCTCATCAGGTATGGTACCTAGGGATTGGAAGAAGGCGAATGTCATTCCCATATTTAAAAAGGGAGTAAGATCTCAGCCTGGCAATTATAGGCCTGTAAGTCTGACATCCATGGTGGGCAAGTTATTTGAAGGCTTGTTAAGGGATCACATTCAAAATGATGTAGTGGAGAATGGCATTATGAGCAGTAATCAGCATGGCTTTATGAAGGACAGGTCATGTCAGACCAATTTAATTGCTTTTTATGATGAGGTAAGTAAGAAGCTGGACAGTGGGGGGGCAGTAGATATAATCTATTTGGATTTTGCCAAAGCATTTGATACCGTTCCCCACAAACGACTGCTTTCTAAGCTAAGGTCTATTGGTCTTAGTGAAGCCGTTTGCACATGGATAGAAAACTGGCTACAGGATCGGGTACAGAGGGGGGTTGTTAATGGCACATTCTCTACTTGGAGTAAGGTTCTCAGTGGGGTCCCTCAGGGTTCTGTACTGGGTCCACTTTTGTTTAATTTGTTCATAAATGACTTAGGGGAGGGTATTATGGGTAATGTATCAGTGTTTGCAGATGACACAAAACTCTGCAGACCAGTCAATTCTATCCAGGATGTGACATCCCTGCAGCAGGATCTTGGCCAACTGGCAATCTGGGCAGCTAAGTGGCAGATGAGATTTAATGTGGATAAATGTAAGGTCATGCACCTGGGATGTAAAAACATGCAAGCCCCGTATACCCTTAATGGGACTGCACTAGGCAAATCCATAATGGAGAAGGATCTTGGAGTCCTTGTAGATAATAAACTTGGCTGTAGCAAGCAATGCCAGGCAGCGGGGGCAAGGGCAAACAGGGTATTGAGCTGTATTAAAAGGGGTATAGATTCACAGGAGGGGGGGGTTATTCTTCCCCTTTACAGAGTGCTGGTAAGGCCCCATCTAGAATATGCTGTTCAGTTTTGGTCTCCAGTGCTCAAACGGGACATTATTGAGTTAGAGAGGGTCCAGAGAAGGGCAACTAAGCTGGTAAAGGGTATGGGAAGTCTCAGTTATGGGGAAAGACTGGCCAAGTTGGGTCTGTTTACACTGGAGAAGAGGCGCTTAAGAGGTGACATGATAACTATGTATAAATATATAAAGGGATCATATAATAATCTCTCTAATGTTTTATTTACCAGTAGGTCCTTCCAACGGGCACGAGGGCACCCACTCCGATTAGAAGAAGGGAGGTTCCATTTAAACATTCGGAAAGGTTTTTTTACAGTGAGAGCTGTGAGGTTCTGGAATTCCCTCCCCGAATCAGTCGTGCTGGCTGATACATTATATAGCTTTATATAGGGGCTGGATGGATTCTTAGCAAGTGAGGGAATACAGGGTTATGGGAGATAGCTCTCAGTACAAGTGAGGGAATACAGGGGTAGGGGGGATAGCTCTCAGTACAAGTGAGGGAATACAGGGGTAGGGGAGATAGCTCTCAGTACAAGTGAGGGAATACAGGGGTAGGGGAGATAGCTCTCAGTACAAGTGAGGGAATACAGGGGTAGGGGAGATAGCTCTCAGTACAAGTGAGGGAATACAGGGGTAGGGGAGATAGCTCTCAGTACAAGTGAGGGAATACAGGGGTAGGGGAGATAGCTCTCAGTACAAGTGAGGGAATACAGGGGTAGGGGGGATAGCTCTTAGTACTAGTGAGGGAATACAGGGGTAGGGGAGATAGCTCTTAGTACTAGTGAGGGAATACAGGGGTAGGGGGGATAGCTCTCAGTACAAGTGAGGGAATACAGGGGTAGGGGGGATAGCTCTCAGTACAAGTGAGGGAATACAGGGGTAGGGGGGATAGCTCTCAGTACAAGTGAGGGAATACAGGGGTAGGGGGGATAGCTCTCAGTACAAGTGAGGGAATACAGGGGTAGGGGGGATAGCTCTCAGTACAAGTGAGGGAATACAGGGGTAGGGGAGATAGCTCTCAGTACAAGTGAGGGAATACAGGGGTAGGGGAGATAGCTCTCAGTACAAGTGAGGGAATACAGGGGTATGGGAGATAGCTCTTAGTACTAGTGAGGGAAATACAGGGGTAGGGGGGATAGCTCTCAGTACAAGTGAGGGAATACAGGGGTATGGGGGATAGCTCTCAGTACAAGTGAGGGAATACAGGGGTAGGGGAGATAGCTCTCAGTACAAGTGAGGGAATACAGGGGTATGGGAGATAGCTCTCAGTACAAGTGAGGGAATACAGGGTTATGGGAGATAGCTCTCAGTACAAGTGAGGGAATACAGGGGTAGGGGAGATAGCTCTTAGTACAAGTGAGGGAATACAGGGGTAGGGGAGATAGCTCTCAGTACAAGTGAGGGAATACAGGGGTAGGGGAGATAGCTCTTAGTACAAGTGAGGGAATACAGGGGTAGGGGAGATAGCTCTTAGTACAAGTGAGGGAATACAGGGGTAGGGGGGATAGCTCTCAGTACAAGTGAGGGAATACAGGGTTATGGGAGATAGCTCTCAGTACAAGTGAGGGAATACAGGGGTAGGGGAGATAGCTCTTAGTACAAGTGAGGGAATACAGGGGTAGGGGAGATAGCTCTTAGTACAAGTGAGGGAATACAGGGGTATGGGAGATAGCTCTCAGTACAAGTGAGGGAATACAGGGGTAGGGGAGATAGCTCTCAGTACAAGTGAGGGAATACAGGGGTAGGGGAGATAGCTCTTAGTACAAGTGAGGGAATACAGGGGTATGGGAGATAGCTCTCAGTACAAGTGAGGGAATACAGGGGTAGGGGAGATAGCTCTCAGTACAAGTGAGGGAATACAGGGGTAGGGGGGATAGCTCTCAGTACAAGTGAGGGAATACAGGGGTAGGGGAGATAGCTCTCAGTACAAGTGAGGGAATACAGGGGTAGGGGGGATAGCTCTCAGTACAAGTGAGGGAATACAGGGGTAGGGGGGATAGCTCTCAATACAAGTGAGGGAATACAGGGTTATGGGAGATAGCTCTTAGTACTAGTGAGGGAATACAGGGGTAGGGGAGATAGCTCTCAGTACAAGTGAGGGAATACAGGGTTATGGGAGATAGCTCTCAGTACAAGTGAGGGAATACAGGGGTATGGGAGATAGCTCTCAGTACAAGTGAGGGAATACAGGGGTAGGGGAGATAGCTCTCAGTACAAGTGAGGGAATACAGGGTTATGGGAGATAGCTCTCAGTACAAGTGAGGGAATACAGGGGTAGGGGAGATAGCTCTCAGTACAAGTGAGGGAATACAGGGGTAGGGGAGATAGCTCTCAGTACAAGTGAGGGAATACAGGGGTAGGGGAGATAGCTCTCAGTACAAGTGAGGGAATACAGGGTTATGGGAGATAGCTCTCAGTACAAGTGAGGGAATACAGGGGTATGGGAGATAGCTCTCAGTACAAGTGAGGGAATACAGGGGTAGGGGAGATAGCTCTCAGTACAAGTGAGGGAATACAGGGTTATGGGAGATAGCTCTCAGTACAAGTGAGGGAATACAGGGGTAGGGGAGATAGCTCTCAGTACAAGTGAGGGAATACATGGGTAGGAGAGATAGCTCTCAGTACAAGTGAGGGAATACAGGGGTAGGGGAGATAGCTCTCAGTACAAGTGAGGGAATACAGGGGTATGGGGGATAGCTCTCAGTACAAGTGAGGGAATACAGGGGTAGGAGAGATAGCTCTCAGTACAAGTGAGGGAATACAGGGGTAGGGGAGATAGCTCTCAGTACAAGTGAGGGAATACAGGGGTATGGGAGATAGCTCTCAGTACAAGTGAGGGAATACAGGGGTAGGGGAGATAGCTCTCAGTACAAGTGAGGGAATACAGGGGTAGGGGAGATAGCTCTCAGTACAAGTGAGGGAATACAGGGGTAGGGGAGATAGCTCTCAGTACAAGTGAGGGAATACAGGGGTAGGGGAGATAGCTCTCAGTACAAGTGAGGGAATACAGGGGTAGGGGAGATAGCTCTCAGTACAAGTGAGGGAATACAGGGGTAGGGGAGATAGCTCTCAGTACAAGTGAGGGAATACAGGGGTAGGGGGGATAGCTCTCAGTACAAGTGAGGGAATACAGGGGTAGGGGAGATAGCTCTCAGTACAAGTGAGGGAATACAGGGGTATGGGAGATAGCTCTCAGTACAAGTGAGGGAATACAGGGGTAGGGGAGATAGCTCTCAGTACAAGTGAGGGAATACAGGGGTAGGGGAGATAGCCCTCAGTACAAGTGAGGGAATACAGGGGTAGGGGAGATAGCTCTCAGTACAAGTGAGGGAATACAGGGGTAGGGGGGATAGCTCTCAGTACAAGTGAGGGAATACAGGGGTAGGGGGGATAGCTCTCAGTACAAGTGAGGGAATACAGGGGTAGGGGAGATAGCTCTCAGTACAAGTGAGGGAATACAGGGGTAGGGGAGATAGCTCTCAGTACAAGTGAGGGAATACAGGGGTATGGGGGATAGCTCTCAGTACAAGTGAGGGAATACAGGGGTAGGGGGGATAGCTCTCAGTACAAGTGAGGGAATACAGGGGTAGGGGAGATAGCTCTCAGTACAAGTGAGGGAATACAGGGGTAGGGGGGATAGCTCTCAGTACAAGTGAGGGAATACAGGGGTATGGGGGATAGCTCTCAGTACAAGTGAGGGAATACAGGGGTAGGGGAGATAGCTCTCAGTACAAGTGAGGGAATACAGGGGTAGGGGAGATAGCTCTCAGTACAAGTGAGGGAATACAGGGGTAGGGGAGATAGCTCTCAGTACAAGTGAGGGAATACAGGGGTATGGGGGATAGCTCTCAGTACAAGTGAGGGAATACAGGGGTAGGGGGGATAGCTCTCAGTACAAGTGAGGGAATACAGGGGTAGGGGGGATAGCTCTCAGTACAAGTGAGGGAATACAGGGGTAGGGGAGATAGCTCTCAGTACAAGTGAGGGAATACAGGGGTAGGGGAGATAGCTCTCAGTACAAGTGAGGGAATACAGGGGTAGGGGGGATAGCTCTCAGTACAAGTGAGGGAATACAGGGGTAGGGGGGATAGCTCTCAGTACAAGTGAGGGAATACAGGGGTATGGGGGATAGCTCTCAGTACAAGTGAGGGAATACAGGGGTAGGGGAGATAGCTCTCAGTACAAGTGAGGGAATACAGGGGTAGGGGGGATAGCTCTCAGTACAAGTGAGGGAATACAGGGGTAGGGGGGATAGCTCTCAGTACAAGTGAGGGAATACAGGGGTAGGGGAGATAGCTCTCAGTACAAGTGAGGGAATACAGGGGTAGGGGGGATAGCTCTCAGTACAAGTGAGGGAATACAGGGGTAGGGGAGATAGCTCTCAGTACAAGTGAGGGAATACAGGGGTAGGGGAGATAGCCCTCAGTACAAGTGAGGGAATACAGGGGTAGGGGAGATAGCTCTCAGTACAAGTGAGGGAATACAGGGGTAGGGGGGATAGCTCTCAGTACAAGTGAGGGAATACAGGGGTAGGGGGGATAGCTCTCAGTACAAGTGAGGGAATACAGGGGTAGGGGAGATAGCTCTCAGTACAAGTGAGGGAATACAGGGGTAGGGGAGATAGCTCTCAGTACAAGTGAGGGAATACAGGGGTAGGGGGGATAGCTCTCAGTACAAGTGAGGGAATACAGGGGTATGGGGGATAGCTCTCAGTACAAGTGAGGGAATACAGGGGTAGGGGGGATAGCTCTCAGTACAAGTGAGGGAATACAGGGGTAGGGGAGATAGCTCTCAGTACAAGTGAGGGAATACAGGGGTAGGGGGGATAGCTCTCAGTACAAGTGAGGGAATACAGGGGTATGGGGGATAGCTCTCAGTACAAGTGAGGGAATACAGGGGTAGGGGAGATAGCTCTCAGTACAAGTGAGGGAATACAGGGGTAGGGGAGATAGCTCTCAGTACAAGTGAGGGAATACAGGGGTAGGGGAGATAGCTCTCAGTACAAGTGAGGGAATACAGGGGTATGGGGGATAGCTCTCAGTACAAGTGAGGGAATACAGGGGTAGGGGGGATAGCTCTCAGTACAAGTGAGGGAATACAGGGGTAGGGGGGATAGCTCTCAGTACAAGTGAGGGAATACAGGGGTAGGGGAGATAGCTCTCAGTACAAGTGAGGGAATACAGGGGTAGGGGAGATAGCTCTCAGTACAAGTGAGGGAATACAGGGGTAGGGGGGATAGCTCTCAGTACAAGTGAGGGAATACAGGGGTAGGGGGGATAGCTCTCAGTACAAGTGAGGGAATACAGGGGTATGGGGGATAGCTCTCAGTACAAGTGAGGGAATACAGGGGTAGGGGAGATAGCTCTCAGTACAAGTGAGGGAATACAGGGGTAGGGGGGATAGCTCTCAGTACAAGTGAGGGAATACAGGGGTAGGGGGGATAGCTCTCAGTACAAGTGAGGGAATACAGGGGTAGGGGAGATAGCTCTCAGTACAAGTGAGGGAATACAGGGGTAGGGGGGATAGCTCTCAGTACAAGTGAGGGAATACAGGGGTAGGGGGATAGCTCTCAGTACAAGTGAGGGAATACAGGGGTAGGGGGGATAGCTCTCAGTACAAGTGAGGGAATACAGGGGTAGGGGAGATAGCTCTCAGTACAAGTGAGGGAATACAGGGGTATGGGGGATAGCTCTCAGTACAAGTGAGGGAATACAGGGGTATGGGGGATAACTCCCAGTACAAGTGAGGGAATACAGGGGTAGGGGAGATAGCTCTCAGTACAAGTGAGGGAATACAGGGGTAGGGGGGATAGCTCTCAGTACAAGTGAGGGAATACAGGGGTAGGGGAGATAGCTCTCAGTACAAGTGAGGGAATACAGGGGTAGGGGAGATAGCTCTCAGTACAAGTGAGGGAATACAGGGGTATGGGGGATAGCTCTCAGTACAAGTGAGGGAATACAGGGGTAGGGGAGATAGCTCTCAGTACAAGTGAGGGAATACAGGGGTAGGGGGGATAGCTCTCAGTACAAGTGAGGGAATACAGGGGTATGGGGGATAACTCTCAGTACAAGTGAGGGAATACAGGGGTAGGGGAGATAGCTCTCAGTACAAGTGAGGGAATACAGGGGTAGGGGGGATAGCTCTCAGTACAAGTGAGGGAATACAGGGGTATGGGGGATAGCTCTCAGTACAAGTGAGGGAATACAGGGGTAGGGGAGATAGCTCTCAGTACAAGTGAGGGAATACAGGGGTAGGGGGGATAGCTCTCAGTACAAGTGAGGGAATACAGGGGTAGGGGAGATAGCTCTCAGTACAAGTGAGGGAATACAGGGGTAGGGGGGATAGCTCTCAGTACAAGTGAGGGAATACAGGGGTAGGGGAGATAGCTCTCAGTACAAGTGAGGGAATACAGGGGTAGGGGGGATAGCTCTTAGTACTAGTTGATCCAGGGACTGGTCCGATTGCCATCTTGGAGTCAGGAAGGAATTTTTTCCCCTCTGCGGCAAATTAGAGAGGTTTCAGATGGGGTTTTTTTGCCTTCCTCTGGATCAACTATTAGTTAGGCAGGTTATATATAGGCATTATGGTTGAACTTGATGGACATATGTCTTTTTCAACCCAACTTACTATGTTGTATCGGTTACTGATTGCTTTATATGTTACTCCTTGTAGAGTGTAAGCTCTTTTGGGCAGGGCTCTCTTCCCCTCCTGTATCGGTTATTGATTGCTTTATATGTTACTCCTTGTAGAGTGTAAGCTCTTTTGGGCAGGGCTCCCTTCCCCTCTTGTATCGGTTACTGATTGCTTTATATGTTACTCCTTGTAGAGTGTAAGCTCTTTTGGGCAGGGCTCCCTTCCCCTCCTGTATCGGTTACTGATTGCTTTATATGTTACTCCTTGTAGAGTGTAAGCTCTTTTGGGCAGGGCTCCCTTCCCCTCCTGTATCGGTTACTGATTGCTTTATATGTTACTCCTTGTAGAGTGTAAGCTCTTTTGGGCAGGGCTCTCTTCCCCTCCTGTATCGGTTACTGATTGCTTTATATGTTACTCCTTGTAGAGTGTAAGCTCTTTTGGGCAGGGCTCCCTTCCCCTCCTGTATCGGTTATTGGTTGCTTTATATGTTACTCCTTGTAGAGTGTAAGCTCTTTTGGGCAGGGCTCCCTTCCCCTCCTGTATCGGTTACTGATTGCTTTATATGTTACTCTGTATGCCCAATGTATGAAACCCACTTATTGTACAGCGCTGCGGGATATGTTGGCGCTTTATAAATAAATGTTAATAATAATAATGTGAACCCCCCCTTATAATGGGAAATACCCTTAGTAGTGATAAGATGCCCTCTGCAGGCAGAAGAGGATATTGCACCCCCACCCTTCCCAGTACTGACTGCCATGTACTTTCCCAGGAAGGACAGACCCCCCTGCATCTGGCGGCTGAGAACGATCACTCGGAGGTGGTGAAGCTGTTCCTGAAGCACAAACCTGAGCTGGTAACCTCCGCCAACATGGAGGGATCCACCTGCGCCCACATTGCCGCCTCCAAGGGCAGCGCCGCCGTCATTAAGGAGCTGCTCAAGTTCAACAAGACCGGAGCCACCACAGCACGGAACAAGGTGAGAGAGCAGTGCAGCCTGGGAAATAAAATCCGTCTCCCTATAATTCCTGGTATAGACACCCCGACATTCCGTGCAGCGAATTCCCGCATTTCGCCATTGGTGGATCTTTTTGCAAAAACGGGCAAAAAATTTGTCATGGGAAAAATTGGTGTCGATAAGATGACGTGTCAAACACATTTCTTTTTCATTTACGCCATTTTGCAAATCACTCATTTTTCGGAGAATCGAATAGGGACAGATTCGCTCGTCACTACCCAGAAATCATATCACTATGGGTGATTATCATCATTTATTTAAGTCAAAGGGATTCTGGGAAAATTGCCATTTACATGGGTTTATCCTATAGGCTAAAGCTTACCCATTGGGCTATTGCTTTAAAAACCCAGTGGGTGAGATTTAGCCAATAGGATGAACCCATGTAAATGGGAATTTGTTCCCAGAATCCCTTTGACTTATTTGCATATGTATGAGGCGGTCTCCTCAACCCGTTTAGCTTTTTCATGAATCTCCATCATTTATTTACACCCATACCCGTACAGTAATAAATAACGATAATTTAACAAACAGGGATCACAGAACAAGACATCGGGTCAGAGCATCCTGCTCACAAGAGCTTACAATCTAAAGCATAGTTTCATGTATTGGGCAAGCAAATTACTGAGGCCATTAGCCATAATGATACGTTATAGTGTAGTGTATACACTGAATCCTGGATTCGGTTCACCATTTTCGGCAGGATTTGGAAGTGTCTGGTTGAACCGAATCCCAATCCCTAAAATCACATGACTTTTGGTCACAGGAAGTAAAAAAATTGAAAGTGCACACTTCTTTTTAACACTTCCATCTTTTTATACATAGGATCCACTTACTGCTTAAAGGGGACCCGTCACCCTTAGTGATGAGCAAATCTGTTCCGTTTCGCTTCGCCAGAAAATTGCGAATCTTTCAAAAAATCTGCGAACCGGTGAAAAATTCGCGAAACAGTGAAAATGTTGTGCGGCAAAAAAAAATTGTCGCCCACAGCTATTATTTCGTCGCCCGTGGCTATTATTTTGTCACACGGTTATTATTTTGTCACCCGCGGCTATTATTTTGTCGCCCGCAGCTATTATGTTGTCACACGGCTATTCTTTTGTTGCCCGCGGCTATTATTTCGTCGAACGGCTATCCTTTTGTTGCCCGTGGCTATTATTTTGTCACGCGGTTATTACTTTGTCGCCCGTGGCTATTATTTTTGTCGCACGGCTATTCTTTTGTCACCCGCGGCTATTATTTCGTCGCACAGCTATTCTTTTGTTGCCCGTGGCTATTATTTTGTCACGCGGTTATTACTTTGTCGCCCGTGGCTATTATTTTGTTGTGCGGCTATTGTTTTGTCGAGCCCCGGCTATTATTTTGTCGCCCGCGGCTATTATTTCGTTGCACAGCTATTCTTTTGTTGCCCGTGGCTATTATTTTGTCACGCGGTTATTACTTTGTCGCCCGTGGCTATTATTTTGTTGCGCGGCTATTGTTTTGTCGAGCCCCGGCTATTATTTTGTCACCCGCGGCTTTTATTTTGTCACCCGCGGCTATTATTTCATCCCACGGCTATTCTTTTGTCGCCCGTGGCTATTATTTTGCCACCCGGTTATTACTTTGTCGCCCACGGCTATTATTTTGTCACGCGGCTATTGTTTTGTCACCCGCGGCTATTATTTCGTCGCACAGCTATTCTTTTGTTGCCCGTGGCTATTATTTTGTCACGCGGTTATTACTTTGTCGCCCGTGGCTATTATTTTGTTGTGCGGCTATTGTTTTGTCGAGCCCCGGCTATTATTTTGTCGCCCGCGGCTATTATTTCGTTGCACAGCTATTCTTTTGTTGCCCGTGGCTATTATTTTGTCACGCGGTTATTACTTTGTCGCCCGTGGCTATTATTTTGTTGCGCGGCTATTGTTTTGTCGCGCCCCGGCTATTATTTTGTCACCCGCGGCTTTTATTTTGTCACCCGCGGCTATTATTTCATCCCACGGCTATTCTTTTGTCGCCCGTGGCTATTATTTTGCCACCCGGTTATTACTTTGTCGCCCACGGCTATTATTTTGTCACGCGGCTATTGTTTTGTCGCCCGCGGCTATTGTTTCGTCGCATGGCTATTCTTTTGACGCCCGCAACTATTGTTTTTTGACACCGGCGACAATTTTTAGACGTGCAGCAAATTTTTCCTCTGCAAATTTTTTCATCCATTTCGTGAAACAATCCGCCAATGGCAAAACGTGGAAATTTGCCGCGAATCCATGCCTGGTGAAACATTTCACCCATCACTAGTCACCCTAAGAAATAATTCCAAATCCTTTTGAATCAGATTAGTAGAGCAAAATAAACTTGACTTACACTATGATTGAATTTATTATACAACTTTTTATGTGTGGGTGACAGGTCCCCCTTAAAGGGGCAGATACACTCAGCACACAATACACAGACGTATAACAAAGTATTTCTTATTAAACACATTCAATTTATGGAGTTGAACTAATTCCATTTACCCTAGACTTGCCTGTGACATGGGGGCTGCCGGGATCCGGGCTTGGCTACCTCCCCCCATGACCGTTACTAGGTTGGCAGACACAAATAGAACGTTGTTTTCCTGAGTGTGTCCCTTTAAAATCTGTATAATTGCCCCCCCCGCAATCTTCTTGGAAAAATACATTGTTGACGTCTCCGTCCTTCCTGCGAGGCTTTTGATCTGAGCTGCGCATTGTATCGGCCGTTCCATTAGCCCCTTCCTCTGCTGCTCGTAGAATTGTTCTGGGGCCTTGGGTGCTGAAAGGTTAATGGGCCCCCATATAGGGACCCCCCCCCGGCTTTCATTGCTGCTTCCCAACATTCTGCAGTAAAAGTGGCTCCCGGCTCATCGTGCTCTTTCCGACTCAATGACAGACGTTACAAACTAAAGGGGAACTTCGCCCAAAAACTGTTTATTCCATAATGTTATTCTAAGCAGCTTCCCATTCCTCATCCTCAATGGTTTTACACTTATTTGTAAATGTATTTGCCAATGAAAGATACTGGGGGTCATTTGGTAAGTGCAAGGCTTGGTGCAAAGTGTAAATAAGGAGCACAATCGCCCATGGTTATTTTGCCCTTTATGTCTTTATTTTTGCCCTTTATGCCTACACAACAAGCCGCTGTCCCCCTATCCGACCCGCCACCTCTTTTGACCCGGACAGTACAGTTTTCAGAAGGGCTGGTTCGGGGCAAAACCGCCTGCCTGGTTTCCCCAATTTGGAACACTGAGCAGGACTCTTTGGAATTAGCCCTGCCCCACTGCATCATAGTCCCAGCCACATGACATCACTGTCCCGCCCAGTGACATCACACCCCTGCCCAGATTTAACCACCCCAAAGGTGCCAACCCCACCCATGAATACAGGGCTGTTATTGCTGTTCCAGACTAACGATTCCACCCCCTTACACCTGGCTGCCGCTGGGGGCCACACTGACGCCGTGAAGGTCCTGCTGGAGACTGGGGCATCTGCTTCTGATGAGAATGGGGTAAGGTGCATTGTGGGGGAGCGGGAATGCCCCGGTGGGAGAGTGGGAATGCCCCGGTGTGGGAGTCGGAATGCCCCAGTGGGGGAGTCGGATGCCCCGGTGTGGGAATGCCCCGGTGTGGGAGTGGGAATGCCCCAGTGGGGGAGTGGGATGCCCCGGTGTGGGAGTGGGAATGCCCCAGTGGGGGAGTGGGATGCCCCAGTGGGGAAGTGGGATGCCCCGGTGTGGGAGCGGGAATGTCCCGGTGGGGGAGCGGGAATGTCCCGGTGGGGGAGCGGGAATGCCCCGCTGGGAGAGTGGGATGCCCCGGTGGGGGAGTGGGAATGCCCCGGTGTGGGAGTGGGAATGCCCCAGTGGGGGAGTGGGATGCCCCGATGTGGGAGTGGGAATGCCCCGGTGTGGGAGTGGGAATGCCCCGGTGGGGGAGTGGGATGCCCCGGTGTGGGAGTGGGAATGCCCCAGTGGGGGAGGGGGATGCCCCGGTGGGGGAGCGGGAATGTCCCGGTGGGGGAGGGGGATGCCCCGGTGTGGGAGTGGGAATGCCCCGGTGGGGGAGTGGGATGCCCCGGTGGGGGAGTGGGATGCCCCGGTGGGGGAGTGGGAATGTCTTGTAGATTGTAAGCTCTTTTGGGCAGGGCCCTCTTCACCTCTTGTATCGGTTACTGATTGCTTTATATGTTACTCTGTATGTCCAATGTATGTAACCCACTTATTGTACAGCGCTGCGGGGTATGTTGGCGCTTTATAAATAAATGTTAATGTAATGTAATGTCCCGGTGGGGGAGTGGGAATGCCCCGGTGGGGGAGTGGGAATGCCCCGGTGGGAGAGTGGGATGCCCCGGTGGGAGAGTGGGATGCCCCGTGGGGGAGTGGGAATGCCCCGGTGGGAGAGTGGGAATGCCCCGGTGTGGGAGTGGGAATGCCCCGGTGGGGGAGTGGGAATGCCCCGGTGGGGGAGTGGGAATGCCCCGGTGTGGGAGTGGGAATGCCCCGGTGGGAGAGTGGGAATGCCCCGGTGTGGGAGTGGGAATGCCCCGGTGGGGGAGTGGGAATGCCCCGGTGGGGGAGTGGGAATGCCCCGGTGTGGGAGTGGGAATGCCCCGGTGTGGGAGTGGGAATGCCCCGGTGGGGGAGTGGGATGCCCCGGTGGGGGTGACACTAATGGATAGTGATGTTTGTGTTGCTGATAATGACAGGAAGGGATGACTGCGATCCATCTGGCGGCTAAGAACGGGCACATCCATGTCCTCGAGGCGTTAAAGGGCAGCGTCTCGTTCCGCATCACCAGCACCAAGGTAGGTACCAGCCTGGAACCCAAACATCCTCCTCCTGTGTTTCTCCCACTACCCCTCATTTACTGCCCCCAATATACAGCTTTTTGTTATGTTCTTCCCCTGCTCCCCCTGCTCTCCTTTCTTCCTAGAGTCGCCATTTTGCCAGCATTTAATTGGCCCAACCAGTAAATCCCCAGCTAGGCACTGGTATTACAAGTAGCAATGTACTTACCGGTAAATTTGTAATACCCTGTAAATCCCCCCTTTCCTCACCTTCTCCGCTGCTGATCAGCCTTTATAATCACAGGCCCATTTCTGCCCCGCCCATTTCCCTGCTTGTTCTGCCCATTTCCCTGCAGTTCCGCCCATTTCCCTGCTTGTTCCGCCCATTTCCCTGCTTGTTCCGCCCCCATTTCCCTGCAGTTCCGCCCATTTCACTACCCATTTACCAGTCACATTCACCCTTTTCCCTGCCCAGCCCACCCATTTTACTCCCCCTTACACCATAGACCCACCCCTAAATGACATCACAGCCCACCGCCAGCCCAAAGCCCAGTATTATGGAGTAAAAGGGGCCACCCTATCTATTCCCCCTTGCTTTTTGTTCTTTCCCCTTTAGCTGCTTTCTGTTCCGTTCTTTCCTTTTATGCTGCGTTTGTGCCTTTCCTTTTTACCAGGGGTGGGCAAACTACGGCCCGCGGGCCACATCAAGCCCGTTTGGCTTTTTAATCCGGCCCGCCGACTCCACAAGTCTCATCACACGAGATTTGGACTGACGAGCGGAGATGGCGTAACGTCTGTCATACCCCCGGCCCGTCTGTTTGCCCCTGAGCCAAAAAGTTTGCCCACCCCTGCTTTTTACTATCCCCTGGCGCCCCATCTGGTTTCAGGGTGGGACAGGGGGTACCAGTTTAACATGGACATAAGTCGGTTAATGAATGTTGCCCATATGTACATATCTATGGATCCGCAGTACTTGGGTTCACACTGGGCCCGTGTTGCACTCACCGTGCCGTTCTTCTCCCTCCGCAGACTGGACTCACGGCTCTCCATGTAGCGGCGCATTTCGGTCAGTTGGATTTTGTCAGAGAAATTTTGACCAAGGTGCCAGCGACAATGACCAGTGAACCCCCAAAATCAGTACCCGATTTGTTGCACATGAAAGAGCAAAGTAGAGAGGTAAGTCCGTGTATATTTATCTTCTGTACCAGTCAGACTTTGTATGGCATTTGTGTGCTTGCTGTGTCCCTGCTTCTACTGTACAGCGCTGCACAATATGTTGGTAGAACTTGCAACTTGCAGCGCAGCAGTAAAGTGAGACTGAAGTTTATCAGAGCACAGGTCACATGGCTGTGGCACCCTGGGAAATGAAGAATATGGCTAGCCCCATGGGAAAAACAGATTACAATGCAGGATTCTGCTGGAGAAGCTCTATTAACTGAATCCCTTTAATATAATGAATAAATATAATTGTGTTACTTGCATTTCTCTCTGTTACAGTCAGGATACACCCCCCTGCACTTGGCATCTCAGTCCGGCCATGAAAGCCTGGTCCGACTTCTCCTGAACTACCCCGGGGTGCAGGCCGACACCGCTACCACTCGCCAGGTAACTAATTGCATTGTTCTTTTGTGCAATCAGTCCCTGTCTCTGTTCGTAAGTACAGCCATCTACTAAGGTATGTAATAATGATTAACAGGGCAGTGACAGGTAATAATATAGTGAATAATGTACCCCCTGTTGTAAAATCTAACAATACTGTAAGTCTCTTAAGGAGTTCCATGACCATATAAAAGCACATGGCTGAAGGCTGATTTCTGGGGGTTTTGGGGTCTTGTTTTATGAGTTATTACAGTTTTGCTAATGAAGGAATGAAGGCTTGTTTAGGTAATTCGTTTTTGGGTCTCTGCCAAAGGCTATTTTTTTAATTAAGTTTGAGAAACATTGTATCTAGGTGCAGGTGTAGCTTGTTAACTTTTCTGGGCTCTCTGCCAAAAGCTACTTTTTTAATTAAGCTAAGAGACATTGTATCACATTGTATCTTTTTTAGCATTCAGTGCAGGAGATCAAAGGTCAATGAGGGACTTTTCAATAAGAATCATGAACTGCCGTCTAAACTGTTAAAATCGGGACTGTCCTGTGAAAATCGGGACAGTTGGGAAGTATGATTAGGGGCTCCCAAAGGGATTCAGATGTTAGAATTAGCCCAGAAAGTTCCCAACCATCCATCTTTCTGGAATCATTCTTAAACCAAGGTTTTGCACAGATGAGATCTTGGCAAAATGTTTGAAATCTTTCCACAATGGTTCTGCAGAGGAGGCCTTGCATGGTCTAGATCTTTCCACAATGGATCTGCAGAGGAGGCCTTGCATGGTTGAGGTCTTTCCACAATTGTTCTGCAGAGAAGGCCTTGCATGGTCGAGATCTTTCCACAGTGGATCTGCAGAGGAGGCCTTGCATGGTTGAGGTCTTTCCACAATGGTTCTGCAGAGAAGGCCTTGCATGGTCGAGATCTTTCCAGAATGGTTCTGCAGAGAAGGCCTTGTATGGTCGAGATCTTTCCACAGTGGTTCTGCAGAGGAGGCCTTGCATGGTTGAGGTCTTTCCACAATGGTTCTGCAGAGGAGGCCTTGCATGGTCGAGATCTTTCCAGAATGGTTCTGCAGAGAAGGCCTTGTATGGTCGAGATCTTTCCACAGTGGTTCTGCAGAGGAGGCCTTGTATGGTCGAGATCTTTCCACAATGGTTCTGCAGAGGAGGCCTTGCATGGTCGAGATCTTTCCACAATGGTTCTGCAGAGGAGGCCTTGCATGATCGAGATCTTTCCACAATGTCCCTGAAGAAGAGACCTTGCATGGTCAATATCTGACCAGATGGCCTTGTGTGGTACTGATGTATGTGCCACTTACTGCAATGGTTTCTTCAGTGTCCCTTGAGTAAATAACTAGTAACGGAAATCTTCCTAAAATTAATATCTAGTACAAGTCACTCACCATGGGGGCCAAGGTGACCTCTGGGGGATGTTTTCAGGTTGTGCTAACACTTATATGTGTTCCGCAGGGTTCTACCCCCATACACCTCGCTGCCCAGAATGGTCACACTGCGGTCGTTGGCCTTCTCCTCAGCAAATCAACATCTCAACTCCACATGAAGGACAAGCGGGGAAGAACCTGTCTCCACCTCGCGGCTGCAAATGGCCATATTGAAATGATGAGAGCTCTGATTGGACAAGGAGCTGAAATTAACGTGACAGATAAGGTGACGTCCCAACATTATTTAAATCAAAGTTCTGCTTTAGCTGCCAAATCAAGACTCAGAACTTGCATCGGGTTCCAGTCACATATTGTGGTTCTGGAAAATCTTGTTGGTCAAGGACTTCCTTAGTTCATATAATATATAAGTTAATATAAAGACAAAATGACGCATTTTGGCCCATTTCCTCCTGCAGAATGGATGGTGCCCCTTGCACTTCGCTGCCAGATCCGGATTCTTAGATACCATTCGATTCCTTGTGGAATGTGGCGCCAATCCGATCCTTGAGTGTAAAGACGGGAAGACCGCCATACAGTACGCGGCGGCGAACAACCATCAGGACGTAGTGAGTTTTCTGCTGAAGAAAAACCACAATACCCTAAAGCTGATTGAGGACCGAAAGGCAAGTTACTCTCTCTTGAAACTCTCCCATAACCCTCCTATTGTGTTACATTGTCTAACATTCTAATAATGAAGCTTTGTGCCCAAAGAGACATTTTATGAACTCATTTGATAGGTGTAACATCCCAGTGCAATGCATTGTGGGTTATGTAGTTCCTGCATGCTGTCTGTAAGCTGTGGAGAAGGTGTTACAGTTCGTAACATGAGTGTTTTAGTCCCTCCTCCCCTGCCAGGATTTCAAATGATGCAGAAAGAGAAGAACTGATTTGCAGTTGGATTTCAGCATATAAAAATGGGATTTATTCCTACTTTTTGAAGGAAAAGATTACAGGGATAGGGATATTAGGGGCTTCTGTGTTGTGTCGGGCTCTTTGCACAATCGTAGAGGAATAGGCCAAATAGGCCGTTTACCTGGTTGCTTTGTCTTTCAGTTCGTCTTTGATCTGATGGTCTGTGGGAAACTAAACAACAACAGGGTCATACAGGAATTTATCCTTAATTCCATTGCCCCCTTGGACACTGCAGTCAAGCTTTCTAGAGCTTTGAACATCACAGCCTTCAAGGAGAAAGAACGAGCAGTGGACCTCCTCAATGCGGCCAAATACAGCGAGAATATGGCCACGGAGCTGCTCACCATAGCCTCCGGGAGCACAAACGCCGGGTTCATATTGCGGGCCGTAGACCACAGATGCACCACCATATTGGATTGTTTGATTGAGTGTGAGCAGAAGGACGTGGTGGCTCACCCAGCAGTTCAGAAATACTTGACAGAAGTCTGGTACGGGAGCCTGGACTGGGCCACGTGGAAATTGGTTCTGTTGTTCTTCACGTTCCTAGCCTGCCCGCCTGTGTGGCTGGTGTTCTCTCTACCTCTCAAGCATCGGTTTAACAAGATCCCTATCATGAAGTTCATGAGTTACTTGGCATCTCACATCTTCCTGATTGTTCTGTTCATACTGACCATTGTCTATCCGCCGCTAAGCCCGATATATGAAGGGCGTATGGTGCCATGTTGGAATGAATGGCTTCTCCTGGCTTGGCTGTCAGGGACGCTTGTCTCCGAACTCACCCACCATGGAGAAAGAGCTGGCCTTGCCTGGATACGAGTGTTTGTTCTGGGGTTTTCGGCGGTGGCTTTCTTCTGCCATTTGCTGGCCTTTCTGTTTTCCGACAGAGATCGGTTGCACTGCCTGTTTGCCAGAAACATTTTACTCGGTGTGGCCATGACTCTCTCGTTTGTCCAGTTTCTGGAGTTCCTCACCTTCCACCATCTTTTTGGACCATGGGCAATAATCATTAGAGACCTGATAAAGGACCTGACTCGATTCGCCGTCATACTGGCAATGTTCCATGTGGCCTTCACCATGCAACTGTCAGCCGTCTACCAACCAGTCTATCCCGAGGCCACTTCAGCTCAGTCCCTCAATGAAACAGTCCACAGTGAGTCCAACATTCAGGATCCCATTGACATTACAGTCCTTTTGTTCTTCTCCCTGTTTGGTCTCGTTGAACCCGGGTGCCTTCCCTCACTCAACAGGACTCCCCAGTTTACTTTTGTTATTGTCCGTTTTGTGTTCGGCGTATACCTGATTGTCACCTTGATTGTGCTGATCAACCTACTGATTGCCATGATGAGTGACACTTACCAGAGGATACAAGCCCAGTCGGACACAGAGTGGAAATTTGGGAGAGCCACGCTGATCCGAGACATGACCAGGAAGCCAGGCACACCTTCACCCTTCAACTTATTCACCAACCTCTTTTATTACGTCAAGTTGCTTTGCAAACACAAAGGTAAACCGTGTAGATCTGAGATATTGTTGTGGGAACATCTGGGTACATAAGGGTATATAGTATTGAATCCACCCACTCACAACTGAGAGGTATTTTCCCTGTTATAGCTCCACCTACAAACATAGGAGACAAGAGAATGCACAGCCAATGCATGGAAGGCAAATTAGACAAAGGACACTTCATTATACAAAAATACAGTGGGCCAACCCCTGCCCCATTGGGGGCTCAAATGTGTTGCACCCTATAACAATTGCAGCAGAGTTTCAAGTCGGTGAGTTGCATCAACCACAGCCTAGTGGGTCCCGGTGGCCCTGACCCAATCCCTGTTGCCGCTTCCCCAGCCTGATGTGTTTCACTTAAGGTCCCCATACACGGGCCGATAGTACCTGCTGATATGGATCCCTTGGACCAATTCGGCAGCTAATCGGCCCGTGTATGGGCACTACCGACGGGCCTGCCCCACCGATATTGGCCAGATCTCAACCGGGCAGGTTAGAAAATCTAGTCGGATCAGGGACCGCATTGGCTTGTTGATGCGGTCCCCGGACCGACTTTGCCTATGCCAAACGATCGAATTACCCTGGATTCTCCTGATATTGCCCACCCGTAGGTGGGGATATCGGGAGAAGATCCGCTCACTTGGCCTCATCCCCAAGCGAGCGGATCTGCCAGTGTATAGGGACCTTTACTTACTACTTCTCTGAGGTGGGTGTGGGTTACATGGCCAGAGTGGGCACCTTGGGACGTGTGGGCCCCGGTGGTCCCTGCAACCCCCAGTCCGACCCTTCCTTTGCTTATAGCTCCACCCAGAGTCAGAATCTCTTGTCTACCATCTGTGGCCGCACCCTGTGATTTTGTGTTGAGCAACTTTGTATTGTAAGGCCAGTGGGTATTGATGGTATTACCCATTGTAACCATTTAGAACTGCAGTGTGCAAAAGAACTTTTTGGACCTGCCCTAGCAGCAGTGTAAATGCCCCTGGAGACAGTTACAACATAAAGTTACATAAAATACAAAACATAGGAAATAGATATCAACTGAAAAGTAATTTCCTTTTGTCTTAATAATTTAGGTTAACTTTCCCTTTACAGGGGTTGTTCATGCTTAAATTAATTTTTAGTAGGATGTAGAGAGTGGTATTCTGAGACAATTTGCAATTGGTCTTCATGTTTTATTATTTGTGTTTTTTGAATTATTTGGATTTTTGTTCAGCAGCTCTCTAGTTGCTAGGGTCCAATTTAACCTAGCAACAAGGTATTTGCTTGAACGATGTAGAGGAAGTAGAAGAGGGTCTTAATAGAAAGATAAGGAATAAAAAGTAACAATAACAATAAAACTGGAGCCTCACAGAGCAATAGGGTTTGGCTGCCGGGGTCAGTGACCCCCATTTGAAAGCTGCATAGAGGCAGAAGAAGAAGGCAAATAATTCAAAACCAATAACAAATGAAATCTAAAGGCCAATTGAAAAGTTGCTTAGAATTGGCCATTTATAGCAAACCAAAAGTTAACTACCCCTTTAAGCTGCTTAGTGGGCAGCACTGTATAATATATAATATACAGTTTGGTCATGTCCCTATGGGACAAAACTGTAAATGATATCCTTATAATCGGAGCTTAGTGATGTCATTTCTGTCACATGACTCACTAAAACTTGTGTATTATAATATAGTACCCCCTGTTGTAAAATATGAGGATATTAGAAGTCACCTCGGACAGCCTTGAGCTTTCATATGGTCATGGAACTCCTCGGTGCCTTATAATATCCTTATCATTTACAATAGGGGGTACTTTATTCCCTATATATAATAAATGAGCTGTGCAGGCCCTGGGGCTCGTTATGTTCTCAGACGCTGACACTTTAACCATTTGTCCTGCTATTTTCAGCTCCGAACAGTTTATTTCCTTAATGAAACTGTAATTTACTTCTCGAGTGTTTACTTCCTCACAGTCGGAAGGATTAAAGAACGCCGTGTCCTTAGCCAAAGGGCCAGACGCCTGTTAGACCCGGGCTGCCCTCTATACAAACACATACAGAGAGAGAGATAAATGGATCCCTATTGTTTATGTTGTAAGACTGCAGCTCCCCTTTGCCTCGTTAGGAAAGAAATCTCGTTAAAGTGGCGCTGACAAATGCAAATAACTTTTCCTTTCCAAGCCGGGAACTGGTGATGCCTTGGTTTTCCAATATAGTGAAAGTGCCGTGGCCAAAGGCCAAACTGTATCCCATAGGAGTCCTACAGCTTTGCCCTCCTTGATAGAGACCAGGGAATATGGGCAGATACCTGTAAAGGTGTAAAAAAAAATATCACATGTCTTGGTAGCAGGGCCGCCATCAAGGGGGGCACAGGGGGGGCAGTTGTTCCGGGCCCGGACGATCCTCACTTTAGCTGGAGGATGCTGGGGTGGACACCGGGGGGAGGGGGGAGCTGGAGGATGCTGGAGTGGACGCTGGGGGGGGAGCTGGAGGATGCTGGGGTGGACGCTGGGGGGGAGCTAGAGGATGCTGGGGATGGGAGCTGGAGGATGCTGGGGGGAGCTGGAGGATGCTGGGGGGGAGCTAGAGGATGCTGGGGGGGAGCTGGAGGATGCTGGGGGGAGCTGGAGGATGCTGGGGGGGAGCTGGAGGATGCTGGGGGGAGCTGGAGGATGCTGGGAGGGAGCTGGAGGATGCTAGTGGGATACTGGAGGACGTAGGGAGGAGCAGGAAGCGGAGGGGAGTGAGAACACTGGGGGAGGACCAGCAATGTTTTAGGGGGCCCTGGGCTGGTTAGCAACGTTTTAGGGGGTCCCTGTCCTGGCACCAATGCAAAACATAACCCCTGGCTACCAATGTTCTAGGGGGCCCTGGTTACCAATGTCTGTGTGTCCTTTGTACTGATGGGAGGAGCCCTGGGGGAGGGGCCATTGGGGGGCGGGGCATGGGAAGAGGGGGCACCCAGGAAATGTTGTTGTGAGGGGCCCCGTGATTTGTGATAGCGGCCCTGCTTGGTAGTGATAAGTCACTTGCATCGAGGCAGCTGCTTAGTCTGCAAATCTTGTACCTACAGAATTGAAAAATGGGGCTAAAAATATAAGCAGAGATTGTGGTTGGAACCCAGTAAGTCCAGCTATGGATTTCCTTCTCCTTTGGGCCGGGGAGAACCTCTCCTTGGCTAAATGGGCTCATTTGAGTTTTCATAGTAAGTGGTTTTCCCTTCACAATGCGACGTGTCTGCCCATAAGGAACAGAAGAGACACTGGGAGTCTCACCAATCAGGCTGGAGCCACTGGCTGCCCCATCACTGGTCCACATCATGCTAAAAGTTTATTACATGGTTAATTTCCCCTTTATGTGTCATTATCATCATCATCGTCATGCTAAATGGAGCCTTCCAGGAAGTGCTTCTCCGCCAGTAAGGGCGCAGTTATAAAAATAACCAATTTAAGAGAAATATGAGGCAGATTCCAGGCAGTAGATTTCATTGCTGAGCCGCAATTTGACTTCTTGTAGGGAAATTGTGCTCGGCGAATGCCAGAAATCTGATGAGCGAGGAGGATATTGACGGCTTCTCGGACACGCGCTCCATTGACCTCTTGGCGCAAACGTCGCTCAGCTGGATTCGAACTCCGGCCAAGAGAACGATGCAAGTGGCCCCAGAAGGTAAGAATCTCCATGCACTGAGGGTTATATTCCCTTTAATGTCATAATAGGGATCCACCGAATCCACAATCTTAGAATCTGGCCAAACCCAGAATCCTTTGCAAAAGCTGTATCCGTGCAACACTGTGCCAAATGCACTTTGGTGCACAGAAAGGGTTCAACTCTATAGAGATGGCAGGGTTATGGGGAGTGATTAATGGCTGCGGGATAAGGGGAATCTTGTTGGGTTTGGAGTCTCCATAGAGATTCCCATAAGGAAGAGACGGGAGAGAGAGACTCGGGTCAGGTTGTTCCGACCTTCGCTGAATGATAATGAAATATAAACACAAAACTGGACAAATATGGAAAAGGCAGATTGAGAGAAATATAAGGGATGGGATTGTGCAGATGCCTATGGCAGTACCAGCAAGTGGGCAGCATAGTAATGGTTAAGGGACATTTGTCCGAGGGTCCTGTGTAATTGTTAGGCAACACAATGGGGGGGTCATTTGTTTGTCGGCGGAGCAAAGTGCAAAGAATGGGCGCAATCCGCCATGTTTTCTGCACCAAAATGGAGCAAAGACGCCTGTGTTCCCCCCATGAATACAGTGTCCCCTGCGCCCAGCAGTGAGAGTTGGGCAGAGCGAGGTACGTCGGGGTATGGCTGCCAGCATTGTGCTTGGCACCGAGTCTCCAGTTTGGCACGGGGCAAGTAATGCTGCTGCCCCCCCTGCCCAACCCTAAACTGCACCTACACCCCCATGCCTGAGAGATGGAAAAGCCAGTTAAATGTTCTTAACAACGTTCCCACTAGGGGGCACTGTTACTAAGTGACTCTATGGATGATATTAGACTATAGTTCAGCCGAGGAGGAGGCAGTATGGCAGCTCAAACATGTTAATGACTGTAGATAGGATACACATCCCTTAGTGTCTTTCTGTTCTTCCAGGTGGGCTGAATAGAGACCAGCACTACCCCGGCCCTGTGAAAATTGAGGACATGACAGACTGGCACAATGTCGGGGTGCGGTATCTCTCCCTGAAAGGCCAGACGGACGCTGCTCTGTTTGAAAGGGAAGGTTCCCACGGGGGCGAGACGCAGAGCAAGGCCGTGGTTCCACTCAAGATCCCCAATGGGAGGATATAATCTGGTATCTGTCATTATGAGCTAAATGGGAAACGACCCTTCTGATCAATATGATTGGACCAATCACAGCAGATCATAATGATACCCCAAAAATGACTTTCATTCAGGGGTATTCCCCAGACCCAATTCTATGTAAAATGCCAAGTGGTTTCAGGGGGTTTCCTACTTTATAAGTAGCTTCTAGACGATTTGCAGTTGGTCATTTCATTTATTTACATTTTTTTGTTCTTCTGCTCTTAGCTGTCCTCTGGTTGCTAGGAGCTCACTTCTCTAGCAACCAGGGAGTAGTTATGAAATCAGCATGGAAGGTGAACAGGAGAGGAACAATAAACAATAACAAAATAACAATAAAACTGATGCCTTGCCGTAAATACGTTATTGGTTGCCGGGGTCGGTGACCCCTGACAACACAATATAGTTTTTAGCTACGGGCTAAAATGAGCCAGAATAGGAAGTCTTATCATTCAAACACCTTGCAAGATAAATAACAAAGACCAACTGCAAATTTTCTTAGATCAGGTCCTTCTATGACACACGAAAAGTTAATTTAAAGGCAAACGTTCCCTTTATAAAACAGTTTTTCTGCATAAACTAATGTTTTCCAGGGAATCCGTAATTTCCCCTTTAGTCATTGAGAAAATAACTGTGTTTATTTTATGGAGAGAGTAGGATCCGATGGGTCCCATTGCACAGGCGCTGATTCACATGACGGACGGGGAGACAGACGGACCCGTTATCTGGAGGGGATTCAGGAAACGTGACCTTATTTGTCCCGGTAACTTGATATCAAATCCTCTCTGGGACATGATGGGAAATCCGCCAGCGCCGAGTCCGACTTCCTAGCTAAAGGCACGGCTGGAAATACAGGCAGACACACATTAAAGGACAAGTCAAGCTAGAAATGCTGCATTTTATATACTGAACTAATTTTACTAGCCCAGAAGTACAGCCAGGGTTGGACTGGGGGATGGAGGGCCCACTGTGGTACCCACCCCAGGTGCCCCCACCGTCCGCGTCCCCTAACCCCCCCCCCAGCAGTGGCCCCCCTAACCCCCCACAGGGTCCCCCACCCGACGGCTTCCCCTGAGTGAATGTAAATTTAACGTGTCAGGGGAGAAAAGTCGGGCAAAGTGAGCGCCGGCAAGGGTTGGGTCTGGGCCAGTCCGACCTTGGTTACAGCAGCCCTATAGTAGTAATGACCCAGGCCTTCAAAGTTGCCCCCAGCAGCTCCCCATCTTGGATACTGTTAGACACTTAGGTGTGTCAGTGGCACCGCACGTGCTCAGTGGGCTCTGGGCTGCTGCTGGGAAGCTACACTGTGGGAAATAAAGCAGGAAGTGAGGTCACATCTGACCTCTTACAATTATATTTTCTTTTATTAGGTAAAAACATTTTGGGGGTTGATTTGTCCTTTTATATGAGGGCATGAACCCCCCTCTATCTCCCCACAAGCCCCTGGCACGGCCAATATTAACGGTCAAAGGCTTACAGTTGTGTGCAATAGGGAGCTGCTTTCTGATTGGGGAGAGGCTTGTGGTCATTGCCAACCAGAAAAGGTTGCCATCTTCTGAAACCCAGGCGGGGGGGGGGGCGGTGATGTCATGGGGTGGGGGGATGACATCAGAGGTGTGGCCAATGCTATAGGGGGTGGGGATATGACGTCGTGATTGCTGATTGAAAGTCCTGCCCAGTTTCAGGTCCACTCTATGGCCTTCCAGCTGCTGTTGTATTACAATTCCCAGCATGCACTCTAGCTACGGAAAACTGCATCAGCCTAAAAAAGGTTAAAGGGCAAGTAAAGCCTTAAACGGTTCCACCTGCTATTATTGTTCTGCCCTGCTTCCTGGCTATGGCCTGCATACTTTCCACCATTAATATAATAAATATTTGGACATTTTAGGCCACACCCCCAGTGCACCCTGAGCGTCAAAACTCCACCCACTCTTCTTTATATCTTAATACATAAGGTTGGGTTGTTTTATGGTCACACATTTCCAGGGAACAATATTATGAAGAAAATGTGTATTTTCCCAGAATCCGTGTATTTCTCAAGACTATTTTTACCATGTGGATTCATAAATCTGTATCTTCTCTATGAACCACGAAACGTTTCACCTGGAACGTGGCCTCAGGGAACCTGATCTCATGTAAACGCCAGATGCGCCACCTCCATCTGCAGATATTTAGTGTCTCTAGCGCCCCCTGGGGGGAATTCAGCACAAACGAAGTTGATACATCTGGACTAAGGCTTATGGTTGCGCCTGCTTGTTGCTAAGGGGGGGGGGGCTGTAGGATGGGGCTAGGAAGTTTATTGCTCTGGGGCAATTACATTACGGGGGCCCTTGACGTTGGCTTGCCCTTGCCAGATTGTGACATTTCTACTGTTTTTGATAAAGAAACAATAAACTGACGGCTGTTTTATTTGGCTGTGAGTGTTTCTTTGTGGCACAGGAAGGTGCGTCGCTCGGGATCCGAGGGGAAGAAAAATACGTTCTGGGCATTGGAAACAGCGTTTGCTCATCTGTGAAATCCCAAAGAAATGCTCTTTTTTATATTAATATCTGATATCGCCCCAAAAGGGAACAGGTTATAATATAGATATTGGAAGAGATGTTTATTTTCTAAATAAGGGCTGAATTCTAGAAATATCTATATATGATAAATATGGTGATATGGCGGTAGCCTCGTCCTTACGTGGAGTGGGGGGGGCAGCGATGAATTTTCCAACATGGCTACTTACCCTATAACTGTACTTAAAACAGCGCAGGGATCTAACCCAATGGCAGGAGAGATTGGGACTAACTACAACTATGTACTATGAGCCAACTGATAGGAACTGTGTTCTGTTTCACTCGAATCAGCAGCTCCCTGGGGCTTTCAGGGGTCCTCCCCGCAGGCAGGAAAGCAGAGTAAATCTTATCTAATGGCCAGCAAAACTAGTGATTGTACAGCAAATCTACTAAATGGCCAGTAAATCTATTAAATGGCCAGTAAATCTACTAAATGGCCAGCACATTTACTTAATGGCCAGCAAATCAACTGAATGGCCGGTAAATCTATGAAATGACTAACAAATCTACTGAATGGCCGGTAAATCTATTAAATGACTAACAAATCTACTGAATGGCCGGTAAATCTATTAAATGGCCAGTAAATCTACTAAATGGCCAGCACATTTACTTAATGTCCAGCAAATCTACTGAATGGCCAGCAAATCTAATGAATGACCAACAAATCTACTGAATGGCCAGCAAATCTACTGAATGACCAACAAATCTACTGAATGGCCAGCAAATCTAATGAAAATCCCTACAAATTTAATGCAAAATGAAAACCGCAAATAAAGACTTTGGGACATTTATAGAGATGTGAGTATAAACCCCCTACTCTTTGTTCCTATAAAGGATGGGAGTCTCTCTATAAAAAACATACTTTCTAATTCTAAATCAGTTCTTCTCTTTCTGCATCATTTGAAATCCTGGCAGGGGAGGAGGGACTAAAACACTGATGTTACACATTGTAACAACTTCTCCACAGCTTACAGACAGCATGCAGGAACTACATAACCCACAATGCATTGCACTGGGATGTTCCTTTCCTTAGTGACATCACGTGTGCAGCAGGGAATTGTGGGATTGGGAGGAGGCAGGCTGAAGGCAGGCGACTACTGTTACAGTTTATTTGAGTCTCAAGGTGCAGGGGTCACTATAGCTTTATAATATTGTATATAATGAGCGGCTCGGGCCCATTTATTCCGTACTGTAGTGTCGCCATTAGTAGCTGAGAATCCCCAGAACCAGTCGCCTCCTATTTAGCAACAGATTTATCATCCGAGCGAAGACTTTCTAATGTGCAGTTTCCACGCACGGCGCTGAGCGACTGTTACACCGAGACATCTGTGCTGTGTCCCAGCCGGATTAATAGGGGACGGAAGCAACACATTAGTACATCAGCATGACCCAATTAGCCGCTGCGCCTGTGTCATATGCCCGTAGCGCCTGGAGTATAAGCCTCTAGCACCCGTGTCATACGCCCGTAGCACCTGGAGTATAAGCCTCTAGCGCCCGTGTCATACGCCCGTAGCACCTGGAGTATAAGCCTCTGGCGCCCGTGTCATACGCCCGTAGCACCTGGAGTATAAGCCTCTAGCGCCCGTGTCATACGCCCGTAGCGCCTGGAGTATAAGCCTCTAGCGCCCGTGTCATACGCCCGTAGCACCTGGAGTATAAGCCTCTGGCGCCCGTGTCATACGCCCGTAGCGCCTGGAGTATAAGCCTCTAGCACCCGTGTCATACGCCCGTAGCACCTGGAGTATAAGCCTCTGGCGCCCGTGTCATACGCCCGTAGCACCTGGAGTATAAGCCTCTAGCGCCCGTGTCATACGCCCGTAGCGCCTGGAGTATAAGCCTCTAGCACCCGTGTCATACGCCCGTAGCGCCTGGAGTATAAGCCTCTAGCGCCCGTGTCATACGCCCGTAGCGCCTGGAGTATAAGCCTCTAGCACCCGTGTCATACGCCCGTAGCGCCTGGAGTATAAGCCTCTAGCACCCGTGTCACACGCCCGTAGCACCTGGAGTATAAGCCTCTAGCGCCCGTGTCATACGCCCGTAGCGCCTGGAGTATAAGCCTCTAGCGCCCGTGTCATACGCCCGTAGCACCTGGAGTATAAGCCTCTGGCGCCCGTGTCATACGCCCGTAGCGCCTGGAGTATAAGCCTCTAGCACCCGTGTCATACGCCCGTAGCACCTGGAGTATAAGCCTCTGGCGCCCGTGTCATACGCCCGTAGCACCTGGAGTATAAGCCTCTAGCGCCCGTGTCATACGCCCGTAGCGCCTGGTGTATAAGCCTCTAGTGCCCGTGTCATACGCCCGTAGCGCCTGGAGTATAAGCCTCTGGCGCCCGTGTCATACGCCCGTAGCGCCTGGAGTATAAGCCTCTAGCGCCCGTGTCATACGCCCGTAGCGCCTGGTGTATAAGCCTCTAGCGCCCGTGTCATACGCCCGTAGCGCCTGGAGTATAAGCCTCTAGCACCTGTGTCATACGCCCGTAGCGCCTGGAGTATAAGCCTCTAGTGCCTGTGTCATACGCCCGTAGCGCCTGGAGTATAAGCCTCTAGCGCCTATGTCATACGCCCGTAGCGCCTGGAGTATAAGCCTCTAGCGCCTGTGTCATATGCCCGTAGCGCCTGGAGTATAAGCCTCCAGCACCCGTGTCATACGCCCGTAGCGCCTGGAGTATAAGCCTCTAGCGCCCGTGTCATACGCCCGTAGCGCCTGGAGTATAAGCCTCTAGCGCCCGTGTCATACGCCCGTAGCGCCTGGAGTATAAGCCTCTAGCGCCCGTGTCATACGCCCGTAGCGCCTGGAGTATAAGCCTCTGGCGCCCGTGTCATACGCCCGTAGCGCCTGGAGTATAAGCCTCTAGCGCCCGTGTCATACGCCCGTAGCGCCTGGTGTATAAGCCTCTAGCGCCCGTGTCATACGCCCGTAGCGCCTGGAGTATAAGCCTCTAGCACCTGTGTCATACGCCCGTAGCGCCTGGAGTATAAGCCTCTAGTGCCTGTGTCATACGCCCGTAGCGCCTGGAGTATAAGCCTCTAGTGCCTATGTCATACGCCCGTAGCGCCTGGAGTATAAGCCTCTAGCGCCTGTGTCATATGCCCGTAGCGCCTGGAGTATAAGCCTCCAGCACCCGTGTCATACGCCCGTAGCGCCTGGAGTATAAGCCTCTAGCGCCCGTGTCATACGCCCGTAGCGCCTGGAGTATAAGCCTCTAGCGCCCGTGTCATACGCCTGTAGCGCCTGGAGTATAAGCCTCTAGCGCCCGTGTCATACGCCCGTAGCGCCTGGAGTATAAGCCTCTAGCGCCCGTGTCATACGCCTGTAGCGCCTGGAGTATAAGCCTCTAGCGCCCGTGTCATACGCCTGTAGCGCCTGGAGTATAAGCCTCTAGCACCCGTGTACAAAAGGGGAGGGACTTGCGGAGAAGCGAGCAGAGACCACCTGATCCCCATGTTGTGTGAAGGTAACCTTGAGGGTATCAGAGGACGGGGGGCACAGTAGGACTATGGTGCCGGTGCCAACTCTACAATACAGGGCATGGGAATAATAATACTGGGCAACACCTGAGCCATCCCAGCTTCATTCATTTCTCATAACAGAAAAGTCTTGTTAGATTCCTAAGCGCTGCCTAACTAGCAGTTAGGCAGGTTATATATAGGCATTATGGTTGAACTTGATGGACGTATGTCTTTTTTCAACCCAACTTACTATGTTACTATGTTACTATGCTCCCATTAAAGGGGTGGTTCACCTTTACGTTAACTATTAGTGTGTTATAGAATTGCTAATTCAAACCATGTTTTCAATTGGTCTTCATTATTTATTTTTTTTATTGTTTTTTGAATTATTTGCCTTCTTCTGCCTCTTTGCAGCTTTCAAATGGGGGTCACTGACCCCGGCAGCCAAACCCTATTGCTCTGTGAGGCTCCAGTTTTATTATTACTCTCTTTTTTATATACCAGTCTCTCATTCAAACCACTCCCTGGTTACTAAGGTGCTTTTAACCCTAGCAACCAGATACCAGAACCAGATAACAAACGTGGCCAACCTGCTTAATTGCTTAACTATCACCCCATATTATCTCTATAGTGCAGACTTATTTGCGCAAGATCACTTCTATTGGAACCGGTACCATGAGTCTCTCCCATTCGCACGTTCTGCAGTGTTTGTGCAGTTTCCGCCGGTATTTGGGCGCCCGAGGCTGTGACTGGGGCTCTGGATTATGTTCTAGGGGGGCCTGTCCCACCGGCAGATCCTCGGGGGCAGTTTGGGAACGGAAAGGGGACTTTGCATGACAGGAAGGATCAGTCTAAACACAATGGAACATCTCCCTGGGACTGTGCACAGTCTCACAGCACAGAGACCCCCAGCACAGAGACCCCCCCACCCGGGCTGTTAATGGATCTGAGTTATTGCCTTGGGGTCCGGCCATGACTACGGGAAGCTCCATTAATCCTTTACCAGGGAATCAGCGGCGCGTATGGGACACCTGAACCCGACGCAGAGACGTCACTTGTCATTTTTTATGTGGTTTTTGTTCTTTTTGTTCAGCAGCTCTCCAGTTTGGAATTCCAGAATCCAGGTTGCTAGGGTCTTGTTTTGCCTTAGCAACCAGGCAGTGGTTCCAATGAGAGACAGGACTATGAATATAAAGATGAAGAATAAAAAGTAACAATAATAATAACATTGTTTGCAGCTGGTTCGGGAAAAAATCCACCAATGGTGAAATGCGGAATTTCCACAGTGAATCCATTTGGTCTTGTTCTGATTGGCTGCAGGTAGCTTGGCCCTATGGACATTCTAATATTATAATTGTTAAAGCTTGAACTAACACTGTGAAAATTTTGAATTTTTCGAAATTTTTCAGAATGTTCTGATTCCAATAGGCGCCTATATCCCAGTTTACTAGAAATCCAGAGGTTGGGGGTGAGGATAAGTAAAATGGAGGATTTGTCGCTATTTGCCGTTCCCTCGCAGTAACAGAAGCGCAGGGATAATAAATATCTCAACGAGTGATTCATGGCTGCACGGTTACCATACACGGGATACACGGATACACGGGATACAGGGGATACAGGGGATACACGGGATACACGGATACACAGGGTACACAGGGTACACGGGATACAGGGGATACAGGGCATACACGGGGTACATGGGATACACGGGGTACACGGGATACAGGGGATACAGGGCATACACGGGGTACATGGGATACACGGGGTACACAGGGTACACGGGATACAGGGGATACACGGGGTACATGGGATACACGGGGTACACGGGATACAGGGGATACACAGGGGACACGGGGTACACGGGATACAGGGGATACAGGGCATACATGGGGTACACGGGATACACGGGGTACACGGGATACAGGGGATACAGGGCATACACGGGGTACATGGGATACACGGGGTACACAGGGTACACGGGATACAGGGCATACACGGGGTACATGGGATACACGGGGTACACGGGATACAGGGGATACACAGGGGACACGGGGTACACGGGATACAGGGGATACAGGGCATACATGGGGTACACGGGATACACGGGGTACACGGGATACAGGGGATACAGGGCATACACGGGGTACATGGGATACACGGGGTACATGGGATACACGGGGTACACGGGATACAGGGCATACACGGGGTACATGGGATACACGGGGTACATGGGATACACGGGATACAGGGGATACACAGGGTACACGGGATACACAGGATACAGGGGATACAGGGAATACACGGGATACATGGGATACACGGGGTACACGGGGTACACGGGGTACACGGGATACAGGGGATACAGGGAATACACGGGGTACATGGGATACACGGGATACACGGGATACACAGGGTACACGGGATACAGGGGATACAGGGAATACACGGGGTACATGGGATGCACGGGATACATGGGATACACGGGGTACACGGGATACAGGGGATACAGGGGATACACGGGATGCACGGGGTGCACGGGATACACGGGATACAGGGAATACACGGGGTACACGGGGTACACGGGATACACGGGATACAGGGGGTACACGGGATACATGGGATACACGGGATACATGGGATACAGGGGAATAGGGGATACAGGGGAATAGGGGATACACGGGAATAGGGGATACAGGGGAATAGGGGATACAGGGGAATAGGGGATACACGGGAATAGGGGATACAGGGGAATAGGGGATACACGGGAATAGGGGATACAGGGGGATAGGGGATACAGGGGAATAGGGGATACACGGGAATAGGGGATACAGGGGAATAGGGATACACGGGAATAGGGGATACAGGGGAATAGGGGATACACGGGAATAGGGGATACAGGGGGATAGGGGATACAGGGGAATAGGGGATACACGGGAATAGGGGATACAGGGGAATAGGGGATACAGGGGAATAGGGGATACAGGGGAATAGGGGATACAGGGGAATAGGGGATACAGGGGAATAGGGGATACAGGGGAATAGGGGATACAGGGGAATAGGGGATACAGGGGAATAGGGGATACAGGGGAATAGGGGATACACGGGAATAGGGGATACAGGGGGATAGGGGGATACAGGGGAATAGGGGATACACGGGAATAGGGGATACCAGGGGAATAGGGGATACACGGGAATAGGGGATACAGGGGAATAGGGGATACAGGGGAATAGGGGATACAGGGAATAGGGGATACACGGGAATAGGGGATACAGGGGAATAGGGATACAGGGGAATAGGGGATACACGGGAATAGGGGATACAGGGGAATAGGGGATACAGGGGAATAGGGGATACAGGGGAATAGGGGATACACGGGAATAGGGGATACAGGGGGATAGGGGATACACGGGAATAGGGGATACGGGAATAGGGGATCAGGGGAATAGGGGATACAGGGGAATAGGGGATACACGGGAATAGGGGATACAGGGGAATAGGGGATACACGGGAATAGGGGATACAGGGGAATAGGGGATACAGGGGAATAGGGGATACAGGGGAATAGGGGATACACGGGAATAGGGGATACAGGGGAATAGGGGAAACACGGGAATAGGGGATACAGGGGGTACAGGGGATACAGGGGGATACAGGGGGATACATGGGGTACAGGGGATACATGGGGAATAGGAGGGGGAATAGGACGGGGCCAGGAAACAATCGGAGAGGAAATTACAAATCAAAGGAACTGGACGATGATGGACGTTGGACAAATGATTTGGCCAAAACATATTTCCTTCTGCAAACTGCGCCCAAACCCACAAACTGCCGCCTCCCCGCTGGGAAAATCTCCATTTATCCTGTCAGAGCGCAGCTGTCAGTTTGTTATAGAAAAGCCTCTGTTATCTCAGGGGCCGAGCCAGGAGATTGTGTATCCTCTGCCATCAATCAGTGTGAGACCCCCGGAACATTACAATATACAGCGGCCAGACCCCCCCCCCCCACAGGGGAGGAGCCAGGGCTGAAGGGGCTTATTCACATCCGCAGGTGCAGCGAGCAAAGTGCAATTTCAAGTGCAATCACACTGACGCAAACAGGCCATTCTATTGCAGCAAGTGTGTCTGATTCGCCAAAATGGATGCAACTGCACGTGCACTTCTTCACAAATCATTTAGGGGCTGTTCCTGCTGAATTGTGCTTAGTACAGGGGAATCCCTATGTGCCATAGTTTTATGGTATCTCTCTGTACAGGCTATGAGCAAACTTAGGGGGCTGTTCCTGCTGAATTGTGCTTAGTACAGGGGAATCCCTATGTGCCATAGTTTTATGGTATCTCTCTGTACAGGCTATGAGCAAACTTAGGGGGCTGTTCCTGCTGAATTGTGCTTAGTACAGGGGAATCCCTATGTGCCATAGTTTTATGGTATCTCTCTGTACAGGCTATGAGCAAACTTAGGGGGCTGTTCCTGCTGAATTGTGCTTAGTACAGGGGACATATATAACATTTATAAAAAAAAATATCAATCCCTACTCTTAACTTGGCTGCAGCCTGGGGTAACTGTAGGTAAGTAGGTGGGATTGGGGTGGTGCTCTGTCAGGAAGGGCATCACCAAACCCCGGCAGGACTGTCTCAGGGATCAGGAAGTGGGTAGAGGAACAGATTGAAGGGGACACAAACCCACAGACAGAAATTCCAGCACTTACCTTTAATCTGCAAACCAATTAGAAGCACTCACTTTACTCCTGGGATCCGGGGCAGAATTCCAGCCCAGTTTATTCTCACAGTCGGCCAAAAACCAAGTTCAGGTCATTGAATGAGATCAGGACACAAAGTATATTAATTTGCTAAACATAATGTTCTTATTCATCACGTGGCTCCTATTGGCTGCAATGAGACGGGGAAAGGGAATTATTTTGTGCTTTTATCCCCTGGGGCAGCAATCAGTGCGGCCATTATAGGCGCCGACCCCGGGGGGTGAAGGGACTGGGACTCAGGGACCCAGATGGGCCAGAGATTAATGGTTTGTAGTGGCTGAAATATAAATGTGCATTAAAGGGGTGTTTATTTGTCCCTGGGTACCCCTGAAACTATAGCGGGGTGACTGTTACCCCAATGTTTCTATATATCTGTAACCTTGTTATGGGCTAAGGGGGCCCAGCCTGAAGGCCAGTTAGGGGGGGATTTGGGGTGAGTGCTTATTTGTGCCCTGGGTACCCCTGGAACTATAGCGGGGTGACTGTTACCCCAATGTTTCTATATATCTGTAACCTTGTTATGGGCTAAGGGGGCCCAGACTGAAGGCCAGTTAGGGGGGGATTTGGGGTGAGTGCTTATTTGTACCCTGGGTACCCCTGGAACTATAGCAGGGTGACTGTTACCCCAATGTTTCTATATATCTGTAACCTTGTTATGGGCTAAGGGGGCCCAGCCTGAAGGCCAGTTAGGGGGGGATTTGGGGTGAGTGCTTATTTGCGCCCTGGGTACCCCTGGAACTATAGCAGGGTGACTGTTACCCCAATGTTTCTATATATCTGTAACCTTGTTATGGGCTAAGGGGGCCCAGCCTGAAGGCCAGTTAGGGGGGGATTTGGGGTGAGTGCTTATTTGTGCCCTGGGTACCCCTGGAACTATAGCGGGGTGACTGTTACCCCAATGTTTCTATATATCTGTAACCTTGTTATGGGCTAAGGGGGCCCAGCCTGAAGGCCAGTTAGGGGGGGATAGAAATACAATACCCCGGTGGGACACGTGTAGTTCAGCCATGATAGATCTCCCCCTGTGGATGGGAATCGTCTCGGCTCAGTAATAAAACTGACTGGGCAGTTGAACCATAGAAGGAGAGTAATTCATCACATGGCTAAGTGCTGCACTATATTTCTTTCCCAAATTATTTATTGAAATTATTTTTTTAACGTTCCCTTTTACTGTAGGCTCTTCCCTTGTGTTTAGCTCTATATCCTGCAGTTTAAAGCAAGAGGTCATTTTCACTGGGTTTGTTAGGATTTAATGTTTCCATAAAGCGGATAATGGTTGTAAAATGGATTTGTCTTTATAGTAAAGAGTTTTTATTACACAGACATGAGCCTTTAATTATGTTTAATTTATGGTTAATCAGAGAATGGAATCAGTGTCACCGATGCAAATCCCTAAACACTTAATTAAATGTAAAAATAAAGTTAACGTTAAAGACCCCAGGCCCCCCCCCACCATATATGCTCTAGTACAGCCCACCAGTTCCCTGCCCCTCCCTCTGTAAGCTTCAATCAGAGTATTCTAGTCCCACCCACTGCTCTGCCCCTCCCTCTGTAAGCTTCAATCAGAGTATTCTAGTCCCACCCACTGCCCTGCCCCTCCCCCTGTAAGCTTCAATCAGAGTATTCTAGTCCCACCCACTGCCCTGCCCCTCCCCCTGTAAACTTCAATCAGATTATTATAGTCCCACCCACTGCTCTGCCCCTCCCCCTGTAAGCTTCAATCAGAGTATTCTAGTCCCACCCACTGCTCTGCCCCTCCCCCTGTAAGCTTCAATCAGAGTATTCTAGTCCCACCCACTGCCCTGCCCCTCCCACCACCCATACTTGTTGCCTTTACTGATTCCGGGGTCTCATGGGGAGGCATCTGAGCAGCATCTTCTGGTTGGTGCTGCCACTGGGATTTAAATGGTTGCCTTGTAGCTGCAATTAGATGGGAGTCCTGGAGTTTACTGGAACAAAACTACAAGAAGGAGGAGGGCCGACCAGCAGTGCAGCAGCTAGTTACGGGCAAGAGAAGGAGGGCCCCAGCAGACCCTGCAGTTGCAGAGGGCTTGGGATGTAGGGGGGCTCAGTAGGGCCCTAATTATAGTGCAATTTCAATACATCTTGGTAGAACAGGTCAACCTTAGGTGCCAAGGGCAGGATGGGGACAATAGAGCTAGATGGTGACATGAGGGCAAGATGGGGACAGTAGAGCTAGATGGTGACATGAGGGCAAGATGGGGACAATAGAGCTAGATGGTGGCACAAGGGCAGGATGGGGACAATAGAGCTAGATGGTGACATGAGGGCAAGATGGGGACAATAGAGCTAGATGGTGACATGAGGGCAAGATGGGGACAATAGAGCTAGATGGTGACATGAGGGCAGATTGGGGACAATAGAGCTAGATGGTGACATGAGGGCAAGATGGGGACAATAGAGCTAGATGGTGACATGAGGGCAAGATGGGGACAATAGAGCTAGATGGTGACATGAGGGCAAGATGGGGACAATAGAGCTAGATGGTGACATGAGGGCAAGATGGGGACAATAGAGCTAGATGGTGACATGAGGGCAAGAGGGGGACAATAGAGCTAGATGGTGGCACAAGGGCAGGATGGGGACACTAGAGCTAGATGGTGACATGAGGGCAAGATGGGGACAATAGAGCTAGATGGGGACATGAGGGCAAGATGGGGACACTAGAGCTAGATGGTGACATGAGGGCAAGATGGGGACAATAGAGCTAGATGGTGACATGAGGGCAAGATGGGGACAATAGAGCTAGATGGCGGCACAAGGGCAGGATGGGGACACTAGAGCTAGATGGTGACATGAGGGCAAGATGGGGACAATAGAGCTAGATGGTGACATGAGGGCAAGATGGGGACACTAGAGCTAGATGGTGACATGAGGGCAAGATGGGGACACTAGAGCTAGATGGTGACATGAGGGCAGGATGGGGACACTAGAGCTAGATGGTGACATGAGGGCAAGATGGGGACAGTGGAGCTAGATGGTGGCACAAGGGCAAAATGGAGACAGTAGAGCAAGAAGGTGATCTGAGGGCAGGATGGTGACAGTAGAGCAAGATGGAGACAGTAGGGCAAGATGGAGACAGTAGGGCAAGATGGAGACAGTAGGACAAGATGGGGACAGTGGAGCTAGATGGAGACAGTAGGGCAAGATGGAGACAGTAGGGCAAGATGGAGACAGTAGGACAAGATGAGACAGTAGGGCAAGATGGAAACAGTAGGACAAGATGGAGACAGTAGGGCAAGATGGAGACAGTAGGGCAAGATGGAGACAGTAGGGCAAGATGGAGACAGTAGGGCAAGATGGAGACAGTAGGACAAGATGGGGACAGTAGGGCAAGATGGAGACAGTAGGGCAAGATGGAGACAGTAGGGCAAGATGGAGACAGTAGGGCAAGATGGAGACAGTAGGACAAGATGGGGACAGTAGGGCAAGATGGAGACAGTAGGGCAAGATGGAGACAGTAGGGCAAGATGGAAACAGTAGGAGAAGATGGAGACAGTAGGGCAAGATGGAGACAGTAGGGCAAGATGGAGACAGTAGGGCAAGATGGAGACAGTAGGACAAGATGGGGACAGTAGGGCAAGATGGAGACAGTAGGACAAGATAGGGACAGTAGGGCTAGATGGTGACAGTAGGACAAGATAGGGACAGTAGGGCAAGATAGGGACAGTAGGGCAAGATAGGGACAGTAGAGCTAGATGGTGACACAAGGGCAGTTAGTATGACAGCAAGGACTATAGTTAGTATGATTAAGCTGAAGCCCTGAAATTGTTCTACAACAGAGCAGCTGGATTTCTTCAGATCACACCAGAGACTCTATTGGACCCAAGTGAAAGTCCCAGTTGTCCTGCTTGATGGTGTCAGGGGCTCAGGCTGTATCTCATCCTGGGAGGCTAATATAAACTGTGTGTCCCCTGCGCCTCGTCACTGTGACACCCGGTGTAAGCAGGAAGCAGGTAACGCAGGATCCGCAGGCGCAGCCATCAAACTTCCCAATCAGTTTGTACACAAAACATAAAGTTATGGCATCTGGACAGAAAATTTATTAAGGAGAAAATGATGTTTATTGAAACAGAGGGTGTGAGAGAAAACGCAGGTCGTGGATTATGAAAGATATGATATTTGTTCCCAGCATTACTTATTTTACAATATACTCCTTACTGTAATTCTGCATTGGCCCCAGTATATTTCATAGGGTCCCAGTAAGTACCTAAAGCTGAAAAGGCGGCAGGTCAGAAGCTCAGGAGTTTGCTTTATCCAACTGATCTCGGCCCTGTTCCTTAGGTCGGGCTTTAATGCAGTAATTAGTCATTATTAGGGGTAAGACAAGAATTTAGGGGACCCCTTAACTTCTACTACTGAGGAAATCTCCAGTCTGCAACCTATGTCCTAAGGGAGGGATGTTTAACAACTGGACCAGGGGTACCGTGACCGGCTCCTATCCTTGGTTTATATAAGGGGAGGGAGCAAGGAGTTGGTTACAGGTATATTTATATACATGCAGGGCCGCCATCAGAAATCACAGGGCCCCCCTCCTCCCACACCCCCAATGGCCCCTCCCCCAGTGACCCCTCCCATCAATACAAAGGACATACAGACATTGGTAGCCAGGGCCCCCTAAAACTTTGGTAGCCAGGGCCCCCCTAAAACATTGGTGTCCAGGAGTTACGTTTTGCATTGGTGCCAGGGCAGGTACCCCCTAAATCCTTGCTAGCCAGCCCAGGGCCCCCTAAAACTTTGGTAGCCAGGGCCCCCCTAAACAGCTCCCCCCCCAAAGCATCCTCCAGCATGTGCCCCAATTGAAGGAAGGAGTTGTGATGTTTAAAGAGTAATATAGGCAAAGGAGGGATCTTCTCCTCTTTATGTCCTTTTATAGAGGCCACCTTGAAGTAGGGATGCACCAAATCCATTATTTTAGGATCCGGGCGAACCCCCCGGGGCAATATCCAATGGTGCTTGGGTTAAAATCACCTGTGGAAAAGATGGCGACTGCTACTGCAGGGACAGCTTCATTGGGTTCCATATTTTGAATTATTTCTGTGAAGCTAAAGGTTCCAAAAACCAGGGTCCTCCTATTGTTTTGTTCCACTGATTGTGAGGGAATCTGGCACCTGTACCGGCCGTTTCTCCGAGTTTCCTGGAACTTTGATGGGAAGAAACTCAGTTCCAGGATTAACACAAAGGAGCAGCTTCACAAATGTTTCAAAGATTTCATCAAGATGGAACAAAGGGCATTTTAGGTGAATAATCTGTTTTTCGTGAAGGGGAGGAGATAGAAGAAACTTTTCTTGCCCTGGAAGGGGGTAAAGTCATTTGGAATATCTGTTGAGTTTTTAAAAGGGCAATGTTGCCAGGAGTATGATCAGGGGTCTCTGCATTGGTGATTGGGTCTGTATAGTTGTTCCAATCACACAGCTCTTGGGTCACATATGTGCATGGAATACAGGTCCGCAGGCCCGGATTTGTGGAAAGGCCACAAAGGCCCGGGCCTAGGGCGGCACAAGTTTAGGGGCGGCATGCCGCCCCGCCGCAACAGAATTTTTAAATTTGGCTCCCATACGGAGCAGTCGGGACCTCTCCCCACTGCTCCGTATGGGAGTTTAAATGTGCGATTGCGCATGTGCATTTATCGCGCATGCGCACTCGTGGGGGGCGTGGGCGGGGGCGGCCTCGGGGCGCCGTGAAGTTAAATCCGGCCCTGCAGGTCCGACATGGTCTTGTGGCTAAATCTCATCTCCAGGCCTTGCCCTCTGCTATTTGGCTGTTATGGGTTTTACAGCACCAGGTTCCCTATGTACGGCTGGCAAGGGGGCCCATATACATGGTGACATGACAAGATTAAAGCTACAGCACTGGGCTAGCAGAATGCACAAGAATGGCTCATACAGAAGGGAAGGCATTGGAAGTCATTGAAATGGGGTATGAGGAGGAAAACCAGGACAAGAACAAATAAACAGGACACGCAAATGGGAAACAAGAGGACCAAGCGCAGGAGAGAAATTAGGCAATGGGCACAGGAACTTAAGTCTGCTAAATATCATTTAAATATTGAATAAACCCAATAGGGCTGTTCTGCCCCAATAAGGGGTAATTATATCTTAGTTGGGATCAAGTACAGGTACTGTTTTATTATTACAGAGAAAAGGGAATCATTTAACCATTAAATAAACCCAATAGGGCTGTTCTGCCCCCAATAAGGGGTAATTATATCTTAGTTGGGATCAAGTACAGGTACGGTTTTATTATTACAGAGAAAAGGGAATCATTTAACCATGAAATAAACCCAATAGGGCTGTTCTGCCCCAATAAGGGGTAATTATATCTTAGTTGGGATCAAGTACAGGTACTGTTTTATTATTACAGAGAAAAGGGAATCATTTAACCATGAAATAAACCCAATAGGGCTGTTCTGCCCCCAATAAGGGGTAATTATATCTTAGTTGGGATCAAGTACAGGTACGGTTTTATTATTACAGAGAAAAGGGAATCATTTAACCATGAAATAAACCCAATAGGGCTGTTCTGCCCCAATAAGGGGTAATTATATCTTAGTTGGGATCAAGTACAGGTACTGTTTTATTATTACAGAGAAAAGGGAATCATTTAACCATGAAATAAACCCAATAGGGCTGTTCTGCCCCAATAAGGGGTAATTATATCTTAGTTGGGATCAAGTACAGGTACTGTTTTATTATTACAGAGAAAAGGGAATCATTTAACCATTAAATAAACCCAATAGGGCTGTTCTGCCCCCAATAAGGGGTAATTATATCTTAGTTGGGATCAAGTACAGATACTGTTTTATTATTACAGAGAAAAGGGAATCATTTAACCATGAAATAAACCCAATAGGGCTGTTCTGCCCCCAATAAGGGGTAATTATATCTTAGTTGGGATCAAGTACAGATACTGTTTTATTATTACAGAGAAAAGGGAATCATTTAACCATTAAATAAACCCAATAGGGCTGTTCTGCCCCCAATAAGGGGTAATTATATCTTAGTTGGGATCAAGTACAGGTACTGTTTTATTATTACAGAGAAAAGGGAATCATTTAACCATGAAATAAACCCAATAGGGCTGTTCTGCCCCAATAAGGGGTAATTATATCTTAGTTGGGATCAAGTACAGGTACGGTTTTATTATTACAGAGGAAAATGAAATCATTTTTCAAAATTGGAGTTATTTGCTTATAATGGAGTCTATGGGAGATGGCCTTTCCTTAAAGAAACAGTAACACTAAAAAATTAAAGAGCTTTAAAGTAATAAAAATATAATACACTGCTGCCCTGCACTGGTAAAACTGGTGTGTTTGCTACAGTAACACTACTATAATTTATATAATAAGCTGCTGTGTAGCCATGGGGGCAGCCATTCAAGCTGGAAAAAAGGAGAAAAGGCACAGGTTACATAGCAGATAACATATAAGCTCTGTAGAATACAATAGTGTTTTATCTGTTATCTGCTATGTGCCTGTGCCTTTTCTCCTTTGAATGGCTGCCTCCATGGCTACATAGCAGCTTATTTATATAAATTATAGTAGACTTTCTGAAGTAAACACACAACTTTTACCAGTGCAGGGCAGCAGCACATTATATTTTAGTTACTTTTATACACTTTCATTTTTTGGTGTTACTGTTCCTTTAATTAGGAACATTATGGATAACAGGTTTCTGGATAAGGGATCCCATATTTGTATTGCTATTCTGCCAATTAATGATGTCCCCCATTTGCCATGCACAGCTGAGGGCCTATTTTAATAAGACCAAGACCAGTGTTGTGAATAAATGAGTAAATAAAGGGGTCCTCTGTTTCATGGGGTGGAAAGGAAAGGAAGGGCCATAAGTCTGACGGTTCTGCCCCACTTTAATGATGGCTTCCTATGGTCTGTCTGGCCAGTGGCCCCTTTATTAATGGAGCCAGAGCGGCCACTATCACATCCTGGGCACACTGTTCTCTGTTTTGCTTTTTAGCTTTGGGGCTATTTTCTCAAGCTCGGAAAGCAGAGAATTTCTTTATTTCTGGCTCCCTGCCAGAGATTTTAAAAGTCAAATATCTGACATATTTTCCAGTGGCATTTTCAGCCCAAGTTTCCTTGTCTCTGGCTTCCCATAACCACATGCAGCCTTCTCCGTAACATCATCTCAATAACACAAGCTTTATCTTATCTCCCACTGATAATGATAGGGCTATAGGATATTGTGTTCAGGTCTGTATCCCAATCCTTCTCTATCAGACTGATATAACTAGCATTATATGTGCCATTTATGTCTATATAACCCCCTGTCATATTTACATTCATCACTTGTGTATTATAAGGGATAATACACCCCCTACTGTAAGTGATAAGGATATTAGCAGTCACTGAGGGGTTCTGTGCCCATATAAAGGCACAAGGCTGCAGGCTGAGTTATACAGGGAACTCTGAGTATCACTCATGTATTATAAGGGATAATGTACCCCCTACTGTAAATGATAAGGATATTAGCAGTCACTGAGGGGTTCTGTGCCCCCCATATAAAGGCACAAGGCTGCAGGCTGAGTTATACAGGGAACTCTGAGTATCACTCATGTATTATAAGGGATAATGTACCCCCTACTGTAAATGATAAGGATATTAGCAGTCACTGAGGGGTTCTGTGCCCATATAAAGGCACAAGGCTGCAGGCTGAGTTATACAGGGAACTCTGAGTATCACTCATGTATTATAAGGGATAATGTACCCCCTACTGTAAATGATAAGGATATTAGCAGTCACTGAGGGGTTCTGTGCCCATATAAAGGCACAAGGCTGCAGGCTGAGTTATACAGGGAACTCTGAGTATCACTCATGTATTATAAGGGATAATGTACCCCCTACTGTAAGTGATAAGGATATTAGCAGTCACTGAGGGGCTCTGTGCCCATATAAAGGCACAAGGCTGCAGGCTGAGTTATACAGGGAACTCTGAGTATCACTCATGTATTATAAGGGATACTGTACCCCCTACTGTAAATGATAAGGATATTAGCAGTCACTGAGGGGTTCTGTGCCCATATAAAGGCACAAGGCTGCAGGCTGAGTTATACAGGGAACTCTGAGTATCACTCATGTATTATAAGGGATAATGTACCCCCTACTGTAAATGATAAGGATATTAGCAGTCACTGAGGGGCTCTGTGCCCACATAAAGGCACAAGGCTGCAGGCTGAGTTATACAGGGAACTCTGAGTATCACTCATGTATTATAAGGGATAATGTACCCCCTACTGTAAATGATAAGGATATTAGCAGTCACTGAGGGGTTCTGTGCCCCCCATATAAAGGCACAAGGCTGCAGGCTGAGTTATACAGGGAACTCTGAGTATCACTCATGTATTATAAGGGATAATGTACCCCCTACTGTAAATGATAAGGATATTAGCAGTCACTGAGGGGTTCTGTGCCCATATAAAGGCACAAGGCTGCAGGCTGAGTTATACAGGGAACTCTGAGTATCACTCATGTATTATAAGGGATAATGTACCCCCTACTGTAAATGATAAGGATATTAGCAGTCACTGAGGGGTTCTGTGCCCCCCATATAAAGGCACAAGGCTGCAGGCTGAGTTATACAGGGAACTCTGAGTATCATTCATGTATTATAAGGGATACTGTACCCCCTACTGTAAATGATAAGGATATTAGCAGTCACTGAGGGGTTCTGAGTATCTGGCCTCCACTCTACCCTATAGAAACAGTTTGTTTGTCTTTATTTCTGTCCCTTTTATCATTAACCTCTACATACCAGCAGTAGGTTTCAGCAGCTTTTTTTTTGGCAAATAAAAAAGGCAACATTAAAAAAAAAGCATGTGAATTTTTAAATATCATTGAACAAATTTCAGAAAAACTAATTTGCTGCTTCTGCTCATTGGGGCCCTTTATTAAGACCTTTGTGATAACATAACCCCATATTTTACTCCCATATCCAAGGGTTCTACCATCATGTGTCATTATTACTTTTTTCACAGAACCCGGAGGCAAAACGTACTGCAGAATTTGTACCTCACAAGGGACAACTATGGGTTCTGCTCTAGCTCCTTCATATGGATTATTTGTGCCCTGGGTACCCCTGGAACTATAGCGGGGTGACTGTTACCCCAATGTTTCTATATATCTGTAACCTTGTTATGGGCTAAGGGGGCCCAGCCTGAAGGCCAGTTAGGGGGGGATTTGGGGTGAGTGCTTATTTGTGCCCTGGGTACCCCTGGAACTATAGCAGGGTGACTGTTACCCCAATGTTTCTATATATCTGTAACCTTGTTATGGGCTAAGGGGGCCCAGCCTGAAGGCCAGTTAGGGGGGGATTTGGGGTGAGTGCTTATTTGTGCCCTGGGTACCCCTGGAACTATAGCAGGGTGACTGTTACCCCAATGTTTCTATATATCTGTAACCTTGTTATGGGCTAAGGGGGCCCAGCCTGAAGGCCAGTTAGGGGGGGATTTGGGGTGAGTGCTTATTTGTGCCCTGGGTACCCCTGGAACTATAGCGGGGTGGCTGTTACCCCAATGTTTCTATATATCTGTAACCTTGTTATGGGCTAAGGGGGCCCAGCCTGAAGGCCAGTTAGGGGGGATTTGTTATTATTACAAGGAGTAACCCAGGGCACACTGTATATCCATAGCTGGCCCGGGGGATTTAGGGAGCTCCTGTGAGCAATAGCGCTAGACTTGAATTTAGAAACATATTTAATGTTGGCATAAAAACATCAGTATTTATTAGCATGATAACACAAATATTAACATTAGATTCTTGCAGAAGCCAAGAATGGGGGGGGGGGGGGGCATTTTTTAGCCTTTGGGCAGTGCAGAAAAAATCTAATTTATCAACATGGACAGAAAGGCACATGATCTCTTATTAAATACAAGTTCTGGACTTTGGGCAGAATAGATACACATTGTTACAGTCACCGTCCTCTTTGCCTGTGTCTTACCTTTCTGTCTCCATCTTGCCCCACTGTCTCCATCTTGCCCCACTGTCTCCATCTTGCCCTACTGTCTCCATCTTTCCTTACTGTTTCCATCTTTCCCTACTGTCTCCATCTTGCCCTACTGTCTCCACCTTGCCCTACTGTCTCCATCTTGCCCTACTGTCTCCATCTTTCCCTACTGTCTCCACCTTGCCCTACTGTCTCCACCTTGCCCTCCTGTCTCCATCTTGCCCTACTGTCTCCATCTTGCCCTACTGTCTCCACCTTGCCCTGCTGTCTCCATCTTTCCCTACTGTCTCCATCTTTCCCTACTGTCTCCACCTTGCCCTACTGTCTCCATCTTTCCCTACTGTCTCCACCTTGCCCTACTGTCTCCATCTTTCCCTACTGTCTCCATCTTGCCCTACTGTCTCCATCTTTCCCTACTGTCTCCATCTTGCCCTACTGTCTCCATCTTTCCCTACTGTCTCCACCTTGCCCTACTGTCTCCACCTTGCCCTACTGTCTCCATCTTGCCCTACTGTCTCCATCTTGCCCTACTGTCTCCACCTTGCCCTGCTGTCTCCATCTTTCCCTACTGTCTCCATCTTTCCCTACTGTCTCCATCTTGCCCTACTGTCTCCATCTTTCCCTACTGTCTCCACCTTGCCCTACTGTCTCCATCTTGCCCTACTGTCTCCATCTTGCCCTACTGTCTCCACCTTGCCCTACTGTCTCCATCTTGCCCTACTGTCTCCATCTTGCCCTGCTGTCTCCATCTTGCCCTACTGTCTCCATCTTTCCCTACTGTCTCCACCTTGCCCTACTGTCTCCATCTTTCCCTACTGTCTCCACCTTGCCCTACTGTCTCCATCTTGCCCTACTGTCTCCATCTTTCCCTACTGTCTCCACCTTGCCCTACTGTCTCCATCTTGCCCTACTGTCTCATTCTTGCCCTATTGTATCCTTCTTGCCCTACTGTCTCCATCTTGCCCTACTGTCTCCATCTTTCCCTACTGTCTCCATCTTTCCCTACTGTCTCCATCTTTCTCTACTGTCTCATTCTTGCCCTATTGTATCCTTCTTGCCCTACTGTCTCCTTCTTGCCCTACTGTCTCCATCTTGCCCTACTGTCTCCAACTTGCCCTACTGTCTCCATCTTGCCCTACTGTCTCCATCTTGCCCTACTGTCTCCTTCTTGCCCTACTGTCTCCATCTTGCCCTACTGTCTCCTTCTTTCCCTACTGTCTCCATCTTGCTCTACTGTCTCAATCTTGCCCTACTGTCCCCATCTTGCCCTACTGTCTCCATCTTGCCCTACTGTCTCCATCTTGCCCTACTGTCTCCATCTTGCCCTACTGTCTCCATCTTGCCCTACTGTCTCCATCTTGCCCTACTGTCTCCTTCTTTCCCTACTGTCTCCATCTTGCTCTACTGTCTCCATCTTGCCCTACTGTCTCCATCTTGCCCTACTGTCTCCATCTTGCCCTACTGTCTCCATCTTGCCCTACTGTCTCCATCTTGCCCTACTGTCTCCTTCTTGCCCTACTGTCTCAATCTTGCCATACTGTCCCCATCTTGCCCTACTGTCTCCATCTTGCCCTACTGTCTCCATCTTGCCCTACTGTCTCCATCTTGCTCTACTGTCTCAATCTTGCCCTACTGTCCCCATCTTGCCCTACTGTCTCCATCTTGCCCTACTGTCTCCTTCTTGCCCTACTGTCTCAATCTTGCCATACTGTCCCCATCTTGCCCTACTGTCTCCATCTTGCCCTACTGTCCCCATCTTGCCCTACTGTCTCCATCTTGCCCTACTGTCTCCATCTTGCCCTACTGTCCCCATCTTGCCCTACTGTCTCCATCTTGCCCTACTGTCTCCATCTTGCCCTACTGTCTCCATCTTGCCCTACTGTCTCCTTCTTGACCTACTGTCCCCATCTTGCCCTACTGTCTCCATCTTGCCCTACTGTCTCCATCTAGCCCTACTGTCTCCATCTTGCCCTACTGTCTCCATCTTGACCTACTGTCCCCATCTTGCCCTACTGTCTCCATCTTGCCCTACTGTCTCCATCTTGCCCTACTGTCTCCATCTTGCCCTACTGTCCCCATCTTGCCCTACTGTCTCCATCTTGCCCTACTGTCTCCATCTTACCCTACTGTCTCCATCTTGCCCTACTGTCTCCTTCTTGACCTACTGTCCCCATCTTGCCCTACTGTCTCCATCTAGCCCTACTGTCTCCATCTTGCCCTACTGTCTCTATCTTGACCTACTGTCTCCTTCTTGCCCTACTGTCTCCATCTTGCCCTACTGTCTCCTTCTTGCCCTACTGTCTCCATCTTGCCCTACTGTCTCCATCTTGCCCTACTGTCTCCATCTGTCCTACTGTCTCCATCTTGCCCTACTGTCTCCATCTTGCCCTACTGTCTCCTTCTGGCCCTACTGTCTCCATCTTGCCCTACTGTCTCCATCTTGCCCTACTGTCTCCTTCTGGCCCTACTGTCTCCATCTTGCCCTACTGTCTCCATCTTGCCCTACTGTCTCCTTCTGGCCCTACTGTCTCCATCTTGCCCTACTGTCTCCACCATGCCCTCTCCATTTGGCCAAAACCTATACTCTTATTATGTCCGTTACAATTTCCTCAAAATATTTCTGCAGTCTCAAATAATAATGTAACTAAGAACAGAGCTGTCTTTAGGGGGAGCAAACTGGTTGACTCTGTACTAAAAATGCCCCTGTACTAAGCACAATTCAGCAGGAACAGCCCCCTAATTTTGCTCATAGCCTGTACAGAGAGATACCATAAAACTATGGCACATAGGGATTCCCCTGTACTAAGCACAATTCAGCAGGAACAGCCCCCTAAGTTTGCCCATAGCCTGTACAGAGAGATACCATAAAACTATGGCACATAGGGATTCCCCTGTACTAAGCACAATTCAGCAGGAACAGCCCCCTAAGTTTGCCCATAGCCTGTACAGAGAGATACCATAAAACTATGGCACATAGGGATTCCCCTGTACTAAGCACAATTCAGCAGGAACAGCCCCCTAAGTTTGCTCATAGCCTGTACAGAGAGATACCATAAAACTATGGCACATAGGGATTCCCCTGTACTAAGCACAATTCAGCAGGAACAGCCCCCTAAGTTTGCTCATAGCCTGTACAGAGAGATACCATAAAACTATGGCACATAGGGATTCCCCTGTACTAAGCACAATTCAGCAGGAACAGCCCCCTAAGTTTGCTCATAGCCTGTACAGTGAGATACCATAAAACTATGGCACATAGGGATTCCCCTGTACTAAGCACAATTCAGCAGGAACAGCCCCCTAAGTTTGCTCATAGCCTGTACAGAGAGATACCATAAAACTATGGCACATAGGGATTCCCCTGTACTAAGCACAATTCAGCAGGACCCATACACTGCCCTGTTTGTACCACAGAATACCCCAGTACTACTCAGTCAGTGTCTGCCCAGCTCTGAAGGCCACTGGGAGTTATTGCCCAGTAGCAGTTGGCCAGTCACAGGTTGGGGGGTCCTGGGGACCAGACAGTGCCGGCTCTGAGCCCCTGCTGTGCACAACACACTATCTTTTCTTTTTAGTCATTTAAGGACTGCCTTTAGCCATAGTTAGCAAGGGAAACAACTGACGTCAAAGTCAAAGTAAACCAAGAGGTCTGGTTCCTGTAGGAGACTGCGAGGAGCTGCGAGTCGGGGAGTGAGCTCTGTGTCATTCCTCTCCTGAATTGGGAACATCTGTCCGGCCAAGTCCCATCCACTGCCTGTAAGTATCCTGCGCTGTGACTGCCGGGGCCCCGGGGGGACACAGGTTCCATAGTCTATTATTTGGGAGCCAGGGGAGCCCCCCATTAGTGGGTGCAAGAGGGTTTGTGTAAATGTGTGTGAGTCTGTACTGGGTCCTACATACTATCTGCCTACTCATAGTGAATGGGTAACACGATTAAAGGGTAAATTGACCATAAAATCTGTTATCTTATAGATGCCAATAATATAAGCCATTATGCAACTGGTATTTATATATCTACATATAAACATATACATTGTCTTTCCGTTCTGTTCCTTTCCAATGTAAAATATTAACTTGATAGTTGCCAGGATCAGTGGCCCTAGCAACCAAGTAGCAAGGGTTAGTCTGGATAGTTCTTATTGGTAGAACGGGTGATGTTGTTTCTTTTTAACTTTTTCTTCCCAGCATTTTGGTTATTTTTTAATGTGGTACAAATGGATTTTCCCAGCAAGGGTTAAACTTCAAGTTATATTAAATATATTTTAACCATATTCATAGCATTTGGGACAAGTTGTAGTACTGGGATTGTTTTTGTAGATCCAAGATGTCCAACCTGAGGATTTAGACAATCCTTAACCTCCATTCCCTGCACCCTGGGCAACTGTGTGGGACTTGTAGTTGCACAACACCTAAAGGCTTCTCATTTTACATTGTGTATGTTATAAATAAATGATTAGCCTCTGTATTCACAAAGAAGCCCACCTTGGAGTTTCCATGCGTTTCTTCTTGATTCTGTGTTACCTAAAGGGTTAAATGCAGCGCAGCCATAAATGCCATTGGTTTGTTATTTAAAGGGTAACTAATGACCATTAGAAACATTGGTTACTTTATAATTCCGGGTTCCACCGGTGCAGCCCTCCTGTATTGCCGGAACACCCTATATGCACTAATTGCAGAATGTAAGGGGGGTCCCCCGGTGGGGGTGGGGGTACACTAGGGGGCTGTGTTTTATATATCATAAAACTGCTAGTAAAACACCAGCTCTTTTCCATGACAACAATTAAAACAATCTATGTCTTTATCAGCCTTTAGTTGCCCTTTAAACAAATAAAGGAAATGTTAAATAGGGAATGACAAATTGGCCACTTAGTCTCCATTCTGGTTGCCATGGTCACAGGCCCTAACAACCAGAAGCTGACATATTCTCACCATGTCTGTGGGAACGCTGGTGTTCTCCGTAGTCGTGCTAATAAGCCCCACTTGTAAGCTCCGCTGGGACAGGGATAATATCATCAGGGAACTCATAACATAGATAAGAAAGTAAATTGTCTGATATATTCAGTATATGCCAATATATATATATATGTACAACTACAACTCCCAGCAACCCACTGATAACCCAAAGCTTTTCTAATAGAACCGGGGGCTTGTAACTAAGGGGAATAATGTCCAACCCCCCGTAGGCTTCTCCGTCAGGATCTCATTGTTTATTGCTATTAAAGGCACAGTAGGACCGAGTCCTATAGGAAGCTCCGTACTTGTCCGACCCCACTGTGCATCCTCCCTGCCCCTCTGATCTTTCGCTCACTCCTATTTATTTACATTCTTCCTTCCTCCTCCTGTTCTCTAACTGGCGCTTTTTCATATTTTACTATGAGCCCAATTTCCGCTACAGCAATTAAAAGGGGCCCTACCCTCGTTAGGTATGTGAAAAGCAGGATTATGCACTTGTGTGTATAGCATTGTTACCTGTTCCATGATAACTGGCCACTGGGGGCGCTGTGGCAGCATAACATGGTGCAGATTGTTCACTATTTCTTGTGTTGTGTTGAAGCAATATGGTAGCCCCCTCCTGTATGAATAAAACATATGCCCTGGGTCCCCAGCATTAGGTGGGGCAACTGGAGAGGGGCACTTATACCTTTTCATCTTAATAAAATGGAGATTTCAGTGGCTTCTAACTAGTTTATGTCACCTGGTGATTGGTTGCTATGGGTTACTAGACCCGGGTAAACTTTGTCCTTTTCATCATATTAATGTCAAAGTGTAAAGCATAGCATCTATTATGATCTCATATATATATATATGCTGTGATATGCCCGTCTGTAGGCTCCTTGGCACAGTCTGGTTATTGCCGGATAGCTGGCACTGTAGGGATACTGTGGGCAAGATATGAGTTTGTGTGGATTTATGTACAACTGGGTTTTATGTTGGGTTTCTCTGGAATAGACTGGGTGGGAAATGAGCCTTATGGCTGGACATTTGTATATCCCTGATTGGGGTTCATGGCACCGTTGGGTTTTGAGGGTAACCGCGAGTTCTTACAGTTGCTGAACTACATTTGGTTGAAAGTGAATGGCAGAATTGGCGGTTCCGTTGGCATTAACTGAGTGACTGTATATGCCTTAGTATTGCTGGGTGCTGTACATATCCTGCAGTGACTGTTGGGACCTGGGCAAGTTGGGTCGCCTTTAGTTCTTAGGTTCCGGTGCGATTTCTGTGTAGGTTCTAATGTGAGATTCCCCGGTAACAACTGCTGTGGGCGTTAGTTTATCTGGTGGGGATTCTTGGCTTAGTTAGGGTTGGTTTTGAATGATTTGGGACAATCTGGGGTACTGGGGGGGCTTCAAATAACGTAGAAATGACTGTGTAGATGGGTGCAGTGCAGAAATCTCCTTGTCTGGGATCCAATGGAAAAAGTCCCTTTATTTATGGTCACATGACATGGAGATGTTTTGGGCCCCCCTGGGCCCCTTGGCATAGCTCGGGGGTTGCCCAGAGACAGCGGAAGGTTTGAGAAGTAATTCAGCCCCCTGTCGGCACCAAACTCGGGGTGCCAGATTTGGATCAGGGGTATGGGGGCAGGTTTGCCTATTCCTATTTATTGACATTTTCAAGGAAGGATATTGGAGGGGGCTCTTTTGTTGCTCAACTTAACTTCAACTATCAGCCTCTCCCCAACCCGATACTAAAAATGTTGTCTGGTTGCCGGGAGTCAGTGACACCAGCAACAGAAAAACAAATGCACTGGTTGCTATGGGCAGGGCCGCTATCAGTAACTATGGAACCACATACTAGTAAGTTAACAGACTCCCCCCGTGGGCCACAATTATTATCCGCTGGTCACCTAGACCCACTGGGGTAGGATGTGGGCCCTGCCAACAAGTAAAATGGGGCATCAATGGCAAACAAACCCCTTGCACCCATGGCTATGCTCCTGATTTGCCCCTAATTATACAAAAATCACATTCAAGCCCCACCCACTTCCTTACAAGCCCCACAGCTGGCACCCCTGACTGCCATATACCCCCTTTACACCCCTAATGGTGGCCCTGGCTATGAGTTACAAGACCACTAACAACATTTGGCCATTAAATGAGTGTTAGCCAATGAGAAAAGGGAAGCAGTATGGTACCTCCCACATGTGTACATTACATAAAGCCAATAGATAGGGTTTACTTGCCCTTTATCCTTTCCATTTGGGGGAAATGCAGCAGCAGAAGAGCCTCAGGGCAGATAAAGTGCAAGTTGTACCGGAAAATGAAAGGCAAATATGGAATTCTAAATAGAGAGTATGAGTGGGGCACCTTGCTGGACAGGAAGATGGAAGGAAAACACAGCGCGGGTAATTAACTTGTTTACAGCAATGTACAAACGAGGCAGCCAATGGATGGGCGCTTATTGTTTAAAGTGTTTGGTGCCTGGCGACCTGCAGATAAGACAAACGTGCCCTTCCCATCCTGTAGGCTCTGATCCCCCTGGCACTGTCTGGCACTGTCTGGCACTGTCTGGCGGGGGGGTGAGAAGTTTATTCTTATGGCTCCAAAGCACTTCACTTGCTCATCTGAAATAGCCACTGAGCTACACTGAACTACAATTCCCAGCAGCCCCTGCAAGCCCCTCCAATGGGAATTTCCTCCCCCATGTGTGTAGGAAAGGCACATCAGTGGCAAGAACCCCCCGCCCCCCCCGTGATTCTTTTTTCCCATTCTGATATTGTTTTTTAATTATTTGCCTTTTTCTTCTGCCTCTTTCCAGCTTTCAAATGGGGGTCACTGACCCCGGCAACCAAAAACTATTGCTCTGTGAGGCTCCAGTTTTATTGTTATTGTTACTGGAAAAGCTCCCCGCCCGCAACCTAACGCTGTCGGCTATCTCTTCCAGCTTGTTATAGGCGAGCAACCAACATGCCCCGCCCCTTTTGTTATGTCATTGTGGGGTGGGTGCACATGTTTTAAATGGGGGGAAGAAGCCTGGTAGTTTGGTGGTACAGGTTGGCACAGCCAGGTGATTATTAGAATGCTTTATTGGTGCTACAGGTTGGCACAGCCAGGTGATTATTTTAATGCTTTATTGGTGGTACAGGTTGGCACAGTCAGGTGATTATTAGAATGCTTTATTGGTGGTATAGGTTGGCACATCCAGGTGATTATTATAATGCTTTATTGGTGCTACAGGTTGGCACAGCCAGGTGATTATTAGAATGCTTTCTTGGTGGTACCGGTTGGCACAGTCAGGTGATTATTAGAATGCTTTATTGGTGGTATAGGTTGGCACAGCCAGGTGATTATTAGAATGCTTTATTGGTGGTATAGGTTGGCACATCCAGGTGATTATTATAATGCTTTATTGGTGCTACAGGTTGGCACAGCCAGGTGATTATTAGAATGCTTTCTTGGTGGTACCGGTTGGCACAGTCAGGTGATTATTAGAATGCTTTATTGGTGGTATAGGTTGGCACAGCCAGGTGATTATTAGAATGCTTTATTGGTGGTACAGGTTGGCACAGCCAGGTGATTATTATAATGCTTTATTGGTGGTACAGGTTGGCACAGCCAGGTGATTATTAGAATGCTTTATTGGTGGTACAGGTTGGCACAGCCAGGTGGTTATTATAATGCTTTATTGGTGGTACAGGTTGGCACAGCCAGGTGATTATTATAATGCTTTATTGGTGCTACAGGTTGGCACAGTCAGGTGATTATTAGAATGCTTTATTGGTGCTACAGGTTGGCACAGCCAGGTGATTATTATAATGCTTTATTGGTGGTACAGGTTGGCACAGCCAGGTGATTATTATAATGCTTTATTGGTGGTACAGGTTGGCACAGCCAGGTGATTATTAGAATGCTTTATTGGTGCTACAGGTTGGCACAGCCAGGTGATTATTAGAATGCTTTATTGGTGGTACAGGTTGGCACAGCCAGGTGATTATTAGAATGCTTTATTGGTGCTACAGGTTGGCACAGCCAGGTGATTATTAGAATGCTTTATTGGTGGTACCGGTTGGCACAGCCAGGTGATTATTATAATGCTTTATTGGTGGTACAGGTTGGCACAGCCAGGTGATTATTATAATGCTTTATTGGTGCTACAGGTTGGCACAGACAGGTGATTATTATAATGCTTTATTGGTGCTACAGGATGGCACAGCCAGGTGATTATTAAAATGCTTTATTGGTGGTACCGGTTGGCACAGCCAGGTGATTATTATAATGCTTTATTGGTGCTACAGGTTGGCACAGCCAGGTGATTATTATAATGCTTTATTGGTGGTACAGGTTGGCACAGCCAGGTGATTATTATAATGCTTTATTGGAGCTACAGGTTGGCACAGCCAGGTGATTATTATAATGCTTTATTGGTGGTACAGGTTGGCACAGCCAGGTGATTATTAGAATGCTTTATTGGTGGTACAGGTTGGCACAGCCAGGTGATTATTAGAATGCTTTATTGGTGGTACCGGTTGGCACAGCCAGGTGATTATTAGAATGCTTTATTGGTGCTACAGGTTGGCACAGCCAGGTGATTATTATAATGCTTTATTGGTGGTACAGGTTGGCACAGCCAGGTGATTATTATAATGCTTTATTGGTGGTACAGGTTGGCACAGCCAGGTGATTATTAGAATGCTTTCTTGGTGGTACCGGTTGGCACAGCCAGGTGATTATTATAATGCTTTATTGGTGCTACAGGTTGGCACAGCCAGGTGATTATTATAATGCTTTATTGGTGCTATAGGTTGGCACAGCCAGGTGATTATTATAATGCTTTATTGGTGCTACAGGTTGGCACAGCCAGGTGATTATTAGAATGCTTTATTGGTGGTACCGGTTGGCACAGCCAGGTGATTATTAGAATGCTTTATTGGTGGTACCGGTTGGCACAGCCAGGTGATTATTATAATGCTTTATTGGTGGTACAGGGTGGCACAGCCAGGTGATTATTATAATGCTTTATTGGAGCTACAGGTTGGCACAGCCAGGTGATTATTAGAATGCTTTATTGGTGCTACAGGTTGGCACATCCAGGTGATTATTATAATGCTTTATTGGTGGTACAGGTTGGCACAGCCAGGTGATTATTATAATGCTTTATTGGTGGTACAGGTTGGCACAGCCAGGTGATTATTAGAATGTTTTATTGGTGCTACAGGTTGGCACAGCCAGGTGATAATTATAATGCTTTATTGGTGGTACAGGTTGGCACAGCCAGGTGATTATTATAATGCTTTTTTGGTGGTACAGGTTGGCACAGCCAGGTGATTATTATAATGCTTTATTGGAGCTACAGGTTGGCACAGCCAGGTGATTATTAGAATGCTTTATTGGTGGTACAGGTTGGCACAGCCAGGTGATTATTATAATGCTTTATTGGTGCTACAGGTTGGCACAGCCAGGTGATTATTAGAATGCTTTATTGGTGGTACAGGTTGGCACAGCCAGGTGATTATTAGAATGCTTTATTGGTGCTACAGGTTGGCACAGCCAGGTGATTATTATAATGCTTTATTGGTGCTACAGGTTGGCACAGCCAGGTGATTATTAGAATGCTTTATTGGTGCTACAGGTTGGCACAGCCAGGTGATTATTAGAATGCTTTATTGGTGGTACAGGTTGGCACAGCCAGGTGATTATTAGAATGCTTTATTGGTGCTACAGGTTGGCACAGCCAGGTGATTATTAGAATGCTTTATTGGTGGTACAGGTTGGCACAGCCAGGTGATTATTAGAATGCTTTATTGGTGCTACAGGTTGGCACAGCCAGGTGATTATTAGAATGTTTTATTGGTGCTACAGGTTGGCACAGCCAGGTGATAATTATAATGCTTTATTGGTGGTATAGGTTGGCACAGCCAGGTGATTATTATAATGCTTTATTGGTGGTACAGGTTGGCACAGCCAGGTGATTATTAGAATGCTTTATTGGTGGTACAGGTTGGCACAGCCAGGTGATTATTAGAATGCTTTATTGGTGCTACAGGTTGGCACAACCAGGTGATTATTATAATGCTTTATTGGTGCTACAGGTTGGCACAGCCAGGTGATTATTAGAATGTTTTATTGGTGCTACAGGTTGGCACAGCCAGGTGATTATTATAATGCTTTATTGGTGGTACAGGTTGGCACAGCCAGGTGATTATTATAATGCTTTATTGGTGGTACAGGTTGGCACAGCCAGGTGATTATTAGAATGCTTTATTGGTGGTACAGGTTGGCACAGCCAGGTGATTATTATAATGCTTTATTGGTGCTACAGGTTGGCACAGCCAGGTGATTATTATAATACTTTATTGGTGCTATAGGTTGGCACAGCCAGGTGATTATTATAATGCTTTATTGGTGCTACAGGTTGGCACAGCCAGGTGATTATTATAATGCTTTATTGGTGCTACAGGTTGGCACAGCCAGGTGATTATTAGAATGCTTTATTGGTGGTACAGGTTGGCACAGCCAGGTGATTATTAGAATGCTTTATTGGTGCAACAGGTTGGCACAGCCAGGTGATTATTATAATGCTTTATTGGTGGTACAGGTTGGCACAGCCAGGTGATTATTAGAATGCTTTATTGGTGGTACAGGTTGGCACAGCCAGGTGATTATTATAATGCTTTATTGGTGGTACAGGTTGGCACAGCCAGGTGATTATTATAATGCTTTATTGGTGCTACAGGTTGGCACAGCCAGGTGATTATTATAATGCTTTATTGGTGCTACAGGTTGGCACAGCCAGGTGATTATTATAATACTTTATTGGTGCTATAGGTTGGCACAGCCAGGTGATTATTATAATGCTTTATTGGTGCTACAGGTTGGCACAGCCAGGTGATTATTATAATGCTTTATTGGTGCTACAGGTTGGCACAGCCAGGTGATTATTAGAATGCTTTATTGGTGCTACAGGTTGGCACAGCCAGGTGATTATTAGAATGCTTTATTGGTGGTACAGGTTGGCACAGCCAGGTGATTATTAGAATGTTTTATTGGTGCTACAGGTTGGCACAGCCAGGTGATAATTATAATGCTTTATTGGTGGTACAGGTTGGCACAGCCAGGTGATAATTATAATGCTTTATTGGTGGTACAGGTTGGCACAGCCAGGTGATTATTAGAATGCTTTATTGGTGGTACAGGTTGGCACAGCCAGGTGATTATTATAATGCTTTATTGGTGCTACAGGTTGGCACAGCCAGGTGATTATTAGAATGCTTTATTGGTGGTACAGGTTGGCACAGCCAGGTGATTATTAGAATGCTTTATTGGTGCTACAGGTTGGCACAGCCAGGTGATTATTAGAATGCTTTATTGGTGCTACAGGTTGGCACAGCCAGGTGATTATTAGAATGCTTTATTGGTGCTACAGGTTGGCACAGCCAGGTGATTATTAGAATGCTTTATTGGTGGTACAGGTTGGCACAGCCAGGTGATTATTAGAATGTTTTATTGGTGCTACAGGTTGGCACAGCCAGGTGATAATTATAATGCTTTATTGGTGGTACAGGTTGGCACAGCCAGGTGATTATTATAATGCTTTATTGGTGGTACAGGTTGGCACAGCCAGGTGATTATTAGAATGTTTTATTGGTGCTACAGGTTGGCACAGCCAGGTGATTATTATAATGCTTTATTGGTGGTACAGGTTGGCACAGCCAGGTGATTATTATAATGCTTTATTGGTGGTACAGGTTGGCACAGCCAGGTGATTATTATAATGCTTTATTGGTGGTACAGGTTGGCACAGCCAGGTGATTATTATAATGCTTTATTGGTGGTACAGGTTGGCACAGCCCTATCAGTATTTAGTAACAGATTGAGCTGCACCTATGAACATTCCAATGCTCAGCCTAGATACAAGCCGGATGAGCTTGCGGGGAAACTTTGGGTGACTTTCGTGGGAAAACATATGTGTTGATTCGAAAGGAGGGCCCTTGGAGAGATGAGTTGCCCCTGATAGAGAAGATTTGTTGTGGGCAACTAATCTCCTTGCCTGTCATAATGTGCCCGCCCCACACCGTGCCATTAGCGGGCATCACATCTCAGCCACTCGGCTCATAAGGACCCCTTGTTGTTTTGGAATTCTCTTATAGCACTGCTATCCCTTAGTAAACTCAGCATTATTTCCCGTATAGATACCCTCGGGACTGAAACTCTGAGAATTGTGCATTTTGTGGGTATAAAAAAAAAAAGAACTTCTGGGAGCGTTTATTAGTTTTGCATTTTCCAGGTCCCAGGGAACGGGGATACGGTGCCAGTTTCTTGCCAGTTCATAAGTAATATACTAACCACCAAAGGGTTCCTATTAAATGCTGCCCCCACCCAATCACTGCGCCTGTGTATTCAGCGGCCTATGGAAATTCATAGGAAATCTGCTCCAACACAAGTATTCACAGACAGGCGTGCCGGGCCTTTCTCCGGATAAAAATACCCACGGTTCCATGTTGTTTAGACTCGCTGAGGGTGCATCTCTGGGGTATTTTTATTTAACGACATGAGAAACAATTTAAAGTCTTCCATCTGGCCTCGTCCAGTAAAAATATCCATTTATTTTTGGCCCGGCCGGCCTGGTACAAATCATTTTTGATCTGCCGCTAAGTCAGACCGTAGTGGAAAGGTCCAGTCTGGTGCAGAAATGCCATTGGATGAGACCAGCAGTTCCCTCTGCAAAGGTTTTATTGGGAAAAATACAGAAATCCCAGTCCTGCCACTCTTTTAAAGATACAATTTAATTTTATTAGTGATTACCCATTTTTTCATTCTAACCAATTCTTGGTTGCTACATTCATAAAGCCTAGCAACCAGATAGAGTTACATTAAAGGTGAGTAAATATTCTAAGAATATCCTTGCCTGAATCATTCTTAAAGCATTGTGATGAATATTCCCCATGGGAGTCGCTTCAGGGCGGTAAAGGGGTACCCCAGGCAGGGGTTCCTAGCATATGACTAAGTTAGCAGGCCCCCCAAGGGGTCCCCACTGATCACATGGGCCCTCGTGAAGGTGCCCTGGGTGGAATGGGGCCCCAATGGACCGACCTGTGGCAGCATGTCCATGCCCAATGCCAATCGCCCTGCTCCTGACCGTGTGTTCCTACATCCCCTTCCCCAATTGAGACCCACAAAATGCACATTTAGGTCTCTTGGGGCCCAAGAGACGCAAAGGTGAGAATTAAGGGATGTAGATTGGGACAGGTATTGGACCCCTTATCCGGAAACCCATTATCCAGAAAGGAATTACGGAAAGTCTGTCTCCCATAGACTCCATTTTAATCAAATAATTCAGAATTTTAAAACTGATTTCCTTTTCTTTGTAATAATAAAACAGTACCTGTACTTGATCCCAACTAAGATATAATTACCCCTTATTGGGGGCAGAACAGCCCTATTGGGTGTATTTAATGGTTAAATGATTCCCTTTTCTCTGTAATAATAAAACAGTACCTGTACTTGATCCCAACTAAGATATAATTACCCCTTATTGGGGGCAGAACAGCCCTATTGGGTGTATTTAATGGTTAAATGATTCCCTTTTCTCTGTAATAATAAAACAGTACCTGTACTTGATCCCAACTAAGATATAATTACCCCTTATTGGGGGCAGAACAGCCCTATTGGGTTTATTTAATGGTTAAATGATTCCCTTTCTCTGTAATAATAAAACAGTACCTGTACTTGATCCCAACTAAGATATAATTACCCCTTATTGGGGGCAGAACAGCCCTATTGGGTTTATTTCATGGTTAAATGATTCCCTTTTCTCTGTAATAATAAAACAGTACCTGTACTTGATCCCAACTAAGATATAATTACCCCTTATTGGGGCAGAACAGCCCTATTGGGTTTATTTAATGGTTAAATGATTCCCTTTTCTCTGTAATAATAAAACAGTACCTGTACTTGATCCCAACTAAGATATAATTACCCCTTATTGGGGGCAGAACAGCCCTATTGGGTTTATTTAATGGTTAAATGATTCCCTTTCTCTGTAATAATAAAACAGTACCTGTACTTGATCCCAACTAAGATATAATTACCCCTTATTGGGGGCAGAACAGTCCAATTGGGTTTATTTAATGGTTAAATGATTCCCTTTTCTCTGTAATAATAAAACAGTACCTGTACTTGATCCCAACTAAGATATAATTACCCCTTATTGGGGGCAGAACAGCCCTATTGGGTTTATTTAATGGTTAAATGATTCCCTTTTCTCTGTAATAATAAAACAGTACCTGTACTTGATCCCAACTAAGATATAATTACCCCTTATTGGGGGCAGAGCAGCCCTATTGGGTTTAATTAATTTTTTATTGATTTTTTAGTAGATTTAAGGTGTTGAGATCCAAATTATGGAAAGACCCCTTATTCGGAATACCCTTGGTCCCGAGCATTCTGGATAATGGGTCCTATACCTGTAATGGGTTTCGTCGGATCATGAATGGTTTGGGTTTAATGTGGCACGGCTTGCTGGATCTGGGATGTAACAATGCACATAAGGGGAATGTTTTTCCATTGGATGAGGCCCTGGGGCCCCACTGCTAATAGCAACCCTGCCTTGAGCAACAAGCTAATGGTCTGACGCAGTGTGTGACAATAATTTATGGGCTGGATGGGTCAGATTTACAGCATCCAGTTCAGTTTGCTCTTGTGACCCAGTTCCTCTATGGCCCCTGGGCTTTTTGACTCCCTTGTTGCTGTGAGGGGGAGTCTTGGGGGCCAAAATGGTTCAAAATGGAGAAAAAAGGCTTAACTTCCCCTTTAACATAGATTTTGTAAGGTGTCAGGGGCAGGCACCGGTGCTAACATTCTGGTCTTGCCCATTCCCACCCCTTGTGTCTCAACCCTTTCCCCTTGTAGAGTGTAAGCTCTTTTGGGCAGGGCTCCCTTCCCCTCCTGTATCGGTTACTGATTGCTTTATATGTTACTCCTTGTAGAGTGTAAGCTCTTTTGGGCAGGGCTCCCTTCCCCTCTTGTATCGGTTACTGATTGCTTTATATGTTACTCCTTGTAGAGTGTAAGCTCTTTTGGGCAGGGCTCCCTTCCCCTCCTGTATCGGTTACTGATTGCTTTATATGTTACTCCTTGTAGAGTGTAAGCTCTTTTGGGCAGGGCTCTCTTCCCCTCTTGTATCGGTTACTGATTGCTTTATATGTTACTCCTTGTAGAGTGTAAGCTCTTTTGGGCAGGGCTCCCTTCCCCTCCTGTATCGGTTACTGATTGCTTTATATGTTACTCCTTGTAAAGTGTAAGCTCTTTTGGGCAGGGCTCTCTTCCCCTCCTGTATCGGTTATTGGTTGCTTTAAATGTTACTCCTTGTAGAGTGTAAGCTCTTTTGGGCAGGGCTCTCTTCCCCTCCTGTATCGGTTATTGGTTGCTTTATATGTTACTCCTTGTAGAGTGTAAGCTCTTTTGGGCAGGGCTCACCTCCTGTATCGTTTACTGATTGCTTTATATGTTACTCCTTGTAGAGTGTAAGCTCTTTTGGGCAGGGCTCTCTTCCCCTCTTGTATCGGTTATTGATTGCTTTATATGTTACTCCTTGTAGAGTGTAAGCTCTTTTGGGCAGGGCTCTCTTCCCCTCTTGTATCGGTTACTGATTGCTTTATATGTTACTCCTTGTAGAGTGTAAGCTCTTTTGGGCAGGGCTCACCTCCTGTATCGTTTACTGATTGCTTTATATGTTACTCCTTGTAGAGTGTAAGCTCTTTTGGGCAGGGCTCTCTTCCCCTCTTGTATCGGTTATTGATTGCTTTATATGTTACTCCTTGTAGAGTGTAAGCTCTTTTGGGCAGGGCTCTCTTCCCCTCCTGTATCGGTTACTGATTGCTTTATATGTTACTCCTTGTAGAGTGTAAGCTCTTTTGGGCAGGGCTCTCTTCCCCTCCTGTATCGGTTACTGATTGCTTTATATGTTACTCCTTGTAGAGTGTAAGCTCTTTTGGGCAGGGCTCCCTTCCCCTCCTGTATCGGTTACTGATTGCTTTATATGTTACTCTGTATGCCCAATGTATGGAACCCACTTATTGTACAGCGCTGCGGGATATGTTGGCGCTTTATAAATAAATGTTAATAATAATAAGGTGCTATTTATGGTGTGAGAAACAATGTCCCGAATGAGCCATTTCTGTCCGGATTCTCGTACTTTTCATTTAAACACCGGAACATTTATACAATTTGCAGATTGAACGCAGATCTTGGGAATTCTCACATTAGATTCCGCGTCAGCGCCTTCTGTTCCAGTTTACGTCACATTCTGTTTAGAGAGTAAGTTTTACAAGTAGCAGATCGGAACCCAAATTTCCGTGTTCTGGACGCTGTGCGGATGTCACCGCTACTGATTCTCTCCATTTATTCTCTGCTCCTGTAAATAACCAAAAATGTGCGTCTCCGTGTTAAAGTAAATATTTCAGCTAAAGAAGATCCTTGGAACATAACACAAACAGCTTCCGTTGTATCATCATCCGCTGCAACAGGGAGAGATGATTTACTACATAAATAATAGCCTCTGGGAAGGGACTGGGGCTGTGGGGTAGCAGGTATAGTAGGGAGAGATGGTGCCTATAGTAGCAGTGGGATAATAGCCTCTGGGAAGGGACTGGGGCTGTGGGATAGCAGGTATAGTAGGGAGAGATGGTGCCTATAGTAGCAGTGGGATAATAGCCTCTGGGAAGGGACTGGGGCTGTGGGATAGCAGGTATAGTAGGGAGAGATGGTGCCTATAGTAGCAGTGGGATAATAGCCTCTGGGAAGGGACTGGGGCTGTGGGATAGCAGGTATAGTAGGGAGAGATGGTGCCTATAGTAACAGTGGGGGGATAATAGCCTCTGGGAAGGGACTGGGGCTGTGGGATAGCAGGTATAGTAGGGAGAGATGGTGCCTATAGTAGCAGTGGGGGGATAATAGCCTCTGGGAAGGGACTGGGGCTGTGGGATAGCAGGTATAGTAGGGAGAGATGGTGCCTATAGTAGCAGTGGGGGGATAATAGCCTCTGGGAAGGGACTGTGGCTGTGGGATAGCAGGTATAGTAGGGAGAGATGGTGCCTATAGTAGCAGTGGGGGGATAATAGCCTCTGGGAAGGGACTGGGGCTGTGGGATAGCAGGTATAGTAGGGAGAGATGGTGTCTATAGTAGCAGTGGGGGGATAATAGCCTCTGGGAAGGGACTGGGGCTGTGGGATAGCAGGTATAGTAGGGAGAGATGGTGTCTATAGTAGCAGTGGGGGGATAATAGCCTCTGGGAAGGGACTGGGGCTGTGGGATAGCAGGTATAGTAGGGAGAGATGGTGCCTATAGTAGCAGTGGGGGGATAATAGCCTCTGGGAAGGGACTGGGGCTGTGGGATAGCAGGTATAGTAGGGAGAGATGGTGCCTATAGTAGCAGTGGGGGGATAATAGCCTCTGGGAAGGGACTGGGGCTGTGGGATAGCAGGTATAGTAGGGAGAGATGGTGCCTATAGTAGCAGTGGGGGGGATAATAGCCTCTGGGAAGGGACTGGGGCTGTGGGATAGCAGGTATAGTAGGGAGAGATGGTGTCTATAGTAGCAGTGGGATAATAGCCTCTGGGAAGGGACTGGGGCTGTGGGATAGCAGGTATAGTAGGGAGAGATGGTGCCTATAGTAGCAGTGGGATAATAGCCTCTGGGAAGGGACTGGGGCTGTGGGATAGCAGGTATAGTAGGGAGAGATGGTGCCTATAGTAGCAGTGGGGGGATAATAGCCTCTGGGAAGGGACTGGGGCTGTGGGATAGCAGGTATAGTAGGGAGAGATGGTGCCTATAGTAGCAGTGGGGGGATAATAGTCTCTGGGAAGGGACTGGGGCTGTGGGATAGCAGGTATAGTAGGGAGAGATGGTGCCTATAGTAGCAGTGGGGGGATAATAGCCTCTGGGAAGGGACTGGGGCTGTGGGATAGCAGGTATAGTAGGGAGAGATGGTGCCTATAGTAGCAGTGGGAGGATAATAGCCTCTGGGAAGGGACTGGGGCTGTGGGATAGCAGGTATAGTAGGGAGAGATGGTGCCTATAGTAGCAGTGGGATAATAGCCTCTGGGAAGGGACTGGGGCTGTGGGATAGCAGGTATAGTAGGGAGAGATGGTGCCTATAGTAGCAGTGGGATAATAGCCTCTGGGAAGGGACTGGGGCTGTGGGATAGCAGGTATAGTAGGGAGAGATGGTGCCTATAGTAGCAGTAGGGGGATAATAGCCTCTGGGAAGGGACTGGGGCTGTGGGATAGCAGGTATAGTAGGGAGAGATGGTGCCTATAGTAGCAGTGGGGGGATAATAGCCTCTGGGAAGGGACTGGGGCTGTGGGATAGCAGGTATAGTAGGGAGAGATGGTGCCTATAGTAACAGTGGGATAATAGCCTCTGGGAAGGGACTGGGGCTGTGGGATAGCAGGTATAGTAGGGAGAGATTGTGCCTATAGTAGCAGTGGGGGGATAATAGCCTCTGGGAAGGGACTGGGGCTGTGGGATAGCAGGTATAGTAGGGAGAGATGGTGCCTATAGTAGCAGTGGGGGGATAATAGCCTCTGGGAAGGGACTGGGGCTGTGGGATAGCAGGTATAGTAGGGAGAGATGGTGCCTATAGTAGCAGTGGGGGGATAATAGCCTCTGGGAAGGGACTGGGGCTGTGGGATAGCAGGTATAGTAGGGAGAGATGGTGCCTATAGTAGACAATAGACAGGGGCTGAATGGTGGCTCTCTGGGAAAATGCAGCGCCAATGTGATTCAGAGTTTTTGGAGTTATTCAATATTTTGTATATTTTAGTGCTTTTTAACTGCTTAGCTGATTACTAGGGCCTCTTGTCCTAGAAACCAGACAGTGTGCATCACAAACTGGAAGATGAAAAGTAAAGGGTAGGAGAGGGATTATTACTATTTATATAGGATGAGAATATCCTGCAGAGCAACATGTCCATTAACCCTTCTCGTCTTAATTTATTTAGTCCCTTTTCCACCTTTATAGCCCCCAAATTTTATTTTTAACATAACAGGGTCTAGAGTTGAAAAGTTTTAAAACAGCTGGATGTCAGAGGATGGTGGGAGTTGTAGTTCGAGACCACTTGCGGGCAAGGGATTCTGGGAGTTGTAGTTCGGGACCACTTGCAGGCAAGGGATTCTGGGAGTTGTAGTTCACGAACACCTGCAGGCAAGGGATTCTGGGAGTTGTAGTTTGTGACCACTTGCAGGCAAGGGATTCTGGGAGTTGTAGTTCACGAACACCTGCAGGCAAGGGATTCTGGGAGTTGTAGTTTGCGACCACTTGCGGCAAGGGATTCTGGGAGTTGTAGTTCACAAACACCTGCAGGCAAGGGATTCTGGGAGTTGTAGTTTGCGACCACCTGCAGGCAAGGGATTCTGGGAGTTGTAGTTTGCGACCACTTGCGGCAAGGGACTCTGGGAGTTGTAGTTTGCAAACACCTGCAGGCAAGGGATTCTGGGAGTTGTAGTTTGCGACCACCTGCAGGCAAGGGATTCTGGGAGTTGTAGTTCGCGACCACTTCCAGGCAAGGGATTCTGGGAGTTGTAGTTCGCGACCACTTCCAGGCAGGGGATTCTGGGAGTTGTAGTTCGCAAACACCTGCAGGCAAGGGATTCTGGGAGTTGTAGTTTGCGACCACCTGCAGGCAAGGGATTCTGGGAGTTGTAGTTTGCGACCACCTGCAGGCAGGGGATTCTGGGAGTTGTAGTTCAGCAGGAGGATCACAGTTGGGCGCCCCTATCCGTGTTGTTGCGCTTAGGCAGTGACCCCCCCACGTTACCCCGCTGCACTTTGGGGCTAATCTTAGTGCCCCGCTATAAACACACTTCAGGGAAAGACTTTATTTTTGGGTTTGCTCAGAAAAGCTGTAAATCACTAAAACAATAATAATTGTGCGTTTGTAAAGAGCCGCGGCCGCTGGGTGTTAACATTGCAGTGAATTGTGTCCCCACAAGCAGACGGGGGGCAGATACATCTCTGCTACGAGCTTGGCAGGCAAGCGGGGCTCATTCATCAACACCGGCACTAACCAATCAGTGATGGGCTTCCAGCCAGCTGCAGGAGGAACAATGAATAAAACAATTTGATTGGTTGCCATGGGTTACTGCCCAGCGTTTATAAATGACCATTGGTGTATTTGTGTAAGTGCCCCCTGGGCCGGATGGTTATAGGGACCCAGTAGCCCCAGTGTCACTCACAGGAACCCCCCTGACCAGCACGTTCCTTTTATTACATCACTATTCACATTAAATACCCAAACCCTATGTACAGTCTAGTGTTATGTATCAAGCTACTGACCTGAGAGACAGGGGTGACAAATGGGATTTATTTGGGGGGGTGGGAGAGGTTGAGGCCATTGCAGATCTCCCCTTCTTTTATCACTAATGGTACGGCCCTTTCCTTCCCATTCCTTGGGCAACTCTGGGATCCTTCGCTTTTAGCCTGGTTTCTAAGGTAAATAAGCCCCTAGCAACCAGATAGCTGCTGAATTACCAAAGTGGGGAGGTGTTAAACAAAAAGCTTAATAAGAAGCATAAAAATAAAAAATAAAGACCAATTGCAAATTGTCTTCATCACACTGTGAGCTACCCCTTTAAGGGAACGTTCTGGAACGAAGCCTCAGTATCCGCGTTGCTGACTCGCGCTTCTCCGATGCCCTCGCTGAGTCACATTTACCGAACGCCGACAAATCAATCATTATTAGCCCATTTGTGCTGATATTTATATACAAATATAAACTGTGAGTCACTCAGCAAATCCCCAGTCTCCTCAGTGAGCTGTTCCTCCCATGCCCGGTGGTTGCTATGGACCCAGAGTCACTGGTTACCAGATGCCCAGGCAGAGCCCAGTTCCCTCTCCCAGAAACCCCTTTTATGTACGTCACAGGGGCCAAAACAATAAAACCCTATTTTTAAAGGGAAAACATACCCTATTCATTTGGAACATACACCCTATTATCCTGCACCCCTGAATCTAATTATTAACTATTTGTTTCCTTCCATTTTGCCCCCCACCCCACCCCATAGCCACCTCTTTGACCAAGGGAATGGAAATTTATTTTCTATGGGCTTTTTCTGGCCTCGGCCCAACTAGGCCACACTTACATTCTGCTGGGGAGCCCGCTCCATGTTCTGACTGCTGCTGAGGGATTCTGGGTTGCCTCTTCTATTTTTTTGGATGGCAGGGCCCAATCTAGGGGCAGGCAGAAGAGGCACGGGGTGCACAGGTTGAGGCCATTGCCGATCTCCCCTTCTTTTATCACTAATGGTACGGCCCTTTCCTTCCCATTCCTTGGGCCACTCTGGGATCCGTTGCTTTTAGCCTGGTTTCTAAGGTAAATAAGAGCCTAGCAACCAGGTAGCTGCTGAATTACCAAACTGGGGAGATGTTGAACAAAAAGCTAAAATAACTGAACAACCATAAAAATAACAAATGAAGACCAATTGCAAATTGTCTTCATCACACTGTGAACTACACCTTTAAGGGAATGTTCCAGAAGAGGCACGGGGGGGGGGGGGGGGGGTGCAAAGGGTTAGGCAGCAGCAGAGAGTGTCAGCGGGTGGGGACCAATCAAGTAGGGGGGGCAGAGTCAGACTGGGCCAGCAGGTCACTGGAGAAAAAGCCGAACCCAGGCCCAGAAATGTGGGGCATTTAGACTGAGGTGGGAAACAATAAGGTGGTTTGTGGAGCAAGCGTGGGGGTGTGCGGGGGGTGACTGGGTGGGATGGGTTTGAGTCCATGGCGCTGGGGCAGATGGTATTGCCTTGGGTGCAAATACTACTTGCCATGGTTCTGTTTAGGGTTGGAGAAATACCTTCCTATATTTTTAACTCTTTTTCACCCATTAATAACATTACTGGACAGTTCAAAAAGTCCCAGCCAGGGGGCGCCCCAAACTCTGTTTGCTGGTGGGAATAAGCGGAAATTCAGGGGCAAATTACAAACCGCAGATACTACTGGGGTGACTGGGTGAGGGAAGGGTTAATCCGGGTGAGTTGATCATTATCATTTATTATTAACATTTATTTATAAAGCGCCAACATATCCTGCAGCGCTGTACAATAAGTGGGTTTCATACATTGGGCATACAGAGTAACATATAAAGCAATCAGTAACCGATACAAGAGGGGAAGGGAGCCCTGCCCAAAAGAGCTTACACTCTACAAGGAGTAACATATAAAGCAATCAGTAACCGATACAGGAGGGGAAGAGAGCCCTGCCCAAAAGAGCTTACACTCTACAAGGAGTAACATATAAAGCAATCAGTAACCGATACAAGAGGGGAAGAGAGCCCTGCCCAAGAGAGCTTACACTCTACAAGGAGTAACATATAAAGCAATCAGTAACCGATACAGGAGGGGAAGAGAGCCCTGCCCAAAAGAGCTTACACTCTACAAGGAGTAACATATAAAGCAATCAGTAACCGATACAGGAGGGGAAGGGAGCCCTGCCCAAAAGAGCTTACACTCTACAAGGAGTAACATATAAAGCAACCAATAACCGATACAAGAGGGGAAGAGAGCCCTGCCCAAAAGAGCTTACACTCTACAAGGAGTAACATATAAAGCAATCAGTAACCGATACAGGAGGGGAAGGGAGCCCTGCCCAAAAGAGCTTACACTCTACAAGGAGTAACATATAAAGCAATCAGTAACTGATACAGGAGGGGAAGAGAGCCCTGCCCAAAAGAGCTTACACTCTACAAGGAGTAACATATAAAGCAATCAATAACCGATACAAGAGGGGAAGAGAGCCCTGCCCAAAAGAGCTTACACTCTACAAGGAGTAACATATAAAGCAATCAATAACCGATACAAGAGGGGAAGAGAGCCCTGCCCAAAAGAGCTTACACTCTACAAGGAGTAACATATAAAGCAATCAATAACCGATACAAGAGGGGAAGAGAGCCCTGCCCAAAAGAGCTTACACTCTACAAGGAGTAACATATAAAGCAATCAATAACCGATACAAGAGGGGAAGGGGGCCCTGCCCAAAAGAGCTTACACTCTACAAGGAGTAACATATAAAGCAATCAGTAACCGATACAGGAGGGGAAGGGAGCCCTGCCCAAAAGAGCTTACACTCTACAAGGAGTAACATATAAAGCAATCAATAACCGATACAAGAGGGGAAGAGAGCCCTGCCCAAAAGAGCTTACACTCTACAAGGAGTAACATATAAAGCAATCAATAACCGATACAAGAGGGGAAGGGGGCCCTGCCCAAAAGAGCTTACACTCTACAAGGAGTAACATATAAAGCAATCAGTAACCGATACAGGAGGGGAAGGGAGCCCTGCCCAAAAGAGCTTACACTCTACAAGGAGTAACATATAAAGCAATCAGTAACCGATACAAGAGGGGAAGAGAGCCCTGCCCAAAAGAGCTTACACTCTACAAGGAGTAACATATACAGCAATCAGTAACCGATACAAATACTACCCTGTATTATAACACAGTTATATATCACCCTTATAAAGTTATATTCATGGGCATTTGTGCCCCCATTGCCACCCCCCCCCCCCACACCAAACACATTTCTGTTTAAAAAAATTAATAGGGCGGCATTTAGTCACTAAACTGCCAGCACAGCTATGGTTCCCCCCCCCTCTTTGCCTCATTACAGACGTGGCCCTGGCTCTATTCATCAGCAGTAACTGGCAGGATGAGTCAAGTCCCCGCCGCTCACCCCGTAGTATAAAGCAGTTGGCTCATCCCCATTGCACCACATTTCACATACACGGCAATAAATCGTCTCAGGACGGGCGTTTGTAGCACCATATTTGGGCACTTTCAGCAGTGACCCCCAAAGCTAGGATTTAGCCAAAGGCCTCAGAGCTGCGGATGAAATGTCTAATTTCTGGGGATAGTTAATTACACGGCGCTAAACTCCTTCTATCCCGCTGCTTTGGGCCTTCATCAGAGCGGTGATAAATCCCAGCGGGAACATAAACAGCCGGAGACAGAACTGTAAACAGGACAAGATGGCCCTCGCCGGCTGAATGGGATGGGATAAACCCCTGTCCTGCGGCGGCAGATAGATAGTCCAAATAAAGAGCTTATCCGCCGCCGCATATCACAGCCAACACCGGGCGCTGTCACCGCTCAGGGATAATAATCAGAATCGCAATTTAAGATCTGCTTTTTTCTTTAACCAGATTAACCCCATTAGGGATTAATGAGCCACGGTGGGCGTTTATACGCAGGGAACTGTATTGCATGGTGGGAGCTGCCATACTGTTCCTTAGCCGTGCCCTCTGGGTATCAAATGCCATAGTTACATAATTAAAAGGCCAGCATGGTCCGTAGCCTTTTGTTTGCTTTGTATTATTTTAGACCAGATATTTATTTGGCAGGTTGAAAAATCCCATTGGGGAAGGACCACATCAGCTCATTGCAGGGTCTACCAGGGCTGCTGCCTCAGGGGCCTAGTACCCTCCAAAGGGCCCCACATCTCCTCAATGGCCTCCAGCTGCCCACCCAACCCCAAGGGAGATCAACAGCCCGGGGGATTGCAGTGGAGATCTAGTCTGGTCCGACCCACCAGGCCAGCCAGTGCCCCGCCGGCCCAGTCTGACCTTGGCTCATTGGTTCTTATAGCTTGCATTGGCCTTTGATATGACCCAATCCTTGGCTCAAGAGCCAACAATCAGATCAAACCAGGGACTGTGCAAGCAGCATATTTGAAAGCACTCAGGCTCCCTTCTTCCTTTCGATGATGTCCCCAGACAGTCTTTGTAGCCCACAAATGTCCCACCACCAATGGACAAACTCCTGATTCTGTCCACTCCATCTGCCCAGGCGGTTGGGTCAGTTTCCATTGAGTTGGGTTATATTCCATTGAGTTGGGTTATATTCCATTGAGTTGGGTTATATCCCATTGAGTTGGGTTATATTCCATTGAATATGGGTTATATTCCATTGAGTTGGGTTGTATTCCATTGAATATGGGTTATATTCCATTGAGTTGGGTTATATTCCATTGAGTTGGGTTATATTCCATTGAATATGGGTTATATTCCATTGAGTTGGGTTATATTCCATTGAGTTGGGTTATATTCCATTGAGTTGGGTTATATCCCATTAAGTTGGGTTATATTCCATTGAGTTGGGTTATATTCCATTGAGTTGGGTTATATTCCATTGAGTTGGGTTATATTCCATTGAATATGGGTTATATTCCATTGAGTTGGGTTATATTCCATTGAGTTGGGTTATATTCCATTGAGTTGGGTTATATTCCATTGAATATGGGTTATATCCCATTGAGTTGGGTTATATTCCATTGAGTTGGGTTATATTCCATTGAGTTGGGTTATATTCCATTGAGTTGGGTTATATTCCATTGAGTTGGGTTATATTCCATTGAGTTGGGTTATATCCCATTGAGTTGGGTTATATTCCATTGAATATGGGTTATATCCCATTGAGTTGGGTTATATTCCATTGAGTTGGGTTATATCCCATTGAGTTGGGTTATATTCCATTGAGTTGGGTTATATTCCATTGAGTTGGGTTATATTCCATTGAGTTGGGTTATATCCCATTAAGTTGGGTTATATTCCATTGAGTTGGGTTATATTCCATTGAGTTGGGTTATATTCCATTGAGTTGGGTTATATTTCATTGAATACACATAGAAGACCCATCAGCCTTTTTCTTCACTTCTTTTGAGTGCCACTGGTTTATCTATTTGTTCTATAGCCAGATGGGAATATGCCATGATATAATCAATGGCTCTTCATTATTGACAGGTGGGTCTAACAGTTGACGGGTGGGTGGAACATTCCACTTCCATGCAAGGTCCATGCTGTTGGTACCCGGGTCCAGGAAACCTCCTTCTTCTGTGTTGGCTTGAGAACCAGGAACCTCAAGTTGTGTCTTCTGCCAGTGGCTTCTAAGGTAATCAATAATCTTGTATATTTTTAGATGCATTTTCTTTCTGGTTTGTTTCCTTTAGTGTAGGCAGGTATTGGATAGACATCCCTATGTAGTTGTGAGAGTATAGGGGGAACCTACCTGTAAACTTTCCCTGGGATTGAGGAGCAGAGGGGACGTACTGGGATAGCCCCACTAATACTGTGGTATTCAGCCAGTTGTACTTCAGTAGTGTCGCCATCTTGGCCCTATTTATCTTACACGCCCATACATGCCCAGTTATTCCCCAATTATTTAGTTATTCCTGCCTACAACTCGGGGGGGGGGCCCATCCAGTCACCTGTTATTACAACCCTACACGCCCATACATGCCCAGTTATCCCCCAATTATTCAGTTATTCCTGCCTACAACTCAGGGGGGGCCCATCCAGTCCCCCGTTATTATAACCCTACACGCCCATACATGCCCAGTTATTCCCCAATTATTCAGTTATTCCTGCCTACAACTCGGGGGGGCGCCCATCCAGTCCCCCGTTATTACAACCCTACACGCCCATACATGCCCAGTTATTCCCCAATTATTCAGTTATTCCTGCCTACAACTCGGGGGGGCGCCCATCCAGTCCCCCGTTATTACAACCCTACACGCCCATACATGCCCAGTTATCCCCCAATTATTCAGTTATTCCTGCCTACAACTCCGGGGGGCGCCCATCCAGTCCCCCGTTATTATAACCCTACACCCCCATACATGCCCAGTTATTCCCCAATTATTCAGTTATTCCTGCCTACAACTCCGGGGGGCGCCCATCCAGTCCCCCGTTATTATAACCCTACACGCCCATACATGCCCAGTTATTCCCCAATTATTCAGTTATTCCTGCCTACAACTCGGGGGGGGCCCATCCAGTCCCCCGTTATTACAACCCTACACGCCCATACATGCCCAGTTATCCCCCAATTATTCAGTTATTCCTGCCTACAACTCCGGGGGGCGCCCATCCAGTCCCCCGTTATTACAACCCTAGTCCTAGTAACATCTCCAATGTTTTCCTGCATTCTTCACAGACCAACGATGGAGTGTCTCTTTAACCAAAAGCCGGTGGACATCAACAAATCAGCCGTCCGGATGGCAAACAGCACCTACCCCTACGCCGACGTGCCCTCAGTTGGCCACCCAGAGAGCCCAGACGATATTTTATACACCCGATTTTACCGACTTTCCCTAGCGCTGATGGTCATCAATATCCTGATTTTCCTGGTTGGAATAGTACTGAACAGCTTGGCCATCTATGTGTTTTGCTTTCGGACAAAGACCAAAACGACATCCGTTATTTATACCATTAATTTGGTGGTGACGGACCTGCTGGTCGGCCTCTCACTGCCCACGCGCATCGTCATGTACTACAGCGCGGGCAACTGCAAGTATTGCTACTTTGTGCACAGCTTCACCTACTTTGTCAATATGTACTGCAGTATTCTCTTCTTGACCTGCATCTGCGTCGACCGCTTCATGGCCATCGTACAGGTGGAGGCCTCTCGGCGGTGGCGCAACCCCAACTACGCCAAACTGATCTGCATCTGCATCTGGATCTTCGCCATCGTTGTCACCTTCACCATCTTGACGACCACCATAAACCACCCGTCCTGTTGCCTCTTTCAGCTTTTCTCCCTGACGGCCTTTGAGTACTTTGTGCCTCTGATAATCATCACGTTCTACACCCTACGGATCATGTGGGCCTTGTCTAGATCGACGCTGATGAACCAGAGCCGGGAGAGGCGCATGAAGGCTGTGCAGCTCCTCATCACCGTCCTCATCATCTTCACCGTTTGCTTCACGCCGTTTCACGTAAGTCAGGTGATCCTCTGCATCAACTCCTCCATTTCTCTGGATGTCAATATTGTGGTTTATCATGTTACCGTCACCCTGAGCAGCCTCAACAGCTGCATGGACCCCATTGTCTACTGCTTCGTCACCAACAACTTCCAGTCAACCATGAGAAGCATCTTCAGGAAATACCAGCCGGAGCCAATCAGTGTAGACATAGTGAACCTTCACAAGACCCCCAAAGGGTCGGGCACCATTACCACCATATCCAACGCCATAGTAAGCCTCCCCCTACAGAGCAGCACCCTCATATAGGCGTCGGTTTCTCTGGAAATGACATTTGAAGGCCTGACACCCTCTTTGTCTGAACTTGCCCCTGAGCTGACAGTCGCTGAGGGTTTGGGGGGGAGGGGGGCAGATAAAAGTCTATGCATTCCATAGAATGATCCTTTGCCTATGGACCTGGAAAGGTGGGACGTAACGATGATATCTTTCATAGTTTTCTTTCTAATACTTTTGTATCTCACTGCTTACTTGCCCCATTTTAGCCTGAATTGCAATAAATTATTGTATCGAAACTGAAAGATCAGTAAATGTGGCCTTTAATTCCCAAGAGTAATAGCGCTCTAATAGTAACTACAGGCAATGCAGCATTATATATATATATATTATATATGGCAAGTGTTACATTCTCCTACTAGGCGTTTGTTATAGATGGAGAGTACTGATATATAGAGGAGAGAGATCACTGATACCTGGCAGAAGGAGAGTATTGAAGGTTATAATAGAATAATATTCCATCTCAGGGATCTATTAATGCTCCTGTGCCAGTCTGTGTGTGCCCCTCTCTCACCCAACCCCTGTGCCCCTCTCTCACCCATCCCTGTGCCCCTCTCTCACCCATCCCTGTGCCCCTCTCTCACCCATCCCTGTGCCCTTCTCTCACCCATCCCTGTGCCCCTCTCTCACCCAACCCTGTGCCCCTCTCTCACCCATCCCTGTGCCCCTCTCTCACCCATCCCTGTGCCCCTCTCTCACCCATCCCTGTGCCCCTCTCTCACCCATCCCTGTGCCCCTCTCTCACCCATCCCTGTGCCCTTCTCTCACCCATCCCTGTGCCCCTCTCTCACCCATCCCTGTGCCCCTCTCTCACCCATCCCTGTGCCCCTCTCTCACCCATATCCATGCCCCTCTCTCAACACAGGGGGGACAGGGCGACACGGGGACAGGGCGACACAGGGGGGACAGGGCGACACAGGGGGACAGGGCGACACAGGGGGACAGGGCGACACAGGGGGGACAGGGCGACACAGGGGGACAGGGCGACACAGGGGGGACAGGGCGACACAGGGCGACACAGGGGGACAGGGCGACACAGGGGGGACAGGGCGACACAGGGGGACAGGGCGACACAGGGGGGACAGGGCGACACAGGGCGACACAGGGGGGACAGGGCGACACAGGGGGGACAGGGCGACACAGGGGGACAAGGCGACACAGGGGGACAAGGCGACACAGGGGGACAGGGCGACACGGGGGGACAGGGAGACACAGGGGGGACAGGGCGACACAGGGGGACAGGGCGACACAGGGGGACAGGGCGACACAGGGGGGACAGGGCGACACAGGGGGGCAGGGCGACACAGGGGGGACAGGGCGACACAGGGGGGACAGGGCGACACAGGGCGACACAGGGGGGACAGGGCGACACGGGGGGACAGGGAGACACAGGGGGACAGGGCGACACAGGGGGACAGGGCGACACAGGGGGGACAGGGCGACACAGGGAGGACAGGGCGACACAGGGGGGCAGGGCGACACAGGGGGACAAGGCGACACAGGGGGGACAGGGCGACACAGGGGGGACAGGGCGACACAGGGGGACAGGGCGACACAGGGGGACAGGGCGACACAGGGGGACAGGGCGACACAGGGGGGACAGGGCGACACAGGGGGACAGGGCGACACAGGGGGGCAGGGCGACACAGGGGGGACAAGGCGACACAGGGGGGACAGGGCGACACAGGGGGGACAGGGTGACACAGGGGGACAGGGTGACACAGGGGGGACAGGGCGACACAGGGGGACAGGGCGACACAGGGGGGACAGGGTGACACAGGGGGGACAGGGCGACACAGGGGGACAGGGCGACACAGGGGGGACAGGGCGACACAGGGGGGACAGGGCGACACAGGGGGGACAGGGCGACACAGGGGGGCAGGGCGACACAGGGGGACAGGGCGACACAGGGGGGCAGGGCGACACAGGGGGGACAGGGTGACACAGGGGGACAGGGCGACACAGGGGGGACAGGGCGACACAGGGGGGACAGGGCGACACAGGGGGACAGGGTGACACAGGGGGGACAGGGCGACACAGGGGGACAGGGCGACACAGGGGGGACAGGGTGACACAGGGGGGACAGGGCGACACAGGGGGGACAAGGCGACACAGGGGGGACAGGGCGACACAGGGGAGACAGGGCGACACAGGGGGGACAGGGCGACACAGGGGGGACAGGGCGACACAGGGGGGACAGGGCGACACAGGGGGGACAGGGCGACACAGGGGGGACAGGGCGACACAGGGGGGACAAGGCGACACAGGGGGGACAGGGCGACACAGGGGGGACAGGGCGACACAGGGGGACAAGGCGACACAGGGGGACAGGGCGACACAGGGGGACAGGGCGACACAGGGGGGACAGGGCGACACAGGGGGGACAGGGCGACACAGGGGGGACAGGGCGACACAGGGGGGACAGGGTGACACAGGGGGACAGGGTGACACAGGGGGGACAGGGTGACACAGGGGGACAGGGCGACACAGGGGGGACAGGGGGACACAGGGGGGACAGGGCGACACAGGGGGACAAGGCGACACAGGGGGGACAGGGCGACACTATTCTAATTCTTTACAGTTGGTCTCTATTATTTATTTTTATATATTTTAAATTATTTCCCTTCTTCTTCTGACTCTTTGCAGCTTTCAAATGGGGGTCACTGACCCCGGCAGCCAAACCCTATTGCTCTGTGAGGCTCCAGTTTTATTGTTACTGTTACTTTTTATTCCTTATCTTTCTATTTAGGCTCCTCCTCTATTCATGTCCCTCTCTCTCTTTTAAACCACTGCCTGGTTGCTAGATTACATTGGCCCCTAGCAACCAGATAGCCCTTCAAATTCCAGACTAGAGAGCTGCTGCCCAAAAAGCTAAATAATTAAACGCAAATAATAAAAAATGAAGACCAATTGCAAATTGTCTCAGAATAGCATTCTCTGCATCATTAAAAGTTAATGTAAAGGTGAAAAACCCCTTTAATGTAGTTATTCAGGGGGGATTCCTAATGTACTTTTGAAATTCACATTCATTAAATGTTTTCATTCCAGAGCTATTACAGTTAACTGCCAACATAATAAATTTTGTAACAACAGCGCCACCTGCTGGTCAGTTCCTGAAACAGCCAAAGAGATGTCCCTTCTGAAGGAGAATAGACAGTTCTGATGTTGCTCAGAAGGGACATCTCTTTGGCTGTTTCAGGAACTGACCAGCAGGTGGTGCTGTTGTTACAAATTGTATTATATTGGCAGTTAATAAAAACGTAAAATATATCAGCCCTCCCTCCCTTCTTCTTTCTGTACCCTTCCCCCCATTGTTAAAGTGCGAAGATAAAGAATTTATAATATATATATATATATCAGGCATCTTGAGGGCTGCCATATTGCTTACCTGACACACTGTAATTCCCCCAAGAGACACACAGGACATTCTGCAGCCATTTTTTTTGTGGCCATTGGAGTCTATGGGCATTTTTCATGGCAAAAAATGTTGTTCATCATTAGCTGGTTATAACAAAGTCATGAATTTAAAATGTTTAATGCTATTATGGCTCCACCTAGTGGCAGCCAGAGAACAGGCACCGAATATAGCACAGTTCTTTGGCATTTGTCTTTATGGGAAGCTCCCATCAGGCCCAGACTGGCAATCTGTGGGTTCTGGCAAATACCAGGGGGGCTGTAAGGTGCCACAGACAGTCACTATTTATTGGGCTGGGGGGGGCTGTTTGTGCCTCTGGGTACTGGGAATGCCAGGGGGGCTGTAAGGTGCCACAGACAGTCACTATTTATTGGGCTGGGGGGGGCTGTTTGTGCCTCTGGGTACTGGGAATGCCAGGGGGGCTGTAAGGTGCCACAGACAGTTACTATTTATTGGGCTGGGGGGGCTGTTTGTGCCTCTGGGTACTGGGAATGCCAGGGGGGCTGTAAGGTGCCATAGACAGTCACTATTTATTGGGCTGGGGGGGCTGTTTGTGCCTCTGGGTACTGGGAATGCCGGGGGGGGCTGTAAGGTGCCACAGACAGTCACTATTTATTGGGCTGGGGGGCTGTTTGGGCCTCTGGGTACTGGGAATGCCAGGGGGGCTGTAAGGTGCCACAGACAGTCACTATTTATTGGGCTGGGGGGGCTGTTTGGGCCTCTGGGTACTGGGAATGCCAGGGGGGCTGTAAGGTGCCACAGACAGTCACTATTTATTGGGCTGGGGGGGCTGTTTGGGCCTCTGGGTACTGGGAATGCCAGGGGGGCTGTAAGGTGCCACAGACAGTCACTATTTATTGGGCTGGGGGGCTGTTTGTGCCTCTGGGTACTGGGAATGCCAGGGGGGGGGGCTGTAAGGTGCCACAGACAGTCACTATTTATTGGGCTGGGGGGGCTGTTTGTGCCTCTGGGTACTGGGAATACCAGGGGGGCTGTAAGGTGCCACAGACACTCACTATTTATTGGGCTGGGGGGGGGGCTGTTTGTGCCTCTGGGTACTGGGAATGCCAGGGGGGCTGTAAGGTGCCATAGACAGTCACTATTTATTGGGCTGGGGGGGGGGGCTGTTTGTGCCTCTGGGTACTGGGAATGCCAGGGGGGCTGTAAGGTGCCACAGACAGTCACTATTTATTGGGCTGGGGGGGCTGTTTGTGCCTCTGGGTACTGGGAATGCCAGGGGGGCTGTAAGGTGCCACAGACAGTCACTATTTATTGGGCTGGGGGGCTGTTTGTGCCTCTGGGTACTGGGAATGCCAGGGGGGCTGTAAGGTGCCACAGACAGTCACTATTTATTGGGCTGGGGGGGCTGTTTGTGCCTCTGGGTACTGGGAATGCCAGGGGGGCTGTAAGGTGCCACAGACACTCACTATTTATTGGGCTGGGGGGGGGCTGTTTGTGCCTCTGGGTACTGGGAATGCCAGGGGGGCTGTAAGGTGCCACAGTCACTATTTATTGGGCTGGGGGGGGCTGTTTGTGCCTCTGGGTACTGGGAATGCCAGGGGGGCTGTAAGGTGCCATAGACAGTCACTATTTATTGGGCTGGGGGGCTGTTTGTGCCTCTGGGTACTGGGAATGCCAGGGGGGCTGTAAGGTGCCACAGACAGTCACTATTTATTGGGCTGGGGGGGGGCTGTTTGTGCCTCTGGGTACTGGGAATGCCAGGGGGGCTGTAAGGTGCCACAGACAGTCACTATTTATTGGGCTGGGGGGGGGCTGTTTGTGCCTCTGGGTACTGGGAATGCCAGGGGGGCTGTAAGGTGCCACAGACAGTCACTATTTATTGGGCTGGGGGGCTGTTTGTGCCTCTGGGTACTGGGAATGCCAGGGGGGGGGCTGTAAGGTGCCACAGACAGTCACTATTTATTGGGCTGGGGGGGGCTGTTTGTGCCTCTGGGTACTGGGAATGCCAGGGGGGCTGTAAGGTGCCACAGACAGTCACTATTTATTGGGCTGGGGGGGCTGTTTGTGCCTCTGGGTACTGGGAATGCCAGGGGGGCTGTAAGGTGCCACAGACAGTCACTATTTATTGGGCTGGGGGGGGGGGGCTGTTTGTGCCTCTGGGTACTGGGAATGCCAGGGGGACTGTAAGGTGCCACAGACAGTCACTATTTATTGGGCTGGGGGAGTGTTTGTGCCTCTGGGTACTGGGAATGCCCTAGGGGCTGTAAGGTGCCACAAACAGTCACTATTTATTGGGCTGGGGGGGGGGCTGTTTGTGCCTCTGGGTACTGGGAATGCCAGGGGGGCTGTAAGGTGCCACAGACAGTCACTATTTATTGGGCTGGGGGGGGCTGTTTGTGCCTCTGGGTACTGGGAATACCAGGGCCTATTTTCAATCCCAGTCCAGGCCTGGCTCCCAGCAGTGATATTGTTTAGTTCAGGGGTCCTCAAACTTTTTAAACAGGGGGTCAGTTTACAGTCCCACAGAGGGTGGGAGGGTCAGACTATAGTTAGTCCTCAAACTACGGCCCCCACTGCATCCTCACCCCTGGCTACTACACGTCTGCCTAAGCTTGGTCCTCAGCCCCAGCGCCTCCCCACGTCACACCGGCCAACGCTAATGGCGCTGAGTCGGCCACTGGAACACGGTGATGTGATGCGCTGGGGCCCAGGGCCACACTGAGACAGACAGTAAGTAGCCAGGGGTGAGGATGCAGAGGGGGAGTGGGCCGGGTAAATGACCTTGGGGGGCTGCATCTGGCCTACGGGCCGTAGTTTGAGAACCCCTGGTTTAGATATTTAATAATAGATGTAAATAAATAACTCACCCCTCCCTCTCTGTGAGTTTCCCTAGAAAACTGACCACCCAACAAAACCCGACCATTGTAAAGTAATAAACAACCAATGATCAAATGAAAGGGAAAGTAAACACTAAAATAAACTGTTGCTTAATTATCTCCAGCCACTAGGTGTCACTGTGCGACCGATCACAAACACACAATGCAAATCCGATTGGATTGTTTCTAATGGCCCAGACATAAGAATGGCCGCAATGCATGCTCGCATTAAATGCAAATATTGTGTTTATTCGCATCTTTCAGTGCAAGTGCCTTTGTGTCAGTCATGTCCATTAAACACTGCATTTCTGGGGCACTTTGTGTCCTCTGAGGGCTTTAGACAACTCATAATATAGGGGTAATGGCAGCCCAGTGTAGCATATATTTATGAGAAATCTCTCATTCCCAGCAATTAGACGGGCCCTAAAATGATTCTGCTCTGGGGCCCAGTAACTTCCAGTTAATCACTGTGTCAGGCCAGTAGCCCAGGGCAGATAGGTTCCTGTATATGTAACGATGTGTCCCTGCCACTAGATGGCGATCTTCTCATTGTTTCTGACAGTAATGTAAGCGAACCTTTTTAGGAAATAGTTCATGGATCAATCTACGGGGCCTAAATGTAACTCAGAGTCATAGAAACGTTAAATGAATATTCCTATCGCTCTGTATTTCTCCTTAAGTGCGATTTGACGCAGTCCATAGGAATTACATGAATCATCTGCTTCTCTTCATTCCGCCGATAGCGCAGTACGGGACAATACTGACTGAGGCCAGCAGGTGGCGCCGCAGAGCACACAAACCATCGTTCTCTAGGTGCCAAGGTTTAAACTGAAAGGTTAGGGGTCAGGGGTCAGCCCATCAGGCTCAGGTTGGGTGAGGATGCTGGGAGCCCAGAAGCCGAACCCGCCTTGTTTATTTGCCGGCCGATCTATAAATTCCGTATCTATCGCAGAACTACCGTTCCCATAATCCCCTCTGGGCCAATTGAGGGACTGTGTTTGTTCCTGGGTGTGACGTTTCAGTTTTTAACATTCTTGTCTCCCTCTCTCTGTCCCCAGGGGAATTGATTTACCAAACAAGTGTCACATTTGCTGTATCCATAGCAACCCAAGAGCACTAAGCTCCAGATTTACTAACAATGAGAGAGGCAAGTCCGGGCAGGCAGCAGTGAGGGGCCTCGCTTAGCGGCGTGTCGGGAAGAACATTCGCCTCCTGCTTCTCCCTGTGCCTGGGGGGCCGCCAGCCTCTGTCACTCAGGGTCTGGGGAAATAAACAGCGGTGTCAGTACAGTAGGTCCCTGAGTACAGTAAGTACCTGAGTACAGTAAGTACCTGAGTACAGTAGGTAAGTACCTGAGTACAGTAAGTACCTGAATACAGTAGGTCCCTGAGTACAGTAGGTAAGTACCTGAGTACAGTAATGTCCCTGAGTACAGTAAGTACCTGAGTACAGTAGGTAGGTCCCTGAGTACAGTAAGTACCTGAGTACAGTAGGTACCTGAGTACAGTAGGTAGGTCCCTGAGTACAGTAAGTACCTGAGTACAGTAAGTACCTGAATACAGTAGGTCCCTGAGTACAGTAGGTAAGTACCTGAGTACAGTAGGTACCTGAGTACAGTAGGTCCCTGAGTACAGTAAGTACCTGAGTACAGTAGGTAAGTACCTGAGTACAGTAAGTACCTGAGTACAGTAGGTCCCTGAGTACAGTAGGTAGGTCCCTGAGTACAGTAGGTCCCTGAGTACAGTAGGTAGGTCCCTGAGTACAGTGGGTCCCTGAGTACAGTGGGTCCCTGAGTACAGTAGGTCCCTGAGTACAGTAGGTCCTTGAGTACAGTAGGTCCTTGAGTACAGTAAATACCTGAGTACAGTAGGTAGGTACCTGAGTACAGTAGGTAGGTCCCTGAGTACAGTGGGTCCCTGAGTACAGTAAGTACCTGAGTACAGTAGGTAGGTCCCTGAGTACAGTAGGTAGGTACCTGAGTACAGTAGGTAGGTCCCTGAGTACAGTGGGTCCCTGAGTACAGTAAGTACCTGAGTACAGTAGGTAAGTACCTGAGTACAGTAGGTAGGTCCCTGAGTACAGTAGGTCCCTGAGTACAGTAAGTACCTGAGTACAGTAGGTAAGTACCTGAGTACAGTTGGTCCCTGAGTACAGTAGGTAGGTCCCTGAGTACAGTGGGTCCCTGAGTACAGTAGGTCCCTGAGTACAGTAAGTACCTGAGTACAGTAGGTAAGTACCTGAGTACAGTGGGTCCCTGAGTACAGTAAGTACCTGAGTACAGTAGGTAAGTACCTGAGTACAGTGGGTCCCTGAGTACAGTAAGTACCTGAGTACAGTAGGTAAGTACCTGAGTACAGTAGGTACCTGAGTACAGTAAGTACCTGAGTACAGTAGGTCCCTGAGTACAGTAGGTCCCTGAGTACAGTAGGTCCCTGAGTACAGTAAGTACCTGAGTACAGTAGGTAAGTACCTGAGTACAGTAGGTAAGTACCTGAGTACAGTAAGTACCTGAGTACAGTAAGGAAAATGTGAGTGTGATTTAATTGTGTCATTTTAGGCTGACATTTCCATAGACTTCGTATAGCCTGAATCCTTATAATGTCTGTCAGGGGGCATAGCGGCACTTTATCCATCAGAACTGGAGGAGGGTGGCTGCTCCCCTCTCGTGTGAAATAATAAGTTAGGGCTCAGGTTATCAGGAAGGTGGCTGCTCTCCTCCCATGTTAACTGCCGGGCGGGGCTATCAGGAAGGTGGCTGCTCTCCTCCCATGTTAACTGCTGGGCGGGGCTATCAGGAAGGTGGCTGCTCTCCTTGCTATAGCCCTGGGCTTATTAGGATCTGGGGGGGCTGCCAGGGGAATCTCAGTGCACACATGGATCCTGGATGGTAACATAATCCCTATAGTGGGGGGCAACCTACCTGTGTGTATGAGGGGTTGGTTACCCCTAAATGCCAATCTCCAGATGTTTGCCTTCTCTGTTCCACCAGTGAGTAAGTGTTACTATACGAGTAAGTGGGGAGCAGCCCATGGAATCCTTACTAAGCGCCCTCTGACCCTACCAGACAGCCTCATTAATCAACACCGGGCACATTTGCCCCTGGGCAGTTACCCATAGCAGCCAATCAGCGATTTGCTTTTTTTTTCAGCCAGCTGCAGGTAGAACAATGAAAGCAACGATTTGATTTGTTGCCATGGGTTACTGCCCGCGGGCAAATTTGCCCAGTATTGATAAATGCTGCCTTGGGCAACCCTAGCTGAACTGACTAGAGTACAGATATAAGGAAATATCATAGTTCAGTAATATAGGTTGGGGCTGGCATATCTAGGGGGGCAAACCCCGTTCTGCCCATTTCTCACCCAAACTGGCCTTAAGGCTCAGCTCCCGTGCCATTTGCCCTCTGTCCCCTAGGGGGGGCCGTCCCCACAAATGGGAAGTGTTGCGGAATTGAGGAATTCTGACCCGGGCACTTCCTGTGAGGAACGGTGAGAATTAGTGCAGCCTGCCTGGGCATCTGGGCACATAGGGCATGTAGGGTTACCGCCTGTCTGGTTTTAACCCTGATAGCCCAGCCAGGACTCTCCTTGATTGACGTGATGATCAACCAATCACATCACAGTCTCTCATCCAACGTCATCAGACTCACCCCTGACATCACTATAGGGATTATGTTACCATCCAGGATCCATGTGTGCACTGAGATTCCCCATAGGCCCTGGCAGCCCCCCCCAGATCCTAATAAAGCTCCGGGGTATAGCAGGGTATCCAGCATGCCAGTCTGGGCCTGCCAGGGGCACCAATAGCAAATGGCTGGTTGGCATATATTCTGTACATTGAAACACAATATACAGAGTTCAGTCCTCCAATGAGGAAGGAGGTCAAAGTGTTTATCCTGATAGCCCCACCCAGCAGTGTACATGGGGGGAGAGCTGCCACCCTTCTGATAGCCCCAAGCAGCAGTGTACATGGGAGAAGAGCAGCCACCCTTCTGATAGCCCCGCCCAGCAGTGTACATGGGGGGAGAGCTGCCACCCTTCTGATAGCCCCACCCAGCAGTGTACATGGGAGGAGAGCAGCCACCTTCCTGATAGCCCCACCCAGCAGTGTACATGGGAGGAGAGCAGCCACCCTTCTGATAGCCCCACCCAGCAGTGAACATGGGAGAGCAGCCACCCTTCTGATAGCCCTGCCCGGCAGTTAACATGGGAGGAGAGCAGCCACCCTTCTGATAGCCCAGCCAGGACTCTCCTTGATTGACATGATGATCAACCAATCACATCACAGCCTCTCATCCGAAGTCATCAGACTCACCCTTGACATCACAATTCCTGCCCCCTGATGTCAACACCCCGCCCCCATGATACCACAAGTCCTTCCCCCTGACATCACTGCCCCACCCCATGGTATCACAAGTCCTTCCCCCTGACATCACTGCCCCGCCCCTGTGGCATCACTGCCCCGCCCCCAGATTGCCTAAAATACTAAAAGCAGCAACCCTAATGACATCTCAGGAGGTCAGCTTCTAAAGTCCACCCTGTGCTCCTACTGGGATGCTCCTGGTTTGTCCAAACACAACACCGTACCTGTAATTGCCCCTTCTAGGCAGATGGAGGGGTATCAACATTTCTGGAATACAGAGGCCATGCAGGTCCCTCTCTCTGCTCATTGGGCCTTTGACCCAAATTAAAGGGTAAATTCTATTTGAACATCCACGTGAGAGAGCCGCAATATGTCCCACTAAGTGTGTTGGGCCCCAAAGTCTCAAATATTGCCCCCCAAAGCCTGAAACCCTCCGGGCTCCAATGAAAATGCTTGAACACTGGATTAATAGGAAATAACGACACGGGGAGACGCCGTCCAATCCGTTACTGAAATGTTTATTGAGATCGACTGTAACGTACTGAAATACACTGTATACAGAGTAAAGGATTTGAAAATTCACTTTTTTTTCAGATTTTTCGTAAATGAAACCAGATCATTCAAATAGAACAAAAAAAACAACTAAAATTTACAGAACAAAGTCCGAAAAACAAGGGAAAAAAATCATGCAAATTATTATACATCGGAGAAAAAAAAAAGAGTTGAAACAGTGTCGAACATAATGAAAGTAACACAACGCTAGAAAATCAACCAATGAACATTCACTATTGACGTGAGTTGTATTGTATCCCTTTTCCCTCGTCAAACAAACAACTTTATGTGTTTAACACACATGTATAATAACATTGCGAAACTCAGCAAGAGCTACCATAGTGCTCAACTTAATAAGTTGATAAAAAAAAGTAGTTGTCGTATGGGCAGTTCACAATGGAACTAAATATATAGATTTTTCTTTCATTATGAGATGCCTGCGTGCAGGTTGGAGTTGGAGGTGGAGCTTATTCGTGGTGCACCTACTGGCAGAGTAGGGTATTGCAGTTGGTTAAACCCTCCCACTTGTTACCAGAGAGGCTGACGGCGCTCTGCTGCCCCCTCTGTCCGAGAACAGTTGTTGCAGGAGGTTCTTCCCAACCCGCCCCCTACCGTCCTGCTTTATTGTATATTTCGGCCGTGTTGGTGTTCAACCAGACAAATACACCGCTTGCCTGTGTGCCCTACACCCGCATCACATAGTTCTTTGTATTTTTCAACTGCAACTTACCAAAAATATTCTACTCTTCATAAAACTGAATTTATGTAACACTTCGTATGTGGCGCCAATATGATCTTGCTCTGTTTGCACAGCAGAAATGCCCCTGTGGCCCTTGGGCTGTTGTTTCCCCTCAACAGAAAGCTGTAGTTCAACAACAGCTAGAGGGGCTGCGGGCTGCATCTCCCCGCTGTATATACTGACATATCTAACAATACACATTAGGCTTAATAATATATTCTTTGTACTATGTTTGCAACCCCCTCAAAGGGGCCTCGTTCGTTTTAAAGGCCCAGGGGGCAATTGCCCTTTCTGCCCTAGTCTAAAGCCAGCCCTGGGAATATACTCATGTTATATGAGCTTTATGAGAATACATTTATCAGCTGGGTAAGTAACGAAGGAAAGCAGCAGTTTCTATTGAACATCACGGCCGCAGCTGCTCTGTGGGTTAATAAGTACTCTATTACCTATAGTATAGTCTATGGGAAGTAAGGGGTTAAATTATTTCCATATTTATATATAAAGGCACAGAATTATTAGGTTTTGAATAACATGAGTTATTACGTGCTCAGACCTTGCCCCCACTACTGCCCCACCCATACTTATACATACAAACTGTATACTTTCTATTTCTTATTTTTCCATTCAGCCCCTCTCCTATTCATATTCCAGCATCTTATTCCAACCACTGCCTGGTTGCTAGAGTGACTTGCACCCTAGCAACCAGATAACTGCTGAAATTCCGAACTGGAGAGCTAAGTAATTCAAAAACCACAGAAAATAAAAATACAAATTGTCTCCTACTACACAATATAGAGACAGTGGAGACAGTCGGAGAAAGCCGTTCATCGATATGGAAGAGATCTCTATGGAAACCTGATGCCGCAGAAAGCTTAAAGCTTTGATTGCAATTTGGGCTGGAATGGTTTGTTTTTGACATCTTGCCCACTATCGGGAAACTCCATACCCCCTATGTAATAAAAAGGCACTAAGTTTGCCCAGGTGATGTAACTCATAGCAACTAATAAAATGTCTGCTTTCAAACAGGTGACCATTAAATGCTACCTGCTAATTGGTTGCTATGGGTTACTGCTCCTGGGCAAACTTAGTGCCTTTTATTACACAACCCCAAGAGCAAAACTCTATCCAACTGATTCCACGTAGTGGCCCAGCTATTCACAATACAGGTATCGGGCCCCTTATCCGGAAACCCATTATCCAGAAAGTTCCGAATTATGGAAAGGCCATCTGCCATAGGCTCCATTTTAATCAAATAATTCACATTTTTTTTAAATGGTTTCCATTTTCACTCTAATAATAAAACATTACCTTGTATTAAATTAATCCTTATTGGACTCAAAACAATCCTATTGGGTTTAATTACTGTTTAAATAATTTTATTAGCAGACTTAAGGTAGGGGATCCGAATTACAGAAAGACCCCTTATCCGGAAAACCCCAGGTCCCAAGCATTCTGGATAATGGGTCCCATACCTGTAGTATATAATGGAGGGCCACATTACAATACATTGATGTTATCCAAAGGCCTCAGTGAGGGTCCTGAGCAGCCGGGGGGCCGCCATACCCAAGACTGTAATGTGCAGCATGAAAAGTATTGATGCATTATTACTTGGAGTAGATACTGGGTATTAAGGCTAATAATAAAGGGTAAATGAATATATTTGGGAACTGCCAATAAACTTTCCATGATAAAAGGATTGAAATGGAATCTTCGGGCTTCAACAGAAAAAGAAGCAAAGTATAAGCTTTTTATTGTTAGGAAATTAGTCGCCCGGGGTAGGGCAGATTTATCAGGGGCAACTGATTTTAGGCTATATTTATAGTTTTCAATATTTATCTTTACAGTTTGACATTTGTATTTTTGCCTGGTTGCTACACCAAGGGACAGTAGCAATGAGATAACAGTGTAAATGCCAGAATGCAAAGCTACAGTAGAAAAGAAAAGGTGCAATTGCAGTTTATATTAGAGTGTAAGCTCCTATAATACATTTGTACATGACAGCAAGTCATGATCTGTACAATATCCCTGTATAATGAAGATACCAGGCCCCTATCCCCCATCACCAATACCTTTTCTCCACCCCATGTCTCAATCAGACTCTCCCAAAATAAGGACACAACCTGGTGCCTTTACCCCCTACAGTACTGCACCCCAGGCCCACTGCACAGTAAGCATTAAAGGAGCACTACAGAGGAGTGGAACCCCCTAACCACAGCACAACCCACCTAAACTAAAATAATCACTCTTGATATTTCAAAGCTGCAAACCAAATTCTTCTACTCCCCACTCTTTGTGTGCCTATCTACACTAACTACAAAAAAAAAATCTAAAAATAAAGCGCTTAAAAAGAACTAAGAGACAGTATGACAGACAGGGTGTTTATTGTAAGACGGTCTTTGTTGGTCAGTGTCTGTGTCCTGTATATATAATACACAAGAGCCAAGAATTATCTATAAATTATAATCCTTATAATATACATTTGGGTCATTTCCTTATAAACGATATCCTTATAAACGATATCCTTATAAACGATGCTTAGTGATGTCATCAGTTATAATCAGAGCTTAGTGATGTTATTTTTGACACGTGACCCACTAAAGCTTGTACAGGTATGGGGTCCGTTATCCGGAAACCCGATATCCAGAAAGATTCTAACTATGGAAAGCCCGTCTCCCATAGACTCCATTTTAATCAAATAATTAAATTTTCCTTTTCTCTGTAATAATAAAACAGAACATTGTACTTGATTCCATCTAAGATATAATTAATCCTTATTGGATGCAAAATAATTATTGGGTTTAATTAATGTTTTATTGATTTTTTTACTAGACTTAAGATATGGAGATCCAAATTACGGAAATACTCCTTATCCGGAATATACTTGCTCCCGAGCATTCTGGATAACGGGTCCTATACCTGTATACTATAATAAATATGAGGCTATTAGAAGTCACCTCTAGTTCTGTGACCTGTATAAAAGCACAAGGACTCGTCCCTTTATATGGTCATGGAACCCCTCGGGGACTTATAATATCCCTATATGTTACAATAGGGGGTACTTTATTCACTATATATTATAAGGAACCCCTCGGGGGCTTATAATATCCCTATATGTTACAATAGGGGGCACTTTATTCACTATATATTATAAGGAACTCCTCGGGGGGTTATAATATCCCTATTTGTTACAATAGGGGTACTTTATTCATGCATCATAATAAATAACGTACCTCCAGCTGTAAAATATGAGGATATTAGTAGTCACCTTGGAGTTCTAGGACCATATAAAGGCACAGGGCCAATCCTTATATTTCACAATAGGGGGGTATATTATTCACTATATATTTCTACTAACCCTCCAGCTCCTACTGACCTATCCATGTAGTTGGTGGGGATGTTAATCACATGTTGCTGTATTTAAGTGGCATTAGGGCAGCTGAGACCTTATACATCACTAGCATCATTTAAAGTGAAAGCTACATTGGTTTTGCCTTCCCCGGCCTGCCATGCAATCCCTCCTCTGTGCGGCTGTGAGTACGGGGGGAGCGTTCATGCAGCCGCCCCCACATGCGCGTATATATAGGTTACTAATGCACCATGCGTTCCCTGCATTACACAGCGCTGGAGTATCTTGCAGCTTGGCTAGAAAATGCGAGACATTAAAATATTTCCTAAAGCAGCACTTTATAATAATAGGATTATAAAGGAGGCACTGACAGAAGCACTTTGTACATAGTAACTAACATGGCTTAAGGGATGATAGCCCAAAACTAGTTTAAGGGAGCCTTACATTCCCAAAAACATTCAGCGCCACTCTCCATTTATAGCAACGCCCACTTCCACATTTTGGACCAATAGAACTTTTTAATAGCACTATGCCCCACCCCAACCTTATCCCTCATACAGGAACAAGAAATTATATTATTCCTTATTTTCATTTATATATGATATATTATATTTATAATATTGGGGGGGGATTGACATTTTAAAAGTCTTGATAATGAACTAATTTGCCCAAATGGAAGACATAGAAAAAGATGCAGGACCTTACTGTTACATGGTGCAGGTATAGCTATTGGGCCATACAGGCTGATTCATCATTTCAGTTTACCATCTCTCCCTATTAACCCCCCACTGCTACTATAGGCACCATCTCTCCCTACTATACCTGCTATCCCACAGCCCCAGTCCCTTCCCAGAGGCTATTATCCCCCCACTGCTACTATAGGCACCATCTCTCCCTACTATACCTGCTATCCCACAGCCCCAGTCCCTTCCCAGAGGCTATTATCCCCCCACTGCTACTATAGGCACCATCTCTCCCTACTATACCTGCTATCCCACAGCCCCAGTCCCTTCCCAGAGGCTATTATCCCCCCACTGCTACTATAGGCACCATCTCTCCCTACTATACCTGCTATCCCACAGCCCCAGTCCCTTCCCAGAGGCTATTATCCCCCACTGCTACTATAGGCACCATCTCTCCCTACTATACCTACTATCCCACAGCCCCAGTCCCTTCCCAGAGGCTATTATCCCCCCCACTGCTACTATAGGCACCATCTCTCCCTACTATACCTGCTATCCCACAGCCCCAGTCCCTTCCCAGAGGCTATTATCCCCCCCACTGCTACTATAGGCACCATCTCTCCCTACTATACCTGCTATCCCACAGCCCCAGTCCCTTCCCAGAGGCTATTATCCCCCCACTGCTACTATAGGCACCATCTCTCCCTACTATACCTGCTATGCCACAGCCCCAATCCCTTCCCAGAGGCTATTATCCCCCCACTGCTACTATAGGCACCATCTCTCCCTACTATACCTGCTATCCCACAGCCCCAGTCCCTTCCCAGAGGCTATTATCCCCCACTGCTACTATAGGCACCATCTCTCCCTACTATACCTGCTATCCCACAGCCCCAGTCCCTTCCCAGAGGCTATTATCCCCCTCTGCTACTATAGGCACCATCTCTTCCTATTATACCTGCTATCCCACAGCCCTAGTCCCTTCCCAGAGGCTATTATCCCCCCACTGCTACTATAGGCACCATCTCTCCCTACTATACCTGCTATCCCACAGCCCCAGTCCCTTCCCAGAGGCTATTATCCCCCCACTGCTACTATAGGCACCATCTCTCCCTACTATACCTGCTATCCCACAGCCCCAGTCCCTTCCCAGAGGCTATTATCCCCCCACTGCTACTATAGGCACCATCTCTCCCTACTATACCTGCTATCCCACAGCCCCAGTCCCTTCCCAGAGGCTATTATCCCCCCACTGCTACTATAGGCACCATCTCTCCCTACTATACATGCTATCCCACAGCCCCAGTCCCTTCCCAGAGGCTATTATCCCCCCACTGCTACTATAGGCACCATCTCTCCCTACTATACCTGCTATCCCACAGCCCCAGTCCCTTCCCAGAGGCTATTATCCCCCCACTGCTACTATAGGCACCATCTCTCCCTACTATACATGCTATCCCACAGCCCCAGTCCCTTCCCAGAGGCTATTATCCCCCCACTGCTACTATAGGCACCATCTCTCCCTACTATACCTGCTATCCCACAGCCCCAGTCCCTTCCCAGAGGCTATTATCCCCCCACTGCTACTATAGGCACCATCTCTCCCTACTATACCTGCTATCCCACAGCCCCAGTCCCTTCCCAGAGGCTATTATCCCCCCACTGCTACTATAGGCACCAGACACTAGCTTGGAGTATTCACTATTTATTAGCTCAGTAAGGTCCAGTTAGCGCAGGAGTAATGTGCATTTTTATAAAATTCCCACAAAGGACAAGTTCAGATGTGCGGCTTGATAAATGTAATCACCATGCCACGTTAATAGCTTTCCTTTACTGAGGTCTAAAGCTTTATCAGTAGTAATGCTAATTGTCATAACATGCAAATAACATTCCTATAAATGAATAAATACAAAAGAGTATCCTTTTTTTATCATCATTTCTAATTCTTGCAATTAGCATTAGCAGCTAACTAAAGTCATTTCACTTTAAGTGCAGATATAGTGCACCGAGCATCAAGGCAAACTGCAAATACCATGGAACAAGTCAGAATATCAGTAACATACGGCATATTTAAGACAAACATTTCTTCAACATTCATTCAAGTACGAGCGTTTTTCCATGAGCACATAGACTTGTATGAGATCTCTCTGCTCTTGTAAAAGGCAGTCGTTATAAGGAAAAACTCAATGAATATAGCTTATTATTGCAGTATTGGCATTAAACCTTATTGTTCTAACACACAGAGTCAATGTGGGGACCTTAAGAGATTTTTTTCAAGTCAGAGAACACACAATAGCTATGAATTACCTGGAACTATACGCTAATTAACAGCTTTAATATGATGCCATTGGTTAAAATTAGCGGTCAGTGATGTCCCCTGTGTCACATGACTAATTAAAACTTTTGCATTATAAGAAAAAAGGTACCCTCTGTTGTAAAAATACAAGGATATTCTGTGTGCTCGACTTGTATTCTAATATGGTCATGGGATTCCTAGGTGATTTAATATCCTTATATTTTACTATATGGGGTACTTGTGCCTTTATATGGGCCCAGTGACTGCTAATGTCCTTATCATTTACAGTAGGGGGTACATTATCCCATATAATACATGAGTGATACTCAGAGTTCCCTGTATAACTCAGCCTGCAGCCTTGTGCCTTTATATGGGCACAGAACCCCTCAGTGACTGCTAATATCCTTATCATATACAGTAGGGGGTACATTATCCCATATAATACATGAGTGATACTCAGAGTTCCCTGTATAACTCAGCCTGCAGCCTTGTGCCTTTATATGGGCACAGAACCCCTCAGTGACTGCTAATATCCTTATCATTTACAGTAGGGGGTTCATTATCTCTTATAATACATGAGTGATACTCAGAGTTCCCTGTATAACTCAGCCTGCAGCCTTGTGCCTTTATATGGGGGGCACAGAACCCCTCAGTGACTGCTAATATCCTTATCATTTACAGTAGGGGGTACATTATCCCTTATAATACATGAGTGATACTCAGATTTCCCTGTATAACTCAGCCTGCAGCCTTTTGCCTTTATATGGGCACAGAACCCCTCAGTGACTGCTATCCTTATCATTTACAGTAGGGGGTACATTATCCCTTATAATACATGAGTGATAGTCAGAGTTCCCTGTATAACTCAGCCTGCAGCCTTGTGCCTTTATATGGGCACAGAACCCCTCAGTGACTGCTAATATCCTTATCATTTACAGTAGGGGGTACATTATCCCTTATAATACATGAGTGATACTCAGAGTTCCCTGTATAACTCAGCCTGCAGCCTTGTGCCTTTATATGGGCACAGAACCCCTCAGTGACTGCTAATATCCTTATCATTTACAGTAGGGGGTACATTATCCCTTATAATACACGAGTGATACTCAGAGTTCCCTGTATAACTCAGCCTGCAGCCTTGTGCCTTTATATGGGCACAGAACCCCTCAGTGACTGCTAATATCCTTATCATTTACAGTAGGGGGTACATTATCCCTTATAATACATGAGTGATACTCAGAGTTCCCTGTATAACTCAGCCTGCAGCCTTGTGCCTTTATATGGGCACAGAACCCCTCAGTGACTGCTAATATCCTTATCATTTACAGTAGGGGGTACATTATCCCTTATAATACACGAGTGATACTCAGAGTTCCCTGCCATAGTCTATATAGGTTTATATGCTCTATAAAGGCAAAAGACTGAAAGATACCGATTCCAGCTGCACATTTTTTCAGAATACCCACATCTATCCCATATTTTGAGGTCAACTACACCTAAATCTCACAAATATTTCTGCCGCTTCCCTGCATTTTCTTGTTTAAGGTAAATCAGTGTGGGATCCTACTGGAGATATATCGGCACCCTATCAGTAAATAAAAAAATAGAAAGGTAGATAAAGATGATTGTCATGTGAGCCAATTAGAGGGTCTCCAGCAGATAGGGGCTTAGCAACATCATAAAGGTGCCTGTAGTGTCCCAGTCTGGCATCAAAGTGTAATAACTAATTGTGAATTACGTGCCTACACGTTAGCTTACAAGACTCTAACACTGACTTTACAGTGACAGCCCCAAATGAGCATTTGAAATTAGACTGAATATTCTAAAGCTCTGATTGGTTACTTGCTGTAGCCTATGAATATTCTAAAGCTCTGATTGGTTACTTGCTGTAGCCTATGAATATTCTAAAGCTCTGATTGGTTACTTGCTGTAGCCTATGAATATTCTAAAGCTCTGATTGGTTACTTGCTGTAGCCTATGAATATTCTAAAGCTCTGATTGGTTACTTGCTGTAGCCTATGAATATTCTAAAGCTCTGATTGGTTACTTGCTGTAGCCTATGAATATTCTAAAGCTCTGATTGGTTACTTGCTGTAGCCTATGAATATTCTAAAGCTCTGATTGGTTACTTGCTGTAGCCTATGAATATTCTAAAGCTATGATTGGTTACTTGCTATAGCCTATGAATATTCTAAAGCTCTGATTGGTTACTTGCTGTAGCCTTATGGATATATACAATTGATTACAATATGTGATTGTACCCCGGTCAAAGCATCTAAAACCACTTTGCGAGATAAAGTAACTCCTTACTAGAACATGAGAAGGCAACAAGACATTTCCTGGTTGATTTATTATTTTAGCTCCCATTATGCAAGAGCGGAAGCCATCGCCCATTTGCGGCCCCAGTCTGTTCTCATTGGGCGTGCATCTGTCTAGTGATGTTGAATTTCAATATTGGAAAAAAATATAAAAGCTAAAATCAATATCACAATATTGATAGCCTTTTTTTGTATTATCTGTTAAACAGAATACTTATGATTTGTTACATGTACTGTTATCATACGACAAATCATTAGTGATAAATTACAGTATCACTTAACTGTCTCTAGTTTAGCAGGACAGGCCCAAATCTTAAAACCTAAAATGGGGTGGGGCTTACAAAAAGTGGGCAGAGCCTGTGGTAGTATAAGGGATGTGCCTAGTTACAAGTGGGCATGGCCTGCGTGAACTAGAGGTGTGGCCTAAACTCTTCAGTATTTAAAATCAGGAATGTTGGGAATTCTAAATTGATACATTAATAATATACATTTCTTTCTATAGTGTAATCCCTATAGGCCTTTCTACATAGACCTTTCTATAGTGTAATCCCTATATACCTGTAAGACTAGTACAGGTATGGGACCTGTTATCCAGAATGCTCGGGACCTGGGGTTTTCCGGATAAGGGATCTTTCCCTAATTTGGATCTCCATAACTTGAGTTTGCTAAAAAAAATCATTTAAATATTTAATAAACCCAAAAGGCTTGTTTTGCCTCTAATAAAGATTAATTATATCTTAGTTGGGATCAAGTACAGGTACTGTTTTATTATTACAGAGAAAAGGGAATCATTTAACCATGAAATAAACCCAATAGGGCTGTTCTGCCCCAATAAGGGGTAATTATATCTTAGTTGGGATCAAGTACAGGTACTGTTTTATTATTACAGAGAAAGGGTAATCATTTAACCATTAAATAAACCCAATAGGGCTGTTCTGCCCCAATAAGGGGTAATTATATCTTAGTTGGGATCAAGTACAGGTACTGTTTTATTATTACAGAGAAAAGGGAATCATTTAACCATGAAATAAACCCAATAGGGCTGTTCTGCCCCAATAAGGGGTAATTATATCTTAGTTGGGATCAAGTACAGGTACTGTTTTATTATTACAGAGAAAAGGGAATCATTTAACCATTAAATAAACCCAATAGGGCTGTTCTGCCCCAATAAGGGGTAATTATATCTTAGTTGGGATCAAGTACAGGTACTGTTTTATTATTACAGAGAAAAGGGAATCATTTAACCATTTAATAAACCCAATAGGGCTGTTCTGCCCCAATAAGGGGTAATTATATCTTAGTTGGGATCAAGTACAGGTACTGTTTTATTATTACAGAGAAAAGGGAATCATTTAACCATTAAATAAACCCAATAGGGCTGTTCTGCCCCAATAAGGGGTAATTATATCTTAGTTGGGATCAAGTACAGGTACTGTTTTATTATTACAGAGAAAAGGGAATCATTTAACCATGAAATAAACCCAATAGGGCTGTTCTGCCCCAATAAGGGGTAATTATATCTTAGTTGGGATCAAGTACAGGTACTGTTTTATTATTACAGAGAAAGGGGAATCATTTAACCATTAAATAAACCCAATAGGGCTGTTCTGCCCCCAATAAGGGGTAATTATATCTTAGTTGGGATCAAGTACAGGTACTGTTTTATTATTACAGAGAAAAGGGAATCATTTAACCATTAAATAAACCCAATAGGGCTGTTCTGCCCCCAATAAGGGGTAATTATATCTTAGTTGGGATCAAGTACAGGTACTGTTTTATTATTAAAGAGAAAAAGGAAATCATTTTTAAACCTTTATTTGCTTATAATGGAGTCTATAGCCTTTCCGTAATTCTGAACTTTCTGGATAACAGGTTTCCGGATAAGGGATCCCATACCTGTACTGATATATGAACCCCAGTCTGTAAAGGTCCAAAACTGATTTGTTGGGAGACCCAGGAGCCTTTTTGACCCTTGAGAACAGGCGGAATTAATACTTATTTCAGATAAACCATCACACTAATGTGGCATATGCTGAACAAGCCAAAGAGGCAGAACAGCTAAGAGCCCCCAAGTATCCAGAGCACAATGTGAAAAGCAAATAAAGTGAACTTATCTTTACCCTTTGCCAAAAACAATAGCAGAACATTTTCATTTGTACAGCATTAATCTTAAACGCAGCATATGAAACCTTGCTCTCTGTGCAAACCTCTATGGGGGTCCTGTAAGCCCCTGCTGGTATATTTGATTGTTTATTCAGAAAAAGGCATTGGGGAAAAATGTATTGCTGGATCCGTCCATACATTTTCATGGTCTCACTGATGCTCATTTATTTCTGCAGAGGATTTTTTAATATTTAAGGACTCTGAACCACCAACCATTACCCCCCACACCCAATTCACCACAAATAGATCCTCCCTATCACTGAGATGAGAAAGCGTATTGCTATAAAGTTTAGTGACCCCTAGCGGATCTGAGTGCACACTAAAGGGGGTTGTCAGTGATACATTGTAGAACATTCATTTCTGGCTAGATGATTTATTGTGGCGCTGTTACATGGCTGCCCTATTGGGAAAACTGCCCATTGGCCACAAGTGGTAAGAAGTGGTACTGCAGTCTGCATTCTACAACCCTGGGTTTCTGTAATCAAAGCCAAGGAGAGTTCTACAACCTAAATGATACAAGCCCTTTAGTTGGCACCTTTTCACTGCGTAGTGATATGGGATCGATTTGTTAGACGTTAAAAAGCGAGTTATTTGTATGTTCCAAAAATTAGAGGCCTAGGAAGCGTGTTACACAAACAAAATAGCAAATGTGCCTTTAACCTTGGCGACAGCAATTAGCAATGAAGATGACTCCTAAGACAACAAGAACTACCATACTGATACAGGTATAGGACCCATTATCCAGAATGCTTGGGACCAAGGGTATTCCGGATAAGGGGTCTCTCCGTAATTTGGATCTCCATACCTTAAGTCTACTAAAAAAAAATCAATAAAACATTAATTAAACCCAATAGGATTGTTTTGCATCCAATAAGGATTATTTATATCTTAGTTGGGATCAATTACAAGGTACTGATTTATTATTACAGAGAAAAAGGAAATCAGTTTTAAAATTCTGAATTATTTGATTAAAATGGAGTCTATGGGAGACGGGCTTTCCGTAATTCGATCTTTCTGGATAACGGGTTTCCGGATAAGGGGTCCGATACCTGTATTAGAAAGAGTCAAACTCGACTGGTGTAGAGGTTTTGTTTTCCGAAGAGCAAAGCTGAAACACAAGCCTAATGTATGGGGAATTGTGTGGGCTGTGACCTAGAGGAACAAGAAAGATGCGGCATTTTCAGCTAAAAGGTGAATTTTCGATACCTCGATGCTTGTCTTAAGAGTAAACATGCAGCATGAAACCTCCATTTGCATTGCAGAATATAAAAACAGTGATTTTTTATTTTGAATTTATAATTTGGATATGATTGTAAGGTTCAATACCGGGCATTTTACCAAACGCAGCCGATGTGTGACACAATGGCGACGCGACTCTCGTAGATCTTCGTAGATCCCGGCCCCTTGGGCAATTTGGCTGCTTGGAATGGGGAAAATGTCGGACAAACCTGCAGCTCAAACGGCAGATTCACTTTCGACACCTTTAGAAGCTGTGGTTACTTTGTGGGTGAGTTTCAAGACAGGCGGCTTTTCGGGATCCACTCCATTGGTGACCGGAGTCGCCGGCGGGTTCTGCTTTTTCTGGTCGTCTTTAGACTCGTCTGGGACTTCGGGGTAGATAACCAAGAAGGCCGCAGTTAGGAAACCCAAGAAGGATCCAACTGATGCCACCAAGGGTATCACCCTTACCGTCCCAACGGCATCGACCACCCCGCCTAGAGCAGAGGCCACTAGGATCTGTGAGATATAAACCTGGCAGGACAGGATAGCGCAGTCTATGCCGAAGCCTCGCTTTGAATTCCCAGGGCTGTGATGTATATACTGCAAGAGAGATGGGAGTCATGGGAATGGGATCAGCAATTTCATCAACAATCACTAATTAAAAAATGATTTCCAGTGTGTATGTGTAATAAATAATCAGCGGGCAACTTCAGCTATAATCAAACAGATGGATTCTCAGTACATTAGTGTTTAATTAATTGACACGATTGTCAAGGCAGAACAATATGTTCATTGCTATCAGCACAACACCATTCTGTGCTATGGGGGTGTTAGAGGTCAGGGAACTATTGGCAGAATGCATTGCATGTAATCTGGGGCCCTATTGACGTAGAACTGCTCTTTTGTACTCTGGGGTAAGTGCTTATTTGTGCCCTGGGTACCCCTGGAACTATAGCAGGGTGACTGTTACCCCAATGTTTCTATATATCTGTAACCTTGTTATGGGCTAAGGGGGCCCAGCCTGAAGGCCAGTTAGGGGGGGATTTGGGGTGAGAGCTTATTTGTACCCTGGGTACCCCTGGAACTATAGCGGGGTGACTGTTACCCCAATGTTTCTATATATCTGTAACCTTGTTATGGGCTAAGGGGGCCCAGCCTGAAGGCCAGTTAGGGGGGATTTGGGGTGAATGCTTATTTGTGCCCTGGGTACCCCTGGAACTATAGCAGGGTGACTGTTACCCCAATGTTTCTATATATCTGTAACCTTGTTATGGGCTAAGGGGGCCCAGCCTGAAGGCCAGTTAGGGGGGGATTTGGGGTGAGAGCTTATTTGTGCCCTGGGTACCCCTGGAACTATAGCGGGGTGACTGTTACCCCAATGTTTCTATATATCTGTAACCTTGTTATGGGCTAAGGGGGCCCAGCCTGAAGGCCAGTTAGGGGGGGATTTGGGGTGAGTGCTTATTTGTGCCCTGGTTACCCCTGGAACTATAGCGGGGTGACTGTTACCCCAATGTTTCTATATATCTGTAACCTTGTTATGGGCTAAGGGGGCCCAGCCTGAAGGCCAGTTAGGGGGGGATTTGGGGTGAGTGCTTATTTGCGCCCTGGGTACCCCTGGAACTATAGCGGGGTGACTGTTACCCCAATGTTTCTATATATCTGTAACCTTGTTATGGGCTAAGGGGGCCCAGCCTGAAGGCCAGTTAGGGGGGGATTTGGGGTGAGTGCTTATTTGTGCCCTGGGTACAAATTATTTTTAAAAAAACCTTTACGCATAAAGATATAAAAAGTCCTATTTCTTCCTACTCACCTCTTTAATTTCATGGTACTGGCCAAGGAGCGCATAAGGGCAGTAGGAGATACTCATGGACACAATTCCCATGGTGCTAATCATGATCATGGAGACGTAGACATTAGGAAAGATGGACATGACTGCAGTACCAATAGAAAATCCCAGGGTTCCCAGAATGTAGATCACCTTGATGCTCAAGTCATAATTATCCAGGTATTTCTGTAACAAAGCTGAAGAGACACAACAATGTAAAGGAATGCCTCTCCCACAAGCCAGTTCTACCCACAGAACTGGACTGGAACTGGAATGAACTTCCTTCAGTATAAACAATAATAAAAAATGGACGCAAATTAGCTAATTACTAGATTATTTTATCATCTGCACAATGGAATGCCGGTTTAATTACAATAACCCATTCTGCCCACTTCTCCTCTGATTATCATCAGTAATCCCACACTAGGCCGTGTAACAGGCACCACTGAGTTATATAAGAATATTTTGTTATATTGCCGGGAAAATCAGTTTCAGGCCTCAAAACGTCTTGACTGGCTCGGCGGCGCAGACATGGTATTTATTCACCATCGAGAATCAAGAAAGCGAAAGGCTGCACATCTGCTAAGGCTTATCTCCGAGCGGGCGATGCCCTTTCTATTTAATTAGTGGGCCACATGATACGCTCGTTTCACGTATTCTGCGCCAGTGTTTGGGACATAACAAAGTTTTCATTGATATTCGCTCCGCTAATTAAACGCACATTTCCAAAGACTGCAGATCGGTGTCTGACGGCAGAAGGCATTAGCAATTACATTTATTCTGAGTACAGGCACAGAGGTCTGGTTCTAATGGGTCTGGTTCTAATGGGTATCACTAACAGTAACTCAGTACGGAACAGAAGTTGCAACGGACCAAAGTAAATCCTTAAAGATTGCATTATACTTTCTACTCTACATCTGTTTCCTAATGAGAATGTTTGTTTCTCTCGGTTAATCTAACATACAGGTATGGGATCTATTATGTGGAAAAATGTTACCCAGAAAGCTTCAATACATGGCAGTCAACACAATTTCTGACAGATTTATTATCTTTCTGTAATACTTAAACAGTATCTTGTCTGTGATGATAACTAAGCTAGCTTAGAACATGCTACTATCCCTTTAATAAGATCTCTGAGTGCCTCCCTATTGGCCTCCATACCCCCTGCCTCCCCACAGACCCCTGAAATTAACTGGTGGTGGTCTCCATTCTCATAGAAGCTGCACAGATCAAAGTCTGATGGGCTGAGGCAGGGGCGCTGCTGTCATGTGGTGAAAAATTCACCTAATTTAGTTATCAGGGGTGGCAAAAGCAACTCCTGGTAAATTTACGAGCTGAATTTCCAGGTTTTGAAACCTCTCTGCCGTAGGAAAGGTAAGCTCTGGGGGCGAGGGGGGCATGGCAGGAGGCTCAGGGGATGGAATCACCGCTGGGCTGAGGACAAACAATGCCCTATGTATTGGGACACATTAGAAACATGTAACTATCACTTCAAAGAGATTACAACATCATATTATCCTTATATCAGCTCTAGGAGCTAAATTTTCTTCATTTATTCAAAATGAATTTCAGAGAAAAAGTCAACTGGCCTTCCTACTATGAAGAAAATCACAGCTTGGGATCAGCAGCGTCGGAGTGGGCACCCAGGGGTGTATTTAGGTCTAGTTCTGCCCTAGGCACCGGACCTTAATACGCCCCTACCCCCCTCACCCCCAGCTCCATTGCCGGATTTCCTATGGTGTAGGCTGTGGGAATTGTTTTTTAAATAAAAAAAAGAATATAGGCACCCAAAGGCTGCCCCCCAAAAAGTGCCACCCTAGGCACAGGTCCTATTATAAATACAACCCTGATCTAATGGGGTCACTCTCACAACAATTAGATGTAGCCACTGCTAAGTGTAATAGGCGCCATCTAGACCAATCATTGGAAATAAGAAAGGACTGATGGAAATTGTCATTGGCTGGGGCCCACTAGAGCTGGGGTTCAACAGGAGGGAACCCTGGTACAAAAGCAGCCCAGTCCATCCCTGCGGATTAGGTTACAATACAGTTTAATGTCACATGTTTAGCAGTAACTAACATATATGGAAAAGGTTAAAGAACAACACATTGGATAAAGAAGTACCTGAGCAAACAGCAGCAGTAGCAGCATAAATCACTAATCCCCAGCATCCCATCTGAACACCGGCATTGTAGTTATGTAATTCTGTTGAATTGAACAGAGCCTGCAGAAACAAACACAAACATGGTTGGGCAGGGTCCATACATGAGAAGACCAAGGCACTCGGTATGTTGATGACTTTACCTGTGGGTCACCTTCAAAAATGACCTGTCCCATGAAATCGGTGTAGAATACAGCTTCGGCGATGATTGAAAACCAAGTCAGCAGATGGCAAACGCACAGCCTCATGAGTTCCTTGGGCATCTTCAGCATGGACAACCAGAGGAGCCTGACGGTGGTTTCAGTCTCCCCTTCCTCACTCTCTGTGTCTCCACTGGAGTTGGTGGCGCCACTCTGGTTTCTGTGCCTCTGTCTCTGCCGTTGCTTCTTCTGAATATCATAAATGTCATTCATGCTGCGTGACGACTTTATCAACAAGATGGCGTTCGCCCTTCTGAATCGATACCGGTGGGAACCAACTTTGCCGTAGTATGAGAAAGTATAAGACGGCTGCCGATAGAACATGTGCCTCCTCCGGCGCATGGAGTTGGCTGTACAAGATTGCTTCATGCCGATTGCTGTGTGTCCATTCAGGTTGTCTTTTGGTAAGTAATCACTGCCGTTGGGAACTTTGGCTTCGTTAATGTGATTATCAAGCAACATTTCCTCTTCCTTCTCGTTCTCCCTGAGGAACGCGGAGAGTCTGTTGAATTTGGATTTCATTAGTTCCTGGCTGTTGCTGCGCGGGGTGTTTGGATACGAACAGTCTTGAAAAATTGAAGGCTCAATATCACTTAAAAAGAGCAGCTCTGATTCGTAGTCTAAAGTTGCGTCAGGCACGTGCAAGACAGAGTCGCTTTTACTCCTTACTATGTCCACCTCAAGGAAGTCCAGGCTGAGGTCGTGCTCTGACTGCACTTCATCGGGGAACGTTGAGTAGGCCTCGTCCTCATTGATAACATTTAATCGGGACATGGGCGCAATGGTGCTGCTCATCTTGACGCTGGATAAGGTGTCCCCTTCATCTTCAAGACGGTCCTGCTGAGGGCTGTACTGTTCTTCTTCGATGCTGAAAAGGTGAAGCACAACGGACACCGAAAAAATAATGGCAGCAAAGAAGAACAACACTTGTTCTTGAGATTTAAACAGACTCCCAAGGAAAGTCTGAGTCCAGTCCAGTCCACCAAGCATATAGCCAATAGCTCCACCGAGGCCTAGGGGAAAAGCAAAGTGTCAACAGAAATATTGCACAATTACATGATTGGACTGTTTAAAAGATGACAATTCCCATAGTCTACAAAGCGGAGGAGGTCATTTTGCATGGGGGTTAAAATGCCCTGTTTGCCATTGCCCTTGAGCCATAACTTCTAATTCATTTTATAAACACAGTAGAAGGCCTGTATGAGGAGATTATGGTGCAATGGCCCTTTTACAACATTTACCAATTTGCCCTGGAAAATTATTACAAGATAAATGCTTATCCAGTGGCCCTTCTACTGAACGTTGTAGCTTACAGAAGCAGATGGGTCACACGGGGTAACGTAGAATGTCTACATACCGGCGGAGAAGGCGTGGATATTAAGTGCCATGTCCTGTTCCTCATTGTCGGCCACGTCAAGTAGGTAAGCGCGGATGGGTCCTTCTGTCGCATCAGCGCAAAAGTCTAACACCACAACACCCAGAACTGTCAGGACTATTCCGATGGGCTGTCTGTCCGGAACATCGCCAATTGAGAGACCTGTGTAATGGGACAATTAGGGGTTCACTGAATTTTTTTTACATGAAGGTACATAGTTTTTACATAAAGTACATAGATGTCTATATAGAAAAGATACAAAAATACAGTTATGATGGACCCATCTTGTCTAATCTTTTAGTTTTTTCCCTTTCTTATGGCTTTTGGAATATTGAAAACATTGCTCTGAATACTTTTCACTGGACTGTCCTTAAGTGGAAAACTGGAGTCAATTTTTACCAATAAAGTAAAGACTGAAGACATAAAGCAATGTATTCTGTTATAGGGGTTTTTTAATATGAAGTAAAGTGTAGCAAAATTCTATACACATATGGCATCTAATATAAAAAATGCTTGGGAACCCTGTGCCAAAAATCTACTGAGAAACTGAGATAAAAAAAAATATTATTGTTTTGGCTTTACTGTGAATCTGTGAAGAACTAAACTCAAGTGCACAACTGTATTTTTATTAGAAGAGAAAGGAGGAGTTATTATAAAATAAAGATTGCTTTAACATTGGCACTTTTCTGGTTAATAGGTTTCCAGATAATGGACCCCAAATACCTGCGCAGAAAACTATTCGCTCAGGCAAGTGACTGTAGCCTAAAAATTAGGGATGCACCGAATCACGGATTCGGTTTGGTATTCGGGCCAAATCCAGGCTTTTTTTGAAGGATTCAGTTTCGGCCGAACCAAATCCAAATCCTAAGTAGCATAAATTAGCATCTAGAAAGGGTTAAATGGTCAGGGGCAATTTTTAACCCCTTCCAAACTGCTAATTAGAATTTAGATTCGGTTCAGGATTCGGTAAAATCCATCAGGGTGGGTTTGGGGGTTCGGCTGAACCCAAAGGGGCTGATTTACTAACCCACGAATCCGACCCGAATTGGAAAAGTTCCGACTTGAAAACGAATATTTTGCGACTTTTTTCGTAGCGTTAAAACTTACGCGAAAAGTTGCGCCTTTTTCGTAGCGTTAAAACTTAAATGGTGCAAAGTTTTGCGTAAGTTTTAACGCTACGAAAAAAAGCGCAACTTTTTGCGCAAGTTTTAACGCTACGAAAAATCGCTAGATTTTACGCAACTTTCGTAATGGCTACGAAAAACTCGCGTTTTTACGCAAAAATCGTATTGGTAACGGAAAATTCGTAAAGAAGCCGAAAAAATCGCAAAAAATATGAAAAAATCGCAAAATACCGATCATTACGAAAAAAACGCAATCGGACTCATTTCGACCCGTTCGTGGGTTAGTAAATGTGCCCCAAAAAGTGGGTTTGGTGCATCCCTACTAAAAATAATTGTTGGTGAGGCAATTAGAAAGAATAAATTGGAAATAAATGACAAATGATATATATAGCGCAAGCAAGTGGAAGCTTATCTACCAAGCTATCTATCCAGCACTAATTTACTTCTGTAGGCAGAAAAGAACATTGAGACAAAAACCTAATTCTGGTCTTTTTCAAACAACAAGTCTTTGAAAGGAAGAAAAAAAAATGAGAAAAAGGAGATAATTTTTGGAATAATAGTGGAAACAGGAAGCATTGTGAGATATGCAATAAAAGGAAAGCAAATCGATCACAACAGGAAAGGCTTCCCTGTGAACAGGTTCCTAGTGCTTTCCCAAGCCAAGAACTGGCACGGTGAGCGGAGCCGTGTGATTCCTGGGTAGGGTCCCCCCCACACGGTCCCACGGCCAAGACTGTCACATTGAACAACGCTCTATTATTGTGCCAGGGCGTCTGCTTTATGTCACAGCCAAGCTCAGTAACATGGGGGCTCTCGCCAGGCTGTGCGTGGGCACCGGCACCATTTCAAGGAAAAGAAAACACGAGCAGGAGGTTAATTGTAAGGAACAATGTGCATTTTTGTACCACAGGGAAATAATGTCTATAACACAATCAAAGAGGTAATATGAAATTAAACATGTTCTATTTTAATATTTCTTTTTCATTTTCTTATACTTTATTCTTTATATTTTGGTGACAGTGTCTTATAAAGATGGTGCTTGTTACGATACGTATATTTTGCGTATACAGGTATGGGATCCCTTATCCGGAAACCCATTATCCAGAAAGCTCTAAATTACAGAAAGCCTGTATCCCGTAGACTCCATTTTAATCAAATAATTCAGAACTTTAAAACTGATTTTCTTTTTCTCTGTAATAATAAAACAGTACCTGTACTTGATCCCAACTAAGATATAATTACCCCTTATTGGGGCAGAACAGCCCTATTGGGTTTATTTCATGGTTAAATGATTCCCTTTTCTCTGTAATAATAAAACAGTACCTGTACTTGATCCCAACTAAGATATAATTACCCCTTATTGGGGCAGAACAGCCCTATTGGGTTTATTTAATGGTTAAATGATTCCCTTTTCTCTGTAATAATAAAACAGTACCTGTACTTGATCCCAACTAAGATATAATTACCCCTTATTGGGGCAGAACAGCCCTATTGGGTTTATTTCATGGTTAAATGATTCCCTTTTCTCTGTAATAATAAAACAGTACCTGTACTTGATCCCAACTAAGATATAATTACCCCTTATTGGGGCAGAACAGCCCTATTGGGTTTATTTAATGGTTAAATGATTCCCTTTTCTCTGTAATAATAAAACAGTACCTGTACTTGATCCCAACTAAGATATAATTACCCCTTATTGGGGCAGAACAGCCCTATTGGGTTTATTAAATGGTTAAATGATTCCCTTTTCTCTGTAATAATAAAACAGTACCTGTACTTGATCCCAACTAAGATAGAATTACCCCTTATTGGGGCAGAACAGCCCTATTGGGTTTATTTAATGGTTAAATGATTCCCTTTTCTCTGTAATAATAAAACAGTACCTGTACTTGATCCCAACTAAGATATAATTACCCCTTATTGGGGGCAGAACAGCCCTATTGGGTTTATTTCATGGTTAAATGATTCCCTTTTCTCTGTAATAATAAAACAGTACCTGTACTTGATCCCAACTAAGATATAATTACCCCTTATTGGGGCAGAACAGCCCTATTGGGTTTATTTAATGGTTAAATGATTCCCTTTTCTCTGTAATAATAAAACAGTACCTGTACTTGATCCCAACTAAGATATAATTACCCCTTATTGGGGGCAGAACAGCCCTATTGGGTTTATTTAATGGTTAAATGATTCCCTTTTCTCTGTAATAATAAAACAGTACCTAGTAACTGATCCCAATTAAGATATAAATAATCCTTAAGGAATGCAAAACACTCCTGTTGGGTTTGATTAATTTTTTATTGATTTTTTTTAGTACACTTAAGGTATGGAGATTCAAATTTAGGAAAGACCCCTTATCTGGAATACCCTTGGTCCCGAGCATTCTGGATAACGGGTCCTATACCTGTATTTACATATGAATAATTAATTCTGCCCACTGTAAGCTGTGTAATACAGGTGTTCTGGGCTATGCAAGTGTTACTGGGCATTACAACAAGGTTACTCATTCTATGTACTGTACCTGTCATGGGAAAAACAAGACGCCAGGGGGCCAGTAATCAAGAAAATGATTTGGGTCCTAACCAGTCCATCAGATAATTACCCTCAATATCTGCCCAATATCTGGCCTATCTCTACCTAAAGTCTCTGGGCCCCCGTGGCACAGCATTTTGGATAGTTCCACCCCTGCCCATGCCCTGGGGATGCCACACAGGGCTGTAAGTACAGTAACCATACTGTCTGACCGTCAGTGCTGTACCGTATCACTCTTTGCACCCTTGGGCTTCTGTCTCCACATCTTTCTTGGAAAGCCCTACTACAATACTACACTGTACTGAGCTATAATGTACTGTGTTATTATCTACACCTTGCTTTACCCTCTCCATATCTGGCTCTGCTACACCTGCAACATGCCCAGGGCAGTCACTCCTTTATATTTCCACTCAGGTGAGCTCAGGTTTTATTATTCCCTTAGTAAGCCCTTAAGGCGAAGACACACAGAGCTACTAGTAGCAGCTACTTTTTCCCAGCTACTAAACTCCTGAAAATTCCCTGGCATAGACAGTTCCTCAGAATTTCCTCTGCTAAAACGCAAGTAGAGACAATTATCATTAAATGATCAGCATTGTCTATTTTAGTAGCCACAACAATTAGCTGCTACTAGTAGCTCTGTGTGTCTTCACCCTTAGGGCTCTGGCACACGAGGGAGTTTAGTCGCCCGCAACAAATCTCCCTTGTTGCGGGGGACTAAACTCCCAGATATGACATCCCACCGGCGAAAATGTAAATCGCCGGTGGGATGGCATACGTGGCGGCGCGATTTGCAGAAATCGACGAAGTTGCCTCGAGAGGCTGGTGGGACGGCATGTTGGGGAGATTAGTCGTGGGCGGTTAATCTCCCTGTGTGCCACTGCCCTTAGGGCAAAGACACACAGAGCTACTTGTCAGTGCCATAAACACCACTGCCATAGACAATACTGACAATCTAAACCTATTGAAAGGCTACATACTGGCTTCTTCCAATCAGAGCCAATTGAATATCAGTATGCATGGCACCTACCAGTGATTTAACTCTTAGCTACCATGTGTACTGATTTCTGATTGGCTCCTGTTGCAGAGAAGAGAGAGATTATTATGTTTGTAGCACATTAAAATACAGCGTTTGGTGTCAGGATTTCAATGAGACAATCTCCTTGGCTGCTATGCAGGTTGCCACGCAGGGCATCGGGTTAGGTTTGCTCACAAAATAACTGCTGCTGATACAGAGATGTTTGAACACATGGAACAAGTATTTACACACACGCAGAATGTCAGCTGGGCTTGGCAAAGGAACCGTAAAACACTCCGATGGCAAATCCTCATATTCCTACTATATAAATCCATTATTCAGCATTATAGGATAGCTATGTATTGTATAGCATACCCACTGTGCCTTATGCTACTAGTGATTAACTGGGCAGTACCATGAAAAAGTCCATAAAAAGAAGAGTCTTTGTACTCACCAATAACAGAACCATTGAGGAAAAGTGCAACTCCCAGGAGAACTCCAACACACAGAGCGAGAATGAAAGGACGCCTGCGGCCCCATCTCAGTGTGCAGCGGTCACTAGCAGAGCCAATCAGGGGAGTGAAGATCAAACCAAGAATGGGGCTCAGGAACCATGTTAGGCTGTAGTACTGCTCAGGAAGACCTAGAACAGAGAGCCACAAGTCTGGTGAGTAGCAAAGTCTGGTGAGTAGCAAAGTCTGGTGAGTAGCAAAGTCTGGTGAGTAGCAAAGTCTGGTGAGTAGCAAAGTCTGGTGAGTAGCAAAGTCTGGGGAGTAGCAAAGTCTGGGGAGTAGCAAAGTCTGGGGAGTAGCAAAGTCTGGTGAGTAGCAAAGTCTGGTGAGTAGCAAAGTCTGGTGAGTAGCAAAGTCTGGTGAGTAGCAAAGTCTGGTGAGTAGCAAAGTCTGGTGAGTAGCAAAGTCTGGTGAGTAGCAAAGTCTGGTGAGTAGCAAAGTCTGGTGAGTAGCAAAGTCTGGTGAGTAGCAAAGTCTGGTGAGTAGCAAAGTTTGGTGAGTAGCAAAGTTTGGTGAGTAGCAAAGTTTGGTGAGTAGCAAAGTCTGGTGAGTAGCCAAGTCTGGTGAGTAGCAAAATCTGGTGAGTAGCAAAATCTGGTGAGTAGCAAAGTCTGGTGAGTAGCAAAGTCTGATGAGTAGCCAGTTCATGTAACATATGAACTTCTGGCCATGAGCAACTATGTTCTTCCTAGAGGTAAAACTGCCTTAAGATGTAGCAAACCCCCCCCCCCCCCCCCCCCCCCGGGCTAATAATGTACATAAATGAGTACTTTTACTCATCTAGTCCTAACATTGTCATCTTCTCCTACCAGTGTCATCTTCTCCTACCAGTGTCATCTTCTCCTACCAGTGTCATCTTCTCCTACCAGTGTCATCTTCTCCTACCATTGTCATCTTCTCCTACCAGTGTCATCTTCTCCTACCAGTGTCATCTTCTCCTACCAGTGTCATCTTCTCCTACCAGTGTCATCTTCTCCTACCATTGTCATCTTCTCCTACCAGTGTCATCTTCTCCTACCAGTGTCATCTTCTCCTACCAGTGTCATCTTCTCCTACTATTGTCATCTTCTCCTACCAGTGTCATCTTCTCCTACTATTGTCATCTTCTCCTACCAGTGTCATCTTCTCCTACCAGTGTCATCTTCTCCTACTATTGTCATCTTCTCCTACCAGTGTCATCTTCTCCTACTATTGTCATATTCTCCTACCAGTGTCATCTTCTCCTACCAGTGTCATCTTCTCCTACTATTGTCATATTCTCCTACTATTATCATCTTCTCCTACCACTGTCATCTTCTCCTACCAGTGTCATCTTCTCCTACCAGTGTCATCTTCTTCTACCAGTGTCATCTTCTCCTACCACTGTCATGTTCTCCTACCAGTGTCATCTTCTCCTACTGCTGTCATCTTCTCCTACTACTGTCATCTTCTCCTACCAGTGTCATCTTCTCCTACTACTGTCATCTTCTCCTACCAGTGTCATCTTCTCCTACTGTCTCCATTATGAGCCACTGTCTCCATCATTAGCAACTGTCACCATCTTGGCCTACTATCTCTATAATGAGCTACTGTCTCCACCAAGGCCAACTTTTACTATTTTGTCTTACTCTCTCCGTATCATAACCTACTGTCTCCATCTATCCGAACACCTCTTCCTACCAGGAGCCTTGATATGTTCAGGACCCAAAGCATTAGCCTCAAATTGCACCCCCTTTAAAGCGTCTGTCAATATTAATTATCTGCTACATATTCTAGAAAGGATGTGCAAATAGACAGACAGACAGACAGATAGATCAATAGATAGAAAGATATATTAATACAGAGCTTGTTCCTTTTTCCAATTTAACTAGATATTTAAAAGGCCAGGAAATAACTGAATTATTATTTTACCAATCATGGCTACAGACCTGCAATAAATATAGAATGGCCCATTACTACTGCAGTCATATTTCTAATGTATCTCATGGAATCAATATTTAATGGCTTCCATTAGATCGCTCTACTTTGGAAATTAAGACCTATACTGTGCGTTTCCTAGAAGGCTTCAGAGCAGGGGAATTCAGAACTGAATTTTAGATACTAATGAACAAGTTAAGAGGTGGCCATTATTAAAACTGATATTTAGCAAAGCCTTTGGCAGGGCTGCAGAACAGTTGCTATGAGGGTCATTAACTCCCCCACGGGTTGCCCCTGATATAAATATAAAATGAACCAAATGGATAGGAGGACCTGGAACAGTATTGGCCACTAAATCCTACTAAAAGCCAGTAAGTCCAATGACCCCATCTGTATCCTGTTGAATTAAATATCCCCTAAAAGTAAAACTTTTTATCAAGAACTGCACAGAACTCCATGCCACCACTTGACATTGGCAGAGGTATCTCTGGGACCAGCACAAATATAAATGGAAAGGGGAGTGGAGATGAAATTCAGCTCAATGTAAGTGCCGGCTGCTCCCTTATTCACAGGGAAATTATCACAAAGAGATAACATGGCGTGATTAAATAGAGTGCAGGCTAATCGTTCTAATTCTGTCAGTATGAGATGATTCACAGCGACCAGTACTGAGCACAACACCCTGGCTGATTAAAGGGCAAGGAAAACACAGCAACTTCTATTGTGTAAAATTGGCATATTGTCCTGATGATATTGCTGTCACCTTCTAGTCACGCAGAGACCGATCCGAAAATACCTGTAATACAATCTTTTTTATGCTTATATTTAGCACCACTGTATCTAATTTATATAAAGGTGTCCTCAGTACTCCTCAGTTCATTGGTGAGACTGTACAGCTGCAAGGGTTACTTTATGACCACTGACTGGAGCCAATGGCTCTGCCTATAGAAATTCTTTACACGGGACTGAAAGTGTGCTTTGTATTTCTGGCTCATTTCGGCATGGGTAGATCTCAGGTAGATTCATCTAGTAATTCATGCCCATCCCAAGGTTATTATAAAGTACTTTTTATTTCACCCTTTACACAGCAAATAATTCCCTCTGCCATTTAACATTTTATTCTTGAACCAACAAATGTATTTGTAGCTGTAATATTGGTGTGTAGGCGCCATCTCAGTGCCTTGTGCCTGAGTCTGAGCTTTCAGCCAGCGCTACACATTAGAACTGCTTTCAGCTAACCTATTGTTTCTCCTACTCCCATGTAACTGGAGGAGTCCCAAGCCGGACTTGGATTTCTTACTATTGAGTGCTATTCTGATACCTACTGGGAGCTGCTATCTTGCTCCCTTCCCATTGTTCTGCTGATCGGCTGCTGGGGGTGAGGGGGGGTGGGATATCACTCCAACTTGCAGCGCAGCAGTAAAGTGTGCCTGAGTCTGAGCTTTCAGCCAGCGCTACACATTAGAACTGCTTTCAGCTAACCTATTGTTTCTCCTACTCCCATGTAACTGGAGGAGTCCCAAGCCGGACTTGGATTTCTTACTATTGAGTGCTATTCTGATACCTACTGGGAGCTGCTATCTTGCTCCCTTCCCATTGTTCTGCTGATCGGCTGCTGGGGGTGAGGGGGGGGGGATATCACTCCAACTTGCAGCGCAGCAGTAAAGTGTGCCTGAGTCTGAGCTTTCAGAAGGAGCCAGTGCTACACATTAGAACTGCTTTCAGCTAACCTATTGTTTCTCCTACTCCCATGTAACTGGAGGAGTCCCAAGCCGGACTTGGATTTCTTACTATTGAGTGCTATTCTGATACCTACTGGGAGCTGCTATCTTGCTCCCTTCCCATTGTTCTGCTGATCGGCTGCTGGGGGGGAGGGGGGGATATCACTCCAACTTGCAGCGCAGCAGTAAAATGTGACTGAAGTTTATCAGAGCACAGGTCACATGGCTGTGGCACCCTGGGAAATGAAGAATATGGCTAGCCCCATGGGAGAAACAGGTTACAATGCAGGATTCTGCTGGAGAATCTAAAGGGCACCAAACCCAATCTGACCTGCACCCAACCAAACACCAACATTGAAGCTTAGGGCCAACCAGTGCATTCTGAATGTTATAATGATACTATAGCAGCAAACCTCTCAATAGCTGAACTCTATAACATGAGACATTTAGGCGCCAGAAGCAAAAACAGATTGGGGGGGGGGGGGTATATCGTTATTTGCTATGGGACTAAAGAGACAAGGAGGGGCATCAGCTGCATCATTAGCGCATCAGACTGACACTGGGTGGGAGGGTCTAGATCCGTCTCTATGTATAAATCAGGGCACAATTAAATGTGTGGGAGTCGCTTTTCCAGTCTCTGAGCTGTATTTGTTTGTGTGTGAGCAGGTGTGTGTTTGTGTTAATGCTGTTAGTGCCTGTGTTGTTGTGTCTGTGTGTCTGTGTTTGTATCCGTCAGAAAATGATAAAAACACCTTTATGCAGATGAAAAATGTTTAATCAATATACACTGGAAAGGTGCCCAGTACTTATTTACAAGCAGACACATAAGGAGGAGGAGGCTATTACCTAATAGTTCTATTTGTTTGCTTTTCCCTATCTCTCATATTTACTCACATAAAGAGAATTCACAGTAATTCCAGTCCTACCTTCTAAACACCGACGGCACACACTGACTGGCAAATGAACACAAACTAATGGCTCAAAATAACATTTAGTATTTGTAATGACATCCAGTTATGTATATAAACCAGTAATGTATGTATATTACAGTATAGCATCTGTTATACTGAAACCCATTATCCAGAAAGCTCCGAATTATGGAATCACCATCTCACATAGACTCCATTTTAATCAAATAATTCAAATTTTAAAAAATGATTTCCTTTTTCTCTGTAATAATAAAACAGTACCAGTACTTGATCCCAACTAAGATATAATTACCCCTTATTGGGGGCAGAACAGCCCTATTGGGTTTATTTAATGGTTAAATGATTCCCTTTTCTCTGTAATAATAAAACAGTACCTGTACTTGATCCCAACTAAGATATAATTACCCCTTATTGGGGCAGAACAGCCCTATTGGGTTTATTTCATGGTTAAATGATTCCCTTTTCTCTGTAATAATAGAACAGTACCTGTACTTGATCCCAACTAAGATATAATTACCCCTTATTGGGGCAGAACAGCCCTATTGGGTTTATTTCATGGTTAAATGATTCCCTTTTCTCTGTAATGTTTAAATTATTTTTGTAGACTTATAAGTATGGAGACCAAAATTATGGAAAGATCCCTTATCCAGAATACCCCATGTCTCAAGCATTATGGATAAAAGGTCCCCTACCTGTACCAGTTAGTCAGCAAATACAACACAATTTGTATGTGTCTTGCAAGGTTGGATTCGGTGACTCCTGTTATAGAAAAGGAAATGCAGGGGAGACGGGGGCCACAAACTGGGGGGAAAAACGATAAAAAAAAACCCTAGAACCCTAGAGATTTAGAAGAACTCATAGAACCAAAGTGTAGCCAATCAGCGCACTAGAATGATCATAGAACAAGCTAAACTGCAGCCAACCATAACATCAGAATGTTGGTAGCATTAAACCAACCCGCAGCCAATCAGAAGATGAGAAAGTTTGCTTACTGAGGAATTCCAGTGAGAGTGCACCCAAGGTATCGAGGGAAGTCTCTTTGCACCAGTGAGACTCTCTCAGCCTTGGCCGATTGCTTTGTGTTGTTTTAACCTAATACCCTGCCTGTGTCAGCATGGCAATAAATAAGCGCTGGGCGCAGCTTTGCCTTTACAGAGCCCTTATTGTTACAAACGGAAATAAATTAGCGAGGAGAGATGACAACTGCAGAGCGGCTAAAGGCTAACTAAGGCCGAGGACTTTAATAAACATTTACCTTCTCACACTTCGGCAGATGTTGAAAGCTTACTGGCAGTTTTTAAAGAGAACTCAAGCTTAAAAATGTATATTGTATATACTTAACTTACTGTACCAGCCCAGAGCAGCCCTAACAGTAATGATTTAGGCAGCCAATGTTGTAGCTTCCCATCTTGGACTGACTTGGAGTCAGTGGCACTGCACATGCTCAGTGGGCTCCGGGCTGCCAATGAGAAACTAAGCTTAGGGGGTCATGGGAAAGCATCAGAACATTAGCAGAGGTTCCAGCAGTGGCGTATATATAGAGAAAGCAAACTCCGTGGTCGTGGGGGGCCTGGGGGACAGGGGGTTCCATGGGGTTAGTTTCTTCTATAGTTATTCCACTTTGCATTATACAAAAACATGTTACATGGTACTCACTAAAAATCCACGTTGCAGTGCGCCGGGCCCCTTGAAAGGGGCCCCCCTGGTGGTGTTTTGGTACGCCCCAGGGTTTCTCTGTCATAGAAGCTCATGCTAGAGGGCTGAATCAGTTCTAGTGCAGACTGCACTGATTTCTTAACTGCCATGTAATGTGACTGTGAATTAACTACTAATCAGCTGTTATATTGTATACATACTGTATATTGTGAATCAGTCGCTAAGCTTGGGTAAGTGACAGTGGCCAAAAACATCGCAGTCAATTTTTTTGAAAGAGATTACTGTGTTGTGATTGGTCAATTTGATATGGTCTCTTTAAAATTCCATGTCCCATTGGGACATTATCCACCTAATATTTTTTTCTCTCTCTGCAGTACAAGCAATACGATAGCTCCAACCTATTTCCATTAACGGAAGGAAAGGAATGTTCCGTGCAAGGACACCCTGCCTATAGGCTGTGATATTCGTGTTTTGCATGACTGTGGAACAAATGTAGGAACTTTACCTGCAGGTGTTACTATCACAAATTGAATTTGTTTAGCAATAAACAACATGTAAATATGGGGAGAGAAAAAAAACAACATCTGGCCCAAGGGATTGAAGCTGGATATATAGTCTCTATAGTAGTGACGATCCAGGCTTTCAAAGGTGTCACAGCTCCCCATCTTGGATTCTGTTAGAAGTGTCAGTGACACCGCACATGCTCAGTGTGTTCTGGGCAGCTGTTGAGACGCTTTGGGGTTGTCACAAATGATCAAGCAGAAGATGAGGTTTGCCTGCAACCTAAAGTGATGCTACAGGGCTGATTATTACATTCTGCTGCAGAACGAACCAGTTTCAGAGCTGCCATGTACTAATAATATGAATTATTTACTAATCTGACTTATATTGTATATACAGTATATACAGTTTATCGGTCCCTACTGGCACAGAGGAGGCACAGATCTTTACTGCTAAAGGGCTGTGGTGGCCTTGGGCTGGTACAGAACCCCAAAACAGTACTTCTCCCCACTTTGATACTTAGTTAAGCTTTAGCTCTCCTTTAATGAAATTATTAACCCCTACAAATGCAGGGTAATAACAGTATATTATGCCTTTGAGGCAGGGCTATCCAACTGGAGGCACTTGGCTAAAGGGCTGGCTTGCGGTAAGAAGGTAGCACCCACCAAGGATTCTGGGATTATTTCCCCTTTAAGGCAAATAGGACAGTAAATGTAAGTGTAAACTTGAATAATTAACAAGAGCACTGTAACAACAATGCAGGCAGATAAATGGATATTTAGAAGCTTAAGCCGCACCAGCTGGCCCAGTGTTTCCTTTATCTGCACAGGAACCAACCGTCTGTCGAGTTAGTTTTTAATCAGTAACATGAGCGCTCCTAACCCTTCACTACCAGGCCCTGGCCGGCCTCCAACTAACGACAAGCACCAAATGAGTCTGTGTTTCTACTGCTCCTATGAGCACTGGGGCCAAGCCAAAATGATGTTTACAGTGATCCCTCTATGCAGAGTGCCATAAAGGAACCTTAGCGCAAGCCGAAAAACGCTTGCCGAGAATACGCTCCATATGGTTAAAACTCCCCCTACCTGTTCCTGCACCCGAATTAATTGAATATGCTCGGGACACATGTACCTGATATCCGCCTAAAAACGCGAGACTTTGCATTTTCTCGTGTTTTAGGCGGATATTGGCTACATGTGCCTGCACCTGAGCTTATTCCATTCATTCGGCTGAAGGCACAGGTAGGAGCGTATTTTCGGCAAGCGTTTTTTGATTTGGCAAAAATATGCGCCATACGCTCCATGTGGTATTAGCCTTAGCTGAAAAACGCTTTCCGAGAATACGCTCAAAAATGCCCCTACCTGTGCCTGCACCCGAATGAATGGAATACGCTCGGGTGCAGGCACATGTAGCCGATATCCACCAAAAAACGCGAGACTTCATATTTTCGTTGGATATCGGCTACGTGTGCCTGCACCCGAGCGTATTCCATTCATTTGGGTGCAGGCACAGGAAGAGCGCAAGGATCAAAGTCATTTACGATCGTTAGGATACAAAAATTCTGGAACTTTCGGATCGTACTGTGATATTTTCCTACGCCACGATGCAATCCGAAATTTTTGGATTTAATATGTTTTTTTCCCACTACTTTTTAAGGCTACCGCCCTACGCCTCCTACATGTGTCTGCACCCGAATGAATGGAATACGCTCGGGTGCAGGCACATGTAGCCGAAATATGCATAAAAACGTGAGACTTTCAAACATGTTTTTATGTGTATTTCCGCTACATGTGCCTGCACCCGAGCGTATTCTATTCATTCGGGTGCAGGCCCAAGTAGGAGGCGTAGGGCGGAATTTTCAGCAATCGTTTTTCCGCTTGCCGAAAACATCCGCCCTACGCCTCGTCTGACATCAGCCTTAAGTCCGAAATTCAGACTTTGATAAGTCAGCCCCTAAGTGTGGCATTGGCCTTACAGCGTGACTGACAGAGCTGAACAAAAACAATAATTACCTGAAAATAGGGGCAGGTGTATGAGGTTAACGGAAGCTGCATTGTGCAGTCACTTAGGAATTCTAAACAGCTGAAAGCTCAAATGCATCCCCCCCCCAAAACCCTTTTATTGTACCTAAAAGTTGTTTTTGGCAGAGACTGATTTCTATCCATAGGCAGCGGCGCAGTCACACACAGCTCAGGGTGCAGGGAAAGCACATTCCTGCCCCAGGGGCAAAAGGCTGCTGTTCCCTGTGCCCCTTCTGCTCTCCAAGCACGCACACCGCTGTTCCTGGAATTTCTTGAAACTCCTTTTTCCAAGAAGCAGGAAAAGCAGAAAAGTTTCAAAGGACAAGGTCACCTTTCCATGGCGCAAAGAAAAATAATCGTAATGGGCAAACATGTAAAGAGCTGCTTCTTTGGCGACCAAACGAGCTGATCTTTCCATTTGAGGTGGGTGATATCTGGGAAATGTGATATTGGATCACAACAAAGATATGCAGACTGTGGGGGCAAGGGCTGCATCAACAAGCCAATGTTATCCTTGTCCAATGGGGATTTTTAAATCTGCCCAATGGGCAGCCCTGTCGGGGGGCCCCATACATGGGCAGAATGAATGGGGTATGGGTATACTGGGCTCAGTGGAACACAGACTGTAATAAATGGCAATTTATGCTTATATATAAATGTCTAAAGGTGACCATATACGGGCCAATTCGGCAGCTTATCTGCCCCTGTATGGGCACGAACGATGGGCCTGCCGAATCGATATCTGGCCTGAAATTGGGCAAATCTTGGTCGGGCATGTTTGATTTTTGCATTGGATCAGAGTGCATTGGTTCGTTGATGCGGGTCCCAAACCGTCAGCCCCTATACCTGCCATTTAGCCTGTGTATGGCCAGCTTTATTCCCAACGTATATTAAAAGATTTAGTGGTTGGGTCCTGTATCTTATTTATGATACTAATCTGAGCCATTTTGCAAATAGTATCTATAGAGGTAATTTAATAAACAGAAGGCAATGCAAAAAAGTGCAACACTTTGCACAGAGTTGTTTATTTATGGGGGGCCAGGGCACATAGGCACCCCCTAAGGCCCATCCACTCTTTCTCTTTCTTGCACGTCATTCATTACCCCGGGCAGAAGCGCCCCATGCATAAGACTAAGGTGCATAGTCTTTACCCCCTTGTCCCCTTCTGCCTGGGGGAATAGTCAATTAACCCTTATGTCCTCAACAGTCTTGTTTTTGGAGTACAAAGACCAACTACTGGGAATTCTAATCACATTATAAAGCGGGAGGTATGGGACCTGTTATCCACAATGCTCGGGACCTGGGGTTTCCCGGATAAGGGATCTTGTAATTTGGATCTCCATACCTTAATTCTACTAAAAATCATTTCAATATTAATTAAACCCAATAGGATTATTTGGCTTCCAACAAGGATTAATTATATCTTAGTTGGGATCAAGTACAGGTACTGTTTTATTATTACAGAGAAAAGGGAATTATTTAACCATTAAATAAACCCAATAGGGCTGTTCTGCCCCAATAAGGGGTAATTATATCTTAGTTGGGATCAAGTACAGGTACTGTTTTATTATTACAGAGAAAAGGGAATCATTTAACCATTAAATAAACCCAATAGGGCTGTTCTGCCCCAATAAGGGGTAATTATATCTTAGTTGGGATCAAGTACAGGTACTGTTTTATTATTACAGAGAAAAAGGAATCATTTAACCATTAAATAAACCCAATAGGGCTGTTCTGCCCCCAATAAGGGGTAATTATATCTTAGTTGGGATCAAGTACAGGTACTGTTTTATTATTACAGAGAAAAGGGAATCATTTAACCATTAAATAAACCCAATAGGGCTGTTCTGCCCCCAATAAGGGGTAATTATATTTTAGTTGGGATCAAGTACAGGTACTGTTTTATTATTACAGAGAAAAGGGAATCATTTAACCATTAAATAAACCCAATAGGGCTGTTCTGCCCCCAATAAGGGGTAATTATATCTTAGTTGGGATCAAGTACAGGTACTGTTTTATTATTACAGAGAAAAGGGAATCATTTAACCATGAAATAAACCCAATAGGGCTGTTCTGCCCCAATAAGGGGTAATTATATCTTAGTTGGGATCAAGTACAGGTACTGTTTTATTATTACAGAGAAAAGGGAATCATTTAACCATTAAATAAACCCAATAGGGCTGTTCTGCCCCCAATAAGGGGTAATTATATCTTAGTTGGGATCAAGTACAGGTACTGTTTTATTATTACAGAGAAAAGGGAATCGTTTAACCATTAAATAAACCCAATAGGATTCTTTGGCCTACAACAAGGATTAATTATATCCTAGTTAGGATCAAGTACAATATATATTTTTATACACTGCCTCTGAGCATTAACATCCCACAGAACAGAATGAAATTCTGATAAACTGGCACATTTGATAAACTCTAAGACAATCTCCGGGCTGGCAGGAAAGTGTTAATAAATTACAGTACAATCTGAACTTCTGGGAATCCCTCGGAACTACAAACAGTCACACAAGGGGGCAGAATATATTTTTCAGCTTTAATAAAACAGTTTGCAATATTGGCAGAAATTTCACACAACAGAAAGTAATATTGTAGTGCACTGCCAAGGAACACAAACTGGAGGCCTTAAAATATACTAAGTGAGCAGCACAATCCACTTATTCCACTTATTATAAACGTAATGCTTTGCCATCGCTTCAATTCGTTATTTTTGGCTCCTATGCAAAGTCACTTCTACACAAACCCATCTCGCATGAAAACCACAAATAGAAATACCACAGTCGCTGTGCATTTCACATGCAGAATGTAATAAACTGACCCACCTAAACCAGAACTGTAAGGGAAAAATATAACTCACATACAGTATCATTTTATAAAAAAAAGTATATGAGAGTATAGCTTACTGTGTGCCTAGAACATTCCTTCTCTGTATATTTGTATTTATACATATGGGTAGGGGGTGCCATAGTGTTTCCCTTAGACAGTACAGTATGGGGGTACAGCTTATTGTGTGCCCAGAACATTCCTTCTCTGTATATTTGTATTTATACATATGGGTAGGGGGTGCCATAGTGTTTCCCTTAGACAGTACAGTATGGGGGTACAGCTTATTGTGTGCCCAGAACATTCCTTCTCTGTATATTTGTATTTATACATATGGGTAGGGGGTGCCATAGTGTTTCCCTTAGAGAGTACAGTATGGGGGTACAGCTTATTGTGTGCCCAGAACATTCCTTCTCTGTATATTTGTATTTATACATATGGGTAGGGGGTGCCATAGTGTTTCCCTTAGACAGTACAGTATGGGGGTACAGCTTATTGTGTGCCCAGAGCATTCCTTCTCTGTATATTTGTATTTATACATATGGGTAGGGGGTGCCATAGTGTTTCCCTTAGACAGTACAGTATGGGGGTACAGCTTATTGTGTGCCCAGAACATTCCTTCTCTGTATATTTGTATTTATACATATGGGTAGGGGGTGCCATAGTGTTTCCCTTAGACAGTACAGTATGGGGGTACAGCTTATTGTGTGCCCAGAACATTCCTTCTCTGTATACTTGTATTTATACATATGGGTAGGGGGTGCCATAGTGTTTCCCTTAGACAGTACAGTATGGGGGTACAGCTTATTGTGTGCCCAGAACATTCCTTCTCTGTATACTTGTATTTATACATATGGGTAGGGGGTGCCATAGTGTTTCCCTTAGACAGTACAGTATGGGGGTACAGCTTATTGTGTGCCCAGAACATTCCTTCTCTGTATATTTGTATTTATACATATGGGTAGGGGGTGCCATAGTGTTTCCCTTAGAGAGTACAGTATGGGGGTACAGCTTATTGTGTGCCCAGAACATTCCTTCTCTGTATATTTGTATTTATACATATGGGTAGGGGGTGCCATAGTGTTTCCCTTAGACAGTACAGTATGGGGGTACAGCTTATTGTGTGCCCAGAGCATTCCTTCTCTGTATATTTGTATTTATACATATGGGTAGGGGGTGCCATAGTGTTTCCCTTAGACAGTACAGTATGGGGGTACAGCTTATTGTGTGCCCAGAACAGTCCTTCTCTGTATATTTGTATTTATACATATGGGTAGGGATTTTATTGAAAGTAAAAACATTACAAGTAAAATATAAACATTTCAGAAACAGAAAAGCAAACAAAAATGCATCACATTTTTACTCAATGAAATTCAGAAGCAAAGAAGAATCACAAATGAAAATGTACATTTACCCAGAGTGCAACATTCTCTGCCTTTCGCTCAGTCTCTCTGGATTTAATGAAAGCAAGTTCCCTTACAATTGCCCCTGTGACTTGCCCCACCGCTTCTCTCTTCTGACTGAGGGTTAACTTGCAGCGCATATGCCACAGATAATAGCGCATAACAGATATTATAAGATACAGGGTTTCCGTAGTTACCGCGCCAGCACACTCACGCCCCACTATCCCGTACGCCATCTCCGTATAATTCAAGTTCTCCAAAAAACCCAACTGTAAAGTATTTGCCAGGGAAGATTTGAGGCTCTTGGTAATGACACAGTCTAACAGAAAGTGCTCCTGGGTCTCATCCGTGCCACAGCCCCAGGGGCATTCCCTGTCCCCCACATTCAGATACCGTAGGTTCCCCCTGACAAACAGTTTCCCCTGGAGGGAGAGCCAAGCGTTATCCTGAAACTTTTTGGGCAGTCTCTTACTGTTTAGGAACTTTAGGCTCAGAGCCAGGGTCTCGCTCGTGCAGTCTCTCAGAGCAAGGGGAACACAAAAGAAAACCTCCAAAATCCTGAAATAAATGTTTCTCCTAGGGGCAGACTTGAGTTCCTCCATCCCTATGTGCCACTTCCTAATGAGCTTCAAGGCCTGAGCTACATGGGGTGGGACACAACCTCCTCTTATCCGGACACTCTTCAGCCTATCATTGAGCAGCCAGTCCTTGATAAAAGGCGATACCCAGGCCCTAATACTGCTCTCCCACAGAGAGTCGTTCCCCTGAGCCATACCCCCAAGGTTACATTTGAGGAATATGACACAGAAGAAAGCCACCGGGCACAGCATGCCCAAACCTCCCTCCTTTCTCTGCAGGAAAGTTACTCCCCTTTTCACTGGGTTCAGTCTGCTCCCCCAGAGCATTTGGAAGAACAGACTGTGGACTCTTGCGTAGAAAGATTCTGGCAACAAGAAGATATGAGAGACAAACAGAAGCAGAGGGACCAAGAAAGACTTGATAACGTTAATCCTTTCCCTATAGGTCAGCCTCCAAGCCTTCCATCGCTGAACCTTTGCTGCACAGGCATTCAGTTTCTCATCCCAATTTGCCTTTGCATCATCGCCCTTCCCAAATTTTACACCCAAGATCTTAACCCTCTCTGGGGCTACAGGGAAGTCTTTTAGTTGGAAACCCGGCTCTTCCTCTAAGACCCAAAAAGCTTCCGATTTTTCTTGGTTGACAAGAGACCCAGAGGCCTCTGAGTAGCTTCTGATGTGCTCCATTACCATAGACGCCTCCTCTGGTCTAGACAGAACAATGGTCACATCATCCGCGTAGGCTACTAACTTAAAGGGCTGACTCAAGGGAAACCGAACACCCTCCAATGCACTATGCTGTAATGCTCTTAGGAAAGGGTCCAGAGCAAACACATACAAAAGTGGACTGAGAGGGCACCCCTGTCTTACCCCTGCTCCCACCTCAAAGTCTTTGCCTCTCCAACCATTAATCAATGGAAAGCTTCTTGCCCCTTGATACAAAGTCTGTAACCATCTGACAAACTGACCCGGAATGCCGTATTTCAGCAAAGCAGCCCATAGGTATTGGTGATTAACTTTATCAAAAGCCTTTGCTTGGTCCAAGGTCAGGAGATACTTTCCCCATTTATGGACTTTGCACCTCTCTAAGGCCTCTCTTATTGTAAGGACTGCTCCAAAAATGCTACGTCCCTCCACTGTGCAGTACTGAAAGGAAGATAGTAAAGTGCCAGCAAACTTACTTAGCCTTGAAAAGAGAATTCTTGCAAGAATCTTTCTGTCAGTGTTAAGAAGAGCAATGGGCCTCCAATTCTCAACATGCCTTGAGTCCTTCCCCTTTGAAAGCAGGATCAAGGAAGAGTATCCCATAGAGGGAGGAAGACTACCCTTCTCCAAACTCTCATTGAAGACTTCAACAAGAACAGGAGCAAGTCTGTCTTTAAATCTTTTGTAAAACTCAGCTGTTAGACCATCAGGCCCTGGGGCCTTTTTCTTTTGCTGTTTGTCTATGGCCTGAATCACCTCTTCCAGTGTTATTTCTGCTTCCAAAGTGGAAAAATCCAAATGATCAGTATTGGGCCCTGGGGTTGCCTTCAAGAAAGCCTCGGTCTTTCCCTTATCCAAAACTCTTTCCCTGAAAAGCCCAACATAGTAAGATCTAACGGCTTCCAAGATCCCCTCCCTTGACTTATGAAAATGACCCTGGGAGTCATAAAGACCCTCAACCAGCTTTTTCTCAACAACCTCTTTGCAGTTCTGGCAAGGATCTGGGCAAACAGAAGCCCCATAGTCTCTTTCCAGAACCAAAGACTTGTACCGGCTGTACTGATGTTGCCTGATCAGTTGCTTGAGTCGGTTTCGCTTTTCAGCCCCCTCCCCTTCCGAAATACAGACCTCTAGCTCCTTTCTTAAGGACTGGTACCTCCTCTCCTTCTCCCTCCCTTTTTTATAAGAGATAGACTTGAAGAGGGACCGGAAAGAATCCTTGGCTGCATCCCACCATACAGATAGAGAATCATACAGCTCAACCTTTGATAGCTGCATCAGCAGCAGATCCTCAAAAGATTGTTCTGCCTGTTCTCCTTCCAGGGAACCTACATCAAGTCTCCATAAACCCCTCCCAATCTTGGGCTGGTTCCGGATACCATACAGAAAGGAGAGTACCGAGTGATCTGAGAACTCAACGGCCTTCTCACAGACCTCTGTAAAAGATTCACCTTTCTTAACAAAAATCATATCTATTCTGCTGCTTCTCTGCCCACAGAAATACGTATGTTTGCCTGCCCGACCCCCCCATGTGGCCACATCTACTAAACCCGCATCCTCAGCCAACTTATTCATAAATGAACCCTCATATTTACAGAATCTGCCAGTCCTGTCTACTGCCCTCAGGACTTGGTTGAAGTCCCCTGCCAAAATGACTGGACTTGATGTATACAGGTACGGTTTGATCTCTAATAAGAGTTCCCTTCTCTCTGAGGGCCCCTGGGGGCCATACACATTGATCAATCTGATCAGATTCCCTTGGAATACAATGTCAAGCATCAAACAACGCCCAACCTGGATTTCTATGATTTTTTTAATCTCCAACCCCTGAACATTTTTGAAAAGTATTCCTACCCCTCCTGCCGGCTCCTCAGCAATAGACCAAAAGGAGGGCCCGTGCCACCAATCTCTTTTGGCTTCAAAAATCTCACTTCTGGTTGTGAGCCTGGTCTCCTGCAAGAAAAGGATTTCAGCCTCCACCTTTCTAAAAAAATCAAAAGCCAAAAATCTGGTCTTCTTATTCTTAATGCTACAGACATTGGCTGTAAGGAATGGGATAGGATGATCCATCATTAGGTCTTGTTTTGCTTCTGCCTACCACCAACCCCTTCATCACCCCTTCTTTTCACCTGAACTTTTGGGGTACTCTCTGCCCCCTCCAGGTCAACCACCACCTCCTCCCCTGGGGACTCTGCCTCCTGACTCTCCTCCCCACTCTCTTTTCTCTCTCTTTTTTTCCTGTCCTTCTTTGCCAAGGCCCTAGCCTTCCTCTCCTCTTTCCTCTCCTCCTCCCGCAGCCTCTCCTCCTCTTCCTCAGCGAGATCCCCCCAGGTTTTACCATCTGGCAGGACAAATCTGTTGTCTGTTGCTACCGTCATTTTTGGGGGAATGTTTTTATTTTTCTCTGACGATTTTCCCCCCGCCACACTCCACTCCCCTTCTCCTCTAGGCTTACTGACCCTCTGCTCTCCTTCCTTTTTCCCACTGTTCCCCTTGGGTAACCTCCCTTGTGCCCCACCCATCACCTTAGTAACTGGGGCAGAGGATTCAGGCTGCACAGCCTCCCTCTCTGGTTCCACTACCTCTGAGGTTTGATCCCCTTCCTCCAGAAGTTCCATTGAGAGGCTCATTTCCTCCTCCAAATTAGAACATTCTGCCACCATATTGTGCCATGCGTCGGGGCAAGAGCTGTGGGCGTGGCCTAACTTCAAGCACAAATTGCAGCGGATTTTCTGGCATTCCTTACTGGGGTGCCCAGTCTCACCACAGAGGGCGCACTTTTGAACTGTGCATTTAACTGCAAAGTGCCTGTTTGATCCGCACTTGAAGCACACCCTGGGTTGGCCGGGGTAGAAACAAACGCCCCTGTCCTTCCCAATAAAAAAGGAATTGGGGAGGTGCTTGGGGACATGGAGATTCATGTGCAGTTTGACCTGCACCTTCCACCCTCCTACCCAGAAACCCTCCTCATCATACAGTGGGGTGAAGGGGGACAGAACGGTGCACTGTCTCTTTAGCCAGATCAGCACGTCATCCGGGTGCACAGACTCAGTCTTAAACATGATGGTGACTGTCTTGGTGTCGGGCCTGGAGACTGGGGTCACCCTAAACCCCTCCCACTCTGGGGCACCTTTCTTACCCTCATACCTGCGCCAGAAATCATCCAACCCCTGAGACAGTTTGAAGCCAAGATCAAACTCAGTGTCTGTGACACTTATCAGCCCACTTACGTCTGCAGGGGTAAAACCCAGGGACTGTTTGATGAGATTCCTGCCCACAAACCTGCGCCCCGGGAACTCACCCCTCTCCTTCTCCCACTTGATCTTCACTACATTCTTCCTCCTACTGGCAGCACTCTCACCCGCCATAGAGACATTCTGCTGAAACAGTCTCTTACCATCCCAGGCACCTCTCCTCCCTTGTGCCCCTTCACTCTCGGTATTTACAGGGGGATTCCCTGCACCCTCTGTGGCACCACTTTCACCCACTCTTGCTGCAGCATCACATACGGTTTTATCAGTCAGTGGTGCAGTCATGTCAGTACTCCCTGCAGCCATATTAGTACTCCCAGCAGCCATGTCAGTACTCCCAGCAGCCATGCCAGTACTCCCAGCAGCCATGCCAGTACTCCCAGCAGCCATGCCAGTACTCCCAGCAGCCGCGCCAGTACTCCCAGTAGCCATGTCAGTACTCCCAGTAGCCGTATGAGTACTCCCAGCAGCCATACCAGCACTCCCAGCAGCCATATGAGTACTCCCAGCAGCTATACCAGTACTCCCAGCAGCCATATGAGTACTCCCAGCAGCTATACCAGCACTCCCAGCAGCCATATGAGTACTCCCAGCAGCCATGCCAGTACTCCCAGCAGCTATGCCAGTACTCCCAGCAGCCATGTTACACTGCCCACTCACATGAGGCACACTCCCACCAGACACACTCACAGTATTAACATTATTGCATGGCAAAGAATTAGTCAGTGGATCCCAGGAATCCGCACATGACGGACCCCCATTCCCACCCGCAGGAGTCACAGTCCCTTTAGGAAAAGCAAAAGAGTCTTTCAAAACCTTTTTCAGTTGGTTTCTCTCCATTTCCTGGAACCTCCTGCGGTTATGATAAAGCTCTCTCCAGGGCTCTATAACTGCCAGAACCCCGGTAATGTTACTTTCAATGTCCTCCAAGTCTTTATTTAAATAAGCAATTTTTTGAATAGCTTTTGCTCTCTGTGCCCCCCTAAGGGCCCCCAGTCCAGCCACCATATTGTCTATACTCCCCTCCAAAATGTTCCTTTTCTCCTCCAGAATACTGATGTCTCTCAGAGCCCTGATGATCTGGGTCTGATTGGGCCCAGCTGAGCCCACAGTCTCTGGCTTCCCAGCGCCATTGCTAGCAGCTGTCTCTCCCCCATCACACAGGTGCATTGCTCCTACCTGGGCCATTGCAGCAGTCTCAGAACTCTCTCTCAGCGCCTCCTCAGCCACTTCCATAGCCACACAGCCTGCGGCCTCAGCACTCTCCATGGCTGCCTCGCAGCCTGCAGCACTTCCCTCCTGGGTCCCAGCATGCCTTGCAGCAGCTTCCTGGCTTGCCTCTGAACTGCAGCTCCCAGCAACAGAACTGCCGTTTTCCGCAGCAGAACTGCAACTCTCTGCAGTAACCTCGGCTTGGTCGTCCAGGGTGTTCGCTCGCTCGGGGACCTCCATTACAGATGGAACGCCGCACGTGCCGGTACTTTCTCCTTCTTTGTCACTTTTAGCCATGGCCTTCACCTCCTTGCGCACCTCACTGCTCTCAGCCGCTGCTGCCAGATTGGGGGGAGCAGCCTTCCTGCTGGATCTCAGGCAGATCCTCACTCCTTTACCCGGAGTTACCACAACTTTCTTCCTCATTTTTTGGAGGAAATGTTTTTGGGGAAAATGCAGGAGAAAAAAAAAATAAAGAAATCTCCTGAGAGAAATCCTCACAACCTGCAAGGTTTGCAGGTAAAAAAACACTCCTCCCAGACCCAAAAAGGGCCTGGGAAACCCTCACAGTCTGGAGCTCACACACACACCTCCTCTCAGTATGGGAGTACAGCTTATTGTGTGCCCAGAACATTCCTTCTCTGTATACTTGTATTTATACATATGGGTAGGGGGTGCCATAGTGTTTCCCTTAGACAGTACAGTATGGGGGTACAGCTTATTGTGTGCCCAGAACATTCCTTCTCTGTATATTTGTATTTATACATATGGGTAGGGGGTGCCATAGTGTTTCCCTTAGACAGTACAGTATGGGGGTACAGCTTATTGTGTGCCCAGAACATTCCTTCTCTGTATATTTGTATTTATACATATGGGTAGGGGGTGCCATAGTGTTTCCCTTAGACAGTACAGTATGGGGGTACAGCTTATTGTGTGCCCAGAACATTCCTTCTCTGTATACTTGTATTTATACATATGGGTAGGGGGTGCCATAGTGTTTCCCTTAGACAGTACAGTATGGGGGTACAGCTTATTGTGTGCCCAGAACATTCCTTCTCTGTATATTTGTATTTATACATATGGGTAGGGGGTGCCATAGTGTTTCCCTTAGACAGTACAGTATGGGGGTACAGCTTATTGTGTGCCCAGAACATTCCTTCTCTGTATATTTGTATTTATACATATGGGTAGGGGGTGCCATAGTGTTTCCCTTAGACAGTACAGTATGAGGGTACAGCTTATTGTGTGCCCAGAACATTCCTTATTCAACACAATTATTTTTTGGGTTAAATATTCATTCATTGCCTGCAAAACGAGCAAGTCGTTATCAGACTGAGGCCCCAGGTCCGTTCCAGGTCACTCTGGGAAACAAAAACTTGTACATCCACGTAAATCCATTGACTTGTGAGTGGGAAACAGGAACCGGCTCCAAACAGGAGCAACCAAAACAGCTTTATTTTAGATTCTGTTGACAACATTCCATAGGAAACGCTATTATTTCAGGACTTATCACAGATCATTCTGGGACGTTTACTGGCAGCTCCGACCTTGTTTACCTGGTGAGGAATTGAACTTCCGACTACGAGAAAAAAAACAAAAACAGCCGCCAGGGCGCTGAGTGGGTCCTCGCTCCTACTGAGACCCTCTCGGCCTGGCATTTCCCAGCCAGTTCCAAACAAACAGGACACCGCTTGTAGTAAATAATTGCTTTTTTATTCTTTTTTTTTTTTCCCTTTGGTAAAACAGGGTCTAAACAATAGTGAGACCAGAGCAACTTGTGGTTCACAGGAAATGCTGACTGTGTCGGAGTAAGTGTGAGCGCTGAGTCGGGTCACCGGCTACGGTGGAAAAAAAATCTCGCGTCACGTGTGAACATTTCTATCGCCGCAACAATTTGTGTCAAAGTGAAAAACCTCAGTTTGACTTCTGAAAAACAGCAGCGTGGGAGTCTGAATCATAAAGATGGGAGTTTAACGAAATGCGCCGAGAATATCCGCAACCCGGGGCAGAATATTTTTGACAGCATTTATTCAGTTTGCGTGGTCTGTAATGGTTAATTGGCACGCTTCAAATTACTTTGCCAATTAAATGTATTGATCACTTATAGTCTTTTGCAATGGCACCACAGAATATACCATCGTCCTAAATGGGCGCCAAAAAATTTCACTAGAATAAAATAAGTAGGGGTCTCACTAAAGGACAACAAAAGCCACATTTACTGCAGGAGGGTGTTTGTTAGTCTCAAATCCCTATCCTGGGACCCTGGACTGGCCAATATTTTCACCTTGGGCATACCCCCCAACTGTCCAGCTTTCTGCGGGACTGTCCCAGTTTTAATAGCGCATCCCGCTGTCCTGGACAGTTCAATGAATGTCCCGCATTTCCATAAAAGATTACGGAAATGCGGGACATTCATTAAACTAGCCCGGACCACTGGATGCGCTGGCTGGAGCCGGGCACTCCGGCTCCTTATGCGGCGGCGAAAGCCCTTTTATAAGGTTGCGCCCCGTGCGTATTGATGTCATACGTACCGATGGGGCACAACCTTATAAAAGGGCCTGTCACCGCCGCATAAGGAGCAGGAGCCGCAGAAGAAGGAGCATCTATGGCAGCACTGTGTATGGGGGGCACTGTGTATGGGGGGTACTGTCTATGGGGGCAACTGGGGGCACTTTCTATGGGGGGCACTGTCTATGGGGGCACTGTGTATGGGCGGTAGTGTCTATTGGGCCATTGGGGGCACTGTGTATGGAGGGCAAAACTGGTATATAGTTATAACTAACTTATAGCTGACTGCCTTCTCTCTATATTTGTATTTTATATGTAGGAGTTGCTATATTGTTTGGTAGGGTATAGCACATTTTGAATCTGATTACACCATTTCAACTATACAAAAGGAGTATTTTTTGAAAACAAAAAGGAAGGGGGGGGGGAATTGGGGCATGGCCACAAACTGGGCGTGGTCAAAAAATTTTGCTGCGCTGCACACGCCAAATCATTTTGTCCCTCTTTTCATTTTTCAAATGTTGGGAGGTATGCCTTGGGTCTATGGTAAAGTAAAGCTAGAATATTAGTATACTGTACACAACCAAGTCCCAGTGCCTATTTTTAAGAAAAGAAGGTTCCAGTTTGGCCTAACAAATTGGCTCTGCCCCAGTAAATTTGGCTTTTGTCCTAATTTTACTACTGCCTCCTAGTGGTAAGTGGCTTTTAAAACATGGCATAAATGGCTGTGTATATTGCATGTAAAAGGGCATTTTCTTGCTCCTAGCTGTTGTACAAACAGTGGTATCTGAGGCTCAATCTGTCCCAATATACGGTCTATTAGGATACTTTGAAAAAGGGGTGTGGCTTAGTAAAATAGTGAGTTGTGGGTACTGCAGTAGGCGGGACTAGAACACTAATGACAGCTTACAGGGGGACAGACAACAAAAGACTAACGAAGCACAATATGTTCACCTAGTCTAATAATACACAACATCAGGTATTTGCATTTAATAAGCAGGTGACTAGTACATTTATCAAGTTACCAGACTACAAACACTGGCACTTCTAATAAATTACCCCCAGGCCTCATCCAGGAATCTGCCAAGCAACACAATATCTGCACGTCTCCCAAGATGGCACAATGTACACCGACAACGCGCAGGACTTATATATATTCACATTGTGTCCCTCAGTCCTTCAAAAAATGTCCAGCCATTCTGCAGCCAAAGGGTTAAGCCTTCTTCCACATCCTCCTCCTCTTTCTCATTTATGTGCAGAAACAATGGCAGTCAGTTTAACCCCCGGCAGAAACATGCACGTGACATTGTTAGTGAAACGGCAACAATCAGGATGGTTTGCAGCTCTTATGCTTCCTTCTCTCTAAGCTAAAAGCAGGAGGGCCGCGCCAGAAGTGTGAGTGAGGGCTGCACTCCATAGAAACCAGTACAATAGCAACACATGCCTCAATACAAACAAATAAGCCACGCTCGAACTGGGCCTTTAGTTACCCTTTAAAGAGATAGGGACACCTGAAATGAAACCTTTTTAAAATATATCATATCATTGTGTTTGCATGTTATTTATAATTTTGCCTGATGCTTTTACATTCCCTATCTGATCCCCCATGTCCCTCCATATTTGTGTAGCAGGAGTCTGTTAGCTTTAGAACCCACAGGCTGAGAAGGGACAGTCAGATTTAGGAATTTTAAGTAACAATTACTTACAAAAGCAGCCCTAGCAGCAAAAAATGACCAACGTGACCTATAGGTGACTTTTTATGTAGATTCATATTTTGAAAAATAGCTTTTTTTTGTGTCAGTGTCACTTTAATAAAGTGGATTTTAGACTTTTATATTGGGAAGTTCCCCTACCTCACTCGCAACGATTCGTCCCAATAGAAGGAAAAAGCAAGAGACGGCATTATCCCGTGATTAAGCAGAATTACCACAAGTAATGTGATTTACTTGCAGCGATGTTAGCAAAGGGGGTGGCATTTTGACGGATTTGTTGCCCACAGGACATTTTTACCTCAGACCACTGTCACTGCCCTAAGGCTGATTCAGGGCAGGTAAAAGTAATGTGTGCATTGCAAAGAGACCTCTACTTTTGGTTGTACCGGTATGGGATCTGTTATCTGGAAACCCGTTATCCAGAAAGCTCCGAATTATGGAAAGTCTGTCTCTCATAGACTCCATTTTAATCAAATAATTCAGATTTTCTCTGTAATAAAACAGAACATTGTATTTGATCCCAGCTAAGATATAATCAATCCTTATTGGATGCAAATCAGTCCTATTGGGTTTAATTAATGTTTTATTTTTTTTTAGTACAGTTAAGGTATGGAGATCCAAATTACGGAAAAACCCCTTATCCGGAATACCCTTGGTCCCAAGTATTCTGGATAATGTAGGGATTGTCACAGGGAGCTGGAGTTATAGCCCAATACCATTTGGAAGAGAGCAGGCTATACAGGGCCGGAACTAGGGGTAGGCAGAAGAGACAGCTGCCTAGGGCGCAACGATTGGGGGGCGCCAGGCAGGTACCTCTCCTGCCTACCCCTAGTGCTACTTTGTCATTGCCTCCGCTGCTTGTCATTAGCGGTGGAGGCAATGACCGATCTAATCACACCGCCCCCCTGCACCTCCTCCTGTGCTTTGGCGCGCATGCGCCGTTCAGGGGGCGGGGAGGTGGGCAGAGTTGGCCGACCGGGTTGCCTAGGGTGCCCGGTTGGCTTGGCCCGCCCCTGAGGCTATATATCCTTGTGGTAGATGAGGTTATGAAATAAGACTAAGCATTGTATACGCTCGAGTGCAGGCACACTAAGCCGATATCCGCAAAAAACGCAAGACTTCACCTATTCGGCAGGTATCGGCTATATGTGGCTGCACAGGAGTGTATTCAATGCCTCCTGGAGCAGGAACAAGTAGGAGGATTTTACAGTAGTGGGGCGTATTCTCTGCAAGTGTTTTTCAGCTTGCCAAGAATATGTCATGTCTGGCATTACCCTAAGGCTTTCCAGTCAACAACTATAATTTAGCTCAGGTACTAGGGTTCTCCAATCAGAGCACAATACGGATATTTGTAATCATGTTTACAACGTTTTAGGGGATCCTCTCCCTTTCTAAAGCAGTCTCACAGAGTATAATTTATCTTCCCATTAGTAATGGGTGTCCTGTAACCCAGGCACCACAGAAGGGCAGACAAGCTTATGGTCACGGCGGCCATCTTGTGTGCAGACCTGAGTGCTCCCCTGCTCTTCCCAAACAGCCCTGAGCCGTGATATGGCTCTGTGCAGAATGAGGCTGCTGAAATGTGATACTTGTTTTGCACATGGAAAGCGGCGCGGCCACAGAATTCCTTATTCAGCAGTGATAGCACGACAGGGGGAAAGCACATGGAACCATTTCCCAATACTGTCTGGCACATCATATTTACACCTGAGAGGGAACTCTAATTCCCACCGTCCTTAGCTAGCCTCTGCAAATCCCTAATGCATCATTCTATTTCAGCAAGATTCTAACCAGTGTTAATGAACCTCTGGCCGTAACAATGATTCAAGTAGTATAAATGCACTAATGAGATAAAAGATAAACAACTAACATAAACTCTTACATGCCCCACCCACTTGCCCATCTGTAGTTGTCACATTGTATAACTGAAGAAAAAAAATCCCTGCTAGATAACAGGAACACCTCATTTATACTTCCTGTTACAGGCTCCACCCACATAATGATCATTCTATGGTACAGGTATAGAACCCCTTATCTGGAATCCCATTATCCAGAAAGTTCCGAATTACGTAAAGGCCATCTCCCATAGACTCCATTATAAGCAAATAATTTTTAAAAATGATTCCCTTTTCTCTGTAATAATAAAACAGTACCTGTACTTGATCCCAACTAAGATATAATTACCCCTTATTGGGGGCAGAACAGCCCTATTGGGTTTATTTCATGGTTAAATGATTCCCTTTTCTCTGTAATAATAAAACAGTACCTGTACTTGATCCCAACTAAGATATAATTACCCCTTATTGGGGGCAGAACAGCCCTATTGGGTTTATTTAATGGTTAAATGATTCCCTTTTCTCTGTAATAATAAAACAGTACCTGTACTTGATCCCAACTAAGATATAATTACCCCTTATTGGGGGCAGAACAGCCCTATTGGGTTTATTTCATGGTTAAATGATTCCCTTTTCTCTGTAATAATAAAACAGTACCTGTACTTGATCCCAACTAAGATATAATTACCCCTTATTGGGGGCAGAACAGCCCTATTGGGTTTATTTAATGGTTAAATGATTCCCTTTTCTCTGTAATAATAAAACAGTACCTGTACTTGATCCCAACTAAGATATAATTACCCCTTATTGGGGCAGAACAGCCCTATTGGGTTTATTTCATGGTTAAATGATTCCCTTTTCTCTGTAATAATAAAACAGTACCTGTACTTGATCCCAACTAAGATATAATTACCCCTTATTGGGGCAGAACAGCCCTATTGGGTTTATTTCATGGTTAAATGATTCCCTTTTCTCTGTAATAATGAAACAGTACCTGTACTTGATCCCAACTAAGATATAATTACCCCTTATTGGGGGCAGAACAGCCCTATTAGGTTTATTTAATGGTTAAATGATTCCCTTTTCTCTGTAATAATAAAACAGTACCTGTACTTGATCCCAACTAAGATATAATTACCCCTTATTGGGGGCAGAACAGCCCTATTGGGTTTATTTAATGGTTAAATGATTCCCTTTTCTCTGTAATAATAAAACAGTACTTGTACTTGATCCCAACTAAGATATAATTACCCCTTATTGGGGCAGAACAGCCCTATTGGGTTTATTTCATGGTTAAATGATTCCCTTTTCTCTGTAATAATGAAACAGTACCTGTACTTGATCCCAACTAAGATATAATTACCCCTTATTGGGGGCAGAACAGCCCTATTAGGTTTATTTAATGGTTAAATGATTCCCTTTTCTCTGTAATAATAAAACAGTACCTGTACTTGATCCCAACTAAGATATAATTACCCCTTATTGGGGGCAGAACAGCCCTATTGGGTTTATTTAATGGTTAAATGATTCCCTTTTCTCTGTAATAATAAAACAGTACTTGTACTTGATCCCAACTAAGATATAATTACCCCTTATTTGGGGCAGAACAGCCCTATTGGGTTTATTTCATGGTTAAATGATTCCCTTTTCTCTGTAATAATAAAACAGTACCTGTACTTGATCCCAACTAAGATATAATTACCCCTTATTGGGGTACGGAAAGACCCCTTGTCCTGAAAACCCCAGGTCCCGAGCATTCTAGATAAAAGGTCCCATACCTGTATAACTGAAGAAGCCAAAACCCAACTAGAAAATGGAACATCTCATATAAACTTCCAGTTACAGGCCTCACCCACTTACCCATCATTCTATGGGACAACCGAAACTGCCAAAACCAACCTAAAAAAAGAGGAATGCCTCATGTAAAATACATGCTATGCCACTCCATATTATACAGGCCCCACCCACTTACCCATCATTCTGAGGTATAACTGAACAAGCCCCACCTAGAAAATGGAACACCTCATAAAAACTTCCAATTACAGGCCCCACCCACTTACCCATCATTCTATAAGACAACTAAAACTGCCAAAACCCACCTAGAAATGAACGCCTCATGTAAAATACGTACTATGGCACTATGGCCTCCCCCCTATTCTATGGTTCAACTAAAGAAGGACAAATACCCCTAGACACGAGGAACGCCTCATATAAACCGCTTCTTACGCTAGGTAGGACGACTTATTGATGCGTGTAGCCCGAGTCTGAGGTAGAGGAGGATGCAAAGCTATTTTTTGGCAGCCATGAAGGAAACACAGCCCTCTACTGAAGCAGAACATATTTTCTTGTGTTGTGGGAACAGGGCAGAAATAAATGGTTATCAAACTGATACAGACAAGGTCCTGCACAAACCTGAACTGACCTTTGTGTGTTTACAAAACAAGATGGCAAGCTGTTACCCAGCTCAGCGCCAGAAGAGGTGCATAGGATCAGCAGGAGCAATGGCTGCCAAGAAAGTCCTTGCTAATAGTCACTCACATTTGTTCCACTGCTTTCTAAATAGAAGTTGTTGTGGCCACTAAATGCCAGTCAGTGATGTGATTCCAAGGCCATGGCTCACTAACAAGAACCATGTAGTCAATAAATTCCATTCAGGGTGTACAGTGGGACAATCGCTGTTGATAAATGTAAGGTCATGTACCTTGGATGTAAAAATATGCCTCAAGTGACAAATTCATTATGGAGAAGGATCTAGGTGTACTTGTGGGTACATACACCAGGCTGTAGCAATGCCAATCAGCAGCTCCAAGGGCAAACAAGGTTCTGAAATGTATTAAAAGGGGTATAGATTCTCAGGAGGGGGTCATCCTTCCCCTTTACAGAGCGCTGGTAATGCCCCTTCTAGAATATACTGTGCAGTCTTGGACTGCAGCGCTCAAACGGGACATCACTGAATTAGAGAGAATCCGAAGAAGGGCAACTAAGCTGGTAAAGGGTATGGAAAGTCTCAGTTCTGAAGAAAGAAGCTGGGATTGGTTATCTGGAAAAGATGAGCTTAAAGGTCCCCATACACGCTGAGATCTCGCCAAGCGAGCGGATCTGCACCCGATATCCCCACCTACGGGTGGGCGATATCGGGGAGCGTGGCTCTGGGGCCAAACGATCGAATTATACTGGCGGCAAGGGGCAGTCGGTTTGGGGACCGCATCAACGAGCCGATGTGGTCCCCGATCCGACATAATTTTCTAACCTGGCCGATCAATATGGCCAGCCAAGTTTCAGGCCAGATAACGGTCAGCCAGGCCCCTCGTTTCTGCCCCTACACGGGCAGATCAGCTGCCGAATCGGTCCAAGGGACCCATATCGGCAGCTACAATCTGCCCGTGTATGGGGACCTTAAGGGGCGATATGATAAATATATATAAAGGGCACCCATTCCAATTGTGGAATTCTCTCCCTGAAGTAGTTGTAATGGCAGATGCATTAGACAACTTCAAGAAATTACAATGTTAATATGCAAAAGGGGGATTTTCGGTGCCCCGTGTTTAATTAGCAGACATTCCTGGGGCAAATTCTTGCAATTTCAATAAAAGTAACTGGGGCATGTTTTTGGAAATATGTGTTTTCCGATGGTCTTAGGCGACCCCTGTGAAAGGGTTGTTCGACCCCCAAAGGGGCCCCGACCCACAGGTTGAGAACCACTGGTCTAAAGGCCAAAGTAATGGCCTCAAAAACGGATACCTGGTTGGGGATCAGCCACAGTTGGGCTAATTGTAAAATTCCAACATGTTTACAGAATTGGCAGGACAGTCCCACAGCACTGACCTGGAAAGGGGTGGGGCTTCATCAAAAGGTGGGTAGAGTTTGGGCATTTGGGGGAGGGTCTCGGTGCAACTTGGTGGGTGGGGCGTGATCTAATTTGTCCCACAGTTGATAATTCAAATGTTGGAAGCTTTGCAATAAAATGTGGCCCTCTCCCAGGCTCAGGGGCCAAATGATCACATCAGCCCAATCTGGCCAAACGCCATTCTGTACCAACCTACCCAAATAAGCAGATCCTGGCAGGTGTGGCTGAATAGCTTTAGCAAGGGGGAGACTAAAATCAACCAATCAGATCAACCATTCCAACCAACATTTCAAAATATTCTCATGGATAGTGCAGTTTGTAGCTCAGGGAATTACTTAGCACAATGCCCTTTCCTCCACATGGCATATACCAGCCTTGTGCCTCTGGCAGTGAAAGGGTAAAGACACTGGATACCAGTTTGTCGAGTTTCTTTAATCTCCAAACTGTTTTGTCTGCGCTTCACAATAACTCTCCCTGTTCCTTACGGACTGCTCAATTATTTAGCTGCTCCCTCATTTGTTTCCCAGCACATATCTTGTGTTATTAGAATCTATATTAAGCCTTTGATAAGAGAGAAGAAGTTCTGCAGTGGAAAATTCCACCGGCTGAAATGATTTTGCCTGTGCTCCGTCCCTGGTGGATCCATGACTCATTGTGTTGGGAAGACAAATAACTGGCACCGACACCGATCATTAGAGGTGTGTGCAAGCTGGGTACTGAGTCAGCTACAGGTGCTCTGTTGCAATTCTTTGTTGCTCAAAAAGTCTCATCGAACAGAAATGCAATCTAACATAATACAGGGTGGGGCAGATTGTGTAATGCACTTGCACTAATTATGCCATGTAATAAATGCTGTGCCCTAATCAGGTAGGTCATGGGCCTGTAAGATTGACACAGATAGTGTGGAATCCTTCCATAATATTATATGTCCTCTACCGCTACATTCTTAATATTTATTTCAGTATTATATGTGCTGCCAGCATAAAGTCAGAATCATGTACAACCAACATAAGTCAGATCTCTGTACTAGCATACATTAAATACATTTTACTTACAATTGGGGGGGGGATCAGATAGGATCTGTGCCACTGTGACAGAATGCTCTGTTATACAGATAGCTAGAATCTCAGCCATAAAGCAGGGCAGGACTGCTGCTTACAATGGGGGGATCAGATAGGATCTGTGCCACTGTGACAGAATGCTCTGTTATACAGATAGCTAGAATCTCAGCCATAAAGCAGGGCAGGACTGCTGCTTACAATGGGGGGATCAGATAGGATCTGTGCCACTGTGACAGAATGCTCTGTTATACAGATAGCTAGAATCTCAGCCATAAAGCAGGGCAGGACTGCTGCTTACAATGGGGGGATCAGATAGGATCTGTGCCACTGTGACAGAATGCTCTGTTATACAGATAGCTAGAATCTCAGCCATAAAGCAGGGCAGGACTGCTGCTTACAATGGGGGATCAGATAGGATCTGTGCCACTGTGACAGAATGCTCTGTTATACAGATAGCTAGAATCTCAGCCATAAAGCAGGGCAGGACTGCTGCTTACAGTGACTATAGGATCTATAACCACTGAGACAGAATGTAAATCCATATGCAAGCAAAAAATTGATTTAAATTTCATGAAACTGTACTACATTGCTAACCATTACACACTGTTTCAGGACAAATTTCATGCTTTATCAGTTAATGACAGAGTCTCTTTTAGGTTATCAAGTGCCAATTCCAGGGATGGCAAAATCTTAGTGATAAAACGGAGTACAAATTCTTTCTCCGTATCTGGTCCCAACTCTTTTTCAGTGACTAAGCACTGTAACTCATTAACAAGAAAAGTGAGAGATGTGCCAGGATAGATTAGTTGCTATCACCGATGGGATATAGCGATTAACACGGCATGTATTGCTTATGGTCTGGTCGCTGCTGATAAAGCCTTGCTGGCCTTGGCATTCCAGCTCTAGTGATTATACTAAAAGAAATATGCCTAATAACCCCAGTGTCAGTACTGAGAAATGGTTTGAGATATACCAGTTTGTGTGGTTTGACTGGTGTAAAACATTCAGCAATGTAAGGAGAAATATTTACTGCATTATTCTACTGAGCTTTAAGCAGTTCCGCAAGGTAATGTTACATGGGGGGGCTCAAGATGAAAGTGATCAGGGGTGAAAATGAAAACCAATCAATGGAAAGTAGAAACCAAACCAATTAACAGTAAACTAATTTCATATTTATGTTACTGTATTGCAAAACAAAGTGGTAACTCTGCCAGGGCGTGCCCAACACCAACACTGGCATTGTCTTAGCTTGCTGGTACGTAACAGGACCTGGGAGAATCTGTACAGGAAACCCACCAACAGCTCCTTCCCCATTGCTGCCCCCAATAACTAGTCTCCTTGCCCTCTAAAGGTCCCCATACACAGGCCGATGTGCTCGCTTGGCAACATCGCCAAGCGAGCGGATCTTCTCCCTATATCCCCACTTACGGGTGGGCCCTGGGGCCAAATGATCGAATTATAATGATGGGTATAGGAAAAGTCGGTCTGGGGACCGCATCAACGAGCTGATGCGGTCCCCGATCCGACTATATTTTCTAACCTGCCCGATCGAGATCTGGCCGATTTCAGGCCAGATATTGGTCGGGCAGGCCCGTCGGTAGTGCCCATACACGGGCCAATTAGCTGCCGAATTGGTCTAGAGATCTTAAAACAAAAAGGTCCTTTTTGTTTTAAGATCTCTACAATAAAGACAAGTTTTAGTGGGCCAAGGAGTGTGTGCCATTTCTCTTCAAACAGCAGACCAGATATGCCACTACAATTCATAACCAAAAGTATACACTTACCAATTTGCAAAAGAACAGGGGTGACCAAAGCCGTCTCCATGGCATAACAAAACTCTCTGCCGAACATGACCGCCCCGTGCATCACCCATAGCCTCACGGGGATCCGGTCAATGGAGCTCTCGCTGATGGTTTCATCGCGGCTCTCATTCTCCTTGGTCTCCTCTTTCTTTAGCTTGGTCAACGGCAGCTCCTGAACTTGCATAGATTCGGAGTCGGCATTCTGAGGGGCCATCTTCATCACCACAAAAATATATATATATATTCTTAGATTCTATATAAATATTAATACTATATCTCTCGAAAGATAAATAAAGATTTCTCTTTTTTTTTTGTTCAGCTTCGTCAGATTCTTCATGCAATTAATACTTGTATTCCACTGCGCTGGGGTGGATGTTTCCGCAGCTCGGTGAGCACGCAAGATACGCGCCGTACAAGAGAAAAGCTATTTGGTGCTAATGCAATCATATGGCTTGGTTGCTCTACTGTGAACTAGATTTAAAAATCCATAATTGCCATTCAGTTAATACCAGTTTCATCGTTTCTATAGAAGAAGTAGTAAAATTGTTGGTCTTGCTATAGCAGGTGGGAAAGGCGACACAAAATGGTGATCCACTTTTAATCCCCATCGAGTGGCTGATTAATCTGTAAAAGAGAGGGGGAAAAGTCAGAGAGGAACAACTTTATTCAGTAGGGGCTGCTTTCCAGCAACTGAGGCTACAGTAAAAACACACATTTTTTAGTATATTTTTATCCTAAAATGCAAAATATGTTATGATTTTGAATCACACATACAGGTTTGCCTAATGGAGTTTAAAGGCTAAATATAGATATTCCGTAAGGTTATCATTGGTTCAACCTGCAGTATTAGCCTTTCCTAAGCAGCCATCTTCTTACTGTAGGATGGCTACATCGCCCTGTCTCCTCCCACAGCCTCCTTTTGATAGAAAGGGTGTGGCCTGACAGCCAAAGGAAGTATAATGTGATATTTATAGGGGGTGTGGCCAGTGAAACAGGGCTATAGATGGCACTAGTCAGTCTTATTTTAGCCTCCTCTGCCCCTCCGTTACTGGCTTATGCCTGAGTTAGGGGACATATAAAGGGCTAGGGGGGTCCGACATGCAGGCAGGACTGTATTCATGGAGCTAGGTGCAGGGACTTTGTTAATTCAGACAGCATGAAAGGTAGGGTGCAAAGTGCTAAAAAAATAAATCAAAAAATGGTGCAATCTGCTCAGTTTTTGCACTTTGCACCCTGTCAGGTTGTAAATGAGCCCTCTATCATTTATTGATTGGGCCATGGTTGCTTCTTCCTCTTTAGAAAATAAAAAACAATGGCAGCACAAAGGCAGGTGAAATGGAATATCCCTTTATTATATACAGAACGTAATGAGAATGTATGGATATAATTATAGTGGGTCAGGAGTGCAAAAAACTCACTCAACAGGATCAGCAAATACACTTAAATATGAAAACTGACAAAAATCTATGGGCCCCCACCTGCCCAGTTTACAACCAGATGCTCAGCTTTGGTCAGGTCCGAAAATGGAACACTGGGAACTTCCCACTTGAACAAGGCTGTCGGCTATGGAAGAGGTCAAGAACCTTCCGTGCCCATATACATACACCTCAATAGAGAGAACATTATTTCTTGTCAAGTTGCAATGAGTCATGTGACCCCACTAATCACCCATTATAACGGATATCATAACTACAAATTATTTATAAGGTTTAACTGCATTTCTACTCCGGTCTAATAGAATCCTAGGCCCAACCTTCCCTGTTTCACCGGGCAATTATCGGATTATCTGAACAGAGCCGCCACAAAGACTTCTGCAAGGACTCTGAAGGTGTTGTCATTATTCCCTGTTTCCTTTGTGACTAACGACCCAAATGACTTCATTTCTACCGACCCCCCCAAATATAGAAGTTACAGGAAACAATCCGTGTTTGTGGGGAACGTGATAAACATCACAGAGATCCCTTCTGACTCACATACACACACCGGCTTTGCCCAAAAGACGTTGTTCTTTCCGAGCGCCCGTGGGCAGGAAGCTGGGAATTCATGGAAGGGCAGTCAGAGGAAGGGCGGGGGGGGTTACGTTTATACAGGACAATGCGCCCAGATCCCATGTCACCTGATTATTAGGGGAATATTAGATTCTAATGAATGAACAGAGGGATGCTGGGAACGGGGAGAAGCAGATGCCGGAAGCAGCCTTGGTCCCAATGTGTCAGTTACTGCTATGACCCTGGCGCCTCCTATGGCCCTGGCGCCTCCTATGACCCTGGCGCCTCCTATGACCCTGGCGCCTCCTATGGCCCTTGCGCCTCCTATGACCCTGGCGCCTCCTATGACCCTGGCGCCTCCTATGACCCTGGCGCCTCCTATGACCCTGGCGCCTCCTTTGACCCTGGCGCCTCCTATGGCCCTGGCGCCTCCTATGACCCTGGCGCCTCTTATGACCCTGGCGCCTCCTATGGCCCTGGCGCCTCCTATGACCCTGGCGCCTCCTTTGACCCTGGCGCCTCCTATGGCCCTGGCGCCTCCTATGACCCTGGCGCCTCCTTTGACCCTGGCGCTTCCTATGACCCTGGCGCCTCCTATGGCCCTGGCGCCTCCTATGACCCTGGCGCTTCCTATGGCCCTGGCGCCTCCTATGGCCCTGGCGCCTCCTTTGACCCTGATATTCTGAGAAACTTTGCAGTTGGTCTTCATTTTTTATTATTTGTGGTAATTGAATTATTGAATTATTTAATTTTTTTGTTCAGCAGCCCTCAGGTTGCTAGGTTCCAAGCTAACCTAGCAACGAGGCAGTCGTTTGAATGTGAGACTGGAATATAAATAGGAGAGAGACGGAAAAGAAATAATAGAATAATAAAAAGTAACCACAACAATAAAATGACCACAATAGTTTTAACAACAGTCTGAAAGCTGGAAAGAGTCAGTAGAAGAAGGCAAATAATTTAGAAACAATAAAAAATAAAGACCAGTTAAAAAGTTTGTAAGAATTGTCCATTTTATAACGCATTAAAAGTTAACTTGAAGGTGAACCGCCCCTTTAAAATCACATGACTTTGTCACATAAACATGGAAGTTGTGCGCCGTTCTCTTTCAATGGCCAAATTAGTATCTGGTTCGGTATTTGGCCAAATCTTTCACAAACCATTTGGCCAAATCCCAAAATAGTGTATTCAGTGCATCCCTGATATTTACTTTCCCTTAAATTGTATGGGCATCGCCCAATCAGGGACAAAAGTGGAATCATATAGTGAATACAAATTCTATCCCTTTTAAACAACAAGTAAATTGATGTTGGCATCTGCAATAAGTAAGTCAGCCTTAGGGCATCTTTAACCTCTTAAATGCCACCTTTATTTAGAAGCCAGAACACTGACCAGAAAGTACCACTGTGCCAACCTATGTTTCTGCGTTATAATATAATTATTGTATATAATATAATATGTAATTTACAATAAAAAGGCGCATGAAAAGGGTTAAAAAAAATGTTTTACATTTTCAACTGTCCCGTTAGCGCGGCCCAGTTATGGAGGGAAGTGGGGGCCACAGGGCTCCGGATGTTCATATTCGCACATCAAAGCAGAAAAAATGGCCTGACAATCAGCGAAATCAATGACTTCCTCTATTGTCCTGTAATAAAGCGGCTGCCAAGTCATGTGACCTCCCTGCGTCCCCGCTTTCCCGGATAGTTAAAGGTCAGCGCTGTGGGAAATGTTGTAGCCAGCGGTAGGCTAGGGGTTAACCGGGGGTTGGTTTCATATTGGGGTGTAAGGGCAGTGCCATTGGGAACCCCTTAACCTGAATGCAGCCATTTCCCTTCGTTTGAATAGGAATTGCAATGCCCATGGGAGATCCTTCCATTGTTTCACTAGGGGTAATATGGTTAGTGCTACTGCCTTGCAGGGCTGGGGGTCCTAGGTCCAATTCCAGCCAGGGTACTGCTCTGCGTGGAGTTTCTATGTTCCCCCCATGTCTGATTGGGTTCCCTTCAGGTACAGGTATGGGACCTGTAATCCAGAATGCTCAGGACCTGGAGTTTTCCGGATAATGGGTCTTTCCGTAATTCGGATCTCCTACCTTAAGTCTGCTAATAAAAATATTTAAACAGTAATTACACCCAATAGGATTGTTTGGCTCCAATAAGGATTAATTACATCTTGGAATCAAATACAAGTTACTGTTTTATTATTACAGAGAAAAGGGAATCATTTAACCATTAAATAAACCCAATAGGGCTGTTCTGCCCCCAATAAGGGGTAATTATATCTTAGTTGGGATCAAGTACAGGTACTGTTTTATTATTACAGAGAAAAGGGAATCATTTAACCATTAAATAAACCCAATAGGGCTGTTCTGCCCCCAATAAGGGGTAATTATATCTTCGTTGGGATCAAGTACAGGTACTGTTTTATTATTACAGAGAAAAGGGAATCATTTAACCATTAAATAAACCCAATAGGGCTGTTCTGCCCCAATAAGGGGTAATTATATCTTCGTTGGGATCAAGTACAGGTACTGTTTTATTATTACAGAGAAAAGGGAATCATTTAACCATTAAATAAACCCAATAGGGCTGTTCTGCCCCCAATAAGGGGTAATTATATCTTAGTTGGGATCAAGTACAGGTACTGTTTTATTATTACAGAGAAAAGGGAATCATTTAACCATTAAATAAACCCAATAGGGCTGTTCTGCCCCCAATAAGGGGTAATTATATCTTAGTTAGGATCAAGTACAGGTACTGTTTTATTATTACAGAGAAAAGGGAATCATTTAACCATTAAATAAACCCAATAGGGCTGTTCTGCCCCCAATAAGGGGTAATTATATCTTAGTTGGGATCAAGTACAGGTACTGTTTTATTATTACAGAGAAAAGGGAATCATTTAACCATTAAATAAACCCAATAGGGCTGTTCTGCCCCCAATAAGGGGTAATTATATCTTAGTTAGGATCAAGTACAGGTACTGTTTTATTATTACAGAGAAAAGGGAATCATAAAAGCGTATAAAAGCGTGCGCGTAACCCCGCCCACCCACCCTCCAGTCCGTGGAAAATTTTACCCGCTTGCCACCGGTCCTTGGCACAAAAAAGGTTGGGGGCCACTGCAATAGAGGACTGCGTAGATCTACAATTGACTGCTTTGATTTCTCCCATAAGCAAAATTTAACCAAATAGTGATATGGAGCTCTGTATAAACAAACTGCAGCCTTTGTTAGGCTTTGAGATAAATAGCAATTCATTATTCAAAGGGCTTCTCTGCGGACCAGAAATTGGCTTTACTACACCCTCCTTTGCAAAGCAGGAAGTTGGAAGGAAAGTTGCACGCTGGTTTCAATTTCTATTTTAAAGGGCAAGAAATAAAACCATAGATGTTTCTAAATTAAAAAAACTAAGTTCAGCACAAGCCCTACTCGCTGTGCCCTTGTGTCGTGCTGTTGTCTCCCACATAATTGCAATACAAGATGGAATACTGAAATATAAAATATTCTAGGTGCTCAATAACAGGACCTGCCCTTCATGTTTCCTTTCCCGGCTCAGCCAGGCCTGAAGAAGGCAAGAAAAACCAAGCTGTTTGCTTTAGAGGTTTATATTTAACCCAAAATCGCGCTCTCTGGGTCGGCAGAGTCACCCCCTGATTCAACCGAGACGCGCTGCAGGGCAATTAGCCGAGAGAACAGAAGTAAAATGCATGAAAAACAAGACTAATTGCGCACATGTGACACGTGAATCCATCAAAAACATAAAAAGGACAAAAACAGACCTTTAACTTTCTATATAATTACTATAATTAAGGAGAAATAACCTATATTTAGAGCTGTGTTTACCTTCCACATATCAAGGGCACCGCTTTTTACAAGAATATTGAATAAAAGGAAAAATATGCTGTACCCTCATACTGTACTGTCTAAGGGAAACACTATGGCACCTCCTACCCATATGTATAAATACAAATATACAGAGAAGGACTGTTCTGGGCACACAATAAGCTGTACCCCCATACTGTACTGTCTAAGGGAAACACTATGGCACCTCCTACCCATATGTATAAATACAAATATACAGAGAAGGAATGTTCTGGGCACACAATAAGCTGTACCCCCATACTGTACTGTCTAAGGGAAACACTATGGCACCCCCTACCCATATGTATAAATACAAATATACAGAGAGGGAATGTTCTGGGCACACAATAAGCTGTACCCCCATACTGTACTGTCTAAGGGAAACACTATGGCACCTCCTACCCATATGTATAAATACAAATATACAGAGAAGGAATGTTCTGGGCACACAATAAGCTGTACCCCCATACTGTACTGTCTAAGGGAAACACTATGGCACCTCCTACCCATATGTATAAATACAAATATACAGAGAAGGAATGTTCTGGGCACACAATAAGCTGAACCCCCATACTGTACTGTCTAAGGGAAACACTATGGCACTTCCTACCCATATGTATAAATACAAATATACAGAGAAGGAATGTTCTGGGCACACAATAAGCTGTACCCCCATACTGTACTGTCTAAGGGAAACACTATGGCACCCCCTACCCATATGTATAAATACAAATATACAGAGAAGGAATGTTCTGGGCACACAATAAGCTGTACCCCCATACTGTACTGTCTAAGGGAAACACTATGGCACCTCCTACCCATATGTATAAATGCAAATATACAGAGAAGGAATGTTCTGGGCACACAATAAGCTGTACCCCCATACTGTACTGTCTAAGGGAAACACTATGGCACCCCCTACCCATATGTATAAATACAAATATACAGAGAAGGAATGTTCTGGGCACACAATAAGCTGTACCCCCATACTGTACTGTCTAAGGGAAACACTATGGCACCCCCTACCCATATGTATAAATACAAATATACAGAGAAGGAATGTTCTGGGCACACAATAAGCTGTACCCCCCTACTGTACTGTCTAAGGGAAACAATATGGCAGCTCCCCTGAGCTTTCCTTTCCTTACTAACCTGCCAATATCTCTGTATATTGCATTCATTGGGACTGGTAGCAGAACTGGAATGCAACAAAGAAATAAATCCTACAATGTAAGTCTAATCGCCGTAATTACATTGCAGCCGATTCTGATTTAATGGGAACATTCAGAACTCAAGGCTCTAATCCTGCGAAAGATTTAAGGATCTGGCACTGTGAGTAGTATATAAGGTTAATGTTCTATTACCAGCCCTGGGAACAGTGGCTTCCAATCAGTCCTGGGGTTAGTAAAACCAGGACAAAATGGCCTTTGTGATACTGGCGAATCAGAAGGTATAATATACTTGTCCCAACACAGAGAAGCTATCGGGTAGGTTTCTGGGTTCACCTATAACTTTGCCTTTATTACAAGCCCCAGTGGATAAATATCAAATAAAATGACACCCGAGTTACTGATAAATCCCCACACGCAAGCACTGGATTTATCACTGATCTGAGTTGAGGGGCGGGGAGTGGGAGGGGTTTATCTGCGACATCAGATATTATTATAAAGGATCAGCTACATACCTACTTGCCCCAACATGTACCAATACTGGGGAATAAATCTTATAAATGATCTTGTCTCGCAGGTCAGCACATACACGCAGCCATTAAAGGGAATATAAACCCAAAAATAATTGCACCTAAAAAAAGCAATTGTTTTTCTAGGCAACTTTCCAATTTGTTTTTTTTTTACTGTATCTATGTATCCACTTCTGCACTGCTGGTTCTGACTACTGAAACTATAACCGAAGAAGAAGCATTCTGTGCACGTGGGGATAAATACGGCCACACGGTAGTCAAAGTGCACGTGACTGAAAGTTCATGGAAGCTAAACCTTGGTAAATAGAGGGTATTTTGTATTAAATAGCTTAGCGTGGCCGGTGCTTATCCTCTTCGGACCATATGGGCCGCCACATTGTGCATCTCTGCAGCCTCGCTCGGCATACGGCGGGATCAGGTGGCACGACTGCTGAGGAAGGGGGGAATTGATTGCCTCAGGTTTTATGTTTTTATGAATAACTTTGGGGCAAACTGCCCATGTATAACATCTGCCAGTGATCCCCATACACATTGCGCCTGATACACTGTATTAGTTATTATCATGTGCCCATGGAGCAAGGCTACTGGTAGATGACTTAAGGTGGCCAACAGTTATTGGCCCGTGTACGGGGCCCACCCAACAGATATTTGCTCGAAAATTGGCCATTAGGGCAGGATTAAAAATGCTATCTAGGCAATGTGACCCAATTGGTTGGCCCGAGGGCGAATGATCGGATCAGCCTGATTTCATTAATTAAGGTGGGCACATTGGGAAAAGATCTGCCTGTTGGGCGAGGGCATCTTGTGGTGCCAGGCAGAGCACAAATAAATCATTCCCTTTTTTTAAAATGAGCAAAGGAAGCACAGAATCAAAGGGAGGAGCTTACAAACCCTCCAGCCATTGGTACAGCATCTCCAGCGTCTCCCTAAGGCAGGGGTGGGCAAACTTTTTGGCTCAGGGGCCACATTGACTTATCGCCAGGCGGGGCCAGTGTTACGCCGTTTCCGCTCGTCAGTCCCCGGACGCCAAGTCTCATGTGATGAGACTTGCAGAGTTGGCAGGCCGGATTAAACAGTCCAAGGGGCCGGACGTGGCCCGTGGGCCGTAGTTTGCCCACCCCTGCCATAGGGCCAAACGATCACATTGAAACTGCGGGTATATGGGCCATCGGCATCGGAAAATCAAAATTGCCCGATTGAGATCTGCCCAATTCTAAGGCAGATATCGGTTGTGTAGACCAGTCAGGGGTGCCCATACACGGGCAGATACAGATAAGCTGCCGAATCAGTCAATATGTACAGATATGTTTAATATTAGCCACTGGTCACATGCTGATTATGTATGAATATTACAGAATACTGTAGCATTTAGACCCCCCCCACACACACACAAACTGCAGCCCATCCTCCAGCAGAGCAGATTGGGATACAATGTAATGCTGATCATTTCCTAATCATTAGACCCATTTCTCCCTGTTCCTCTCTCTCCGGCACCGAGTTACTTGGCCTCAGCTATTATGGGAGCCGAGTGTTATGGCCCCTTTCTCCATACAGATAACTGCGAGGAGGACAATTTCCGATGCGCACAGATGTGTCATAACCTACTGGGGGAGATTGCGCTGCAGCCTGATGTGCGCGGGGGGAGGCCCTTCCTATGCGGCTGTTCGGCACATACGCTGCGTATTTATTGGATAAATGGATTTATTGGCCTATAAAGATAAAACCTTCGGAGCTCTGTGCCTAATCTCCTTCTCAGCGATTTCCCAGTATATGTTCATTACATTTTTTTATTGTTCTTTGTAAAAGTCATTGCTATTAAAAGCAGTGTCTCTCTGTCCCTTTCTACTCCCTGCACTGCTGGTTCTGACTCCTGAAGCAGGATTAACAGACCTGGTGAAGAACTAATTTCTCTTTCAGGGGTCAGAACCGGAAAGCAGAAAGATAAACAGACACTGCTTTCAACTGCAATTGCCTTTCCAAATACAGGTATGGAATCCATTATCCGTAAACCCGTTATCCAGAAAGCAGCATAAAACAGTACCTGTACCTGATCCAAACTAAGATATAATTACCCCTTATTGGGGCAGAACAGTCCTATTGGGATTATTTAATGGTTAAATGATTCCCTTTTCTCTGTAATAATAAAACAGTACCTGTACTTGATCCCAACTAAGATATAATTACCCCTTATTGGGGCAGAACAGCCCTATTGGGTTTATTTAATGGTTAAATGATTCCCTTTTCTCTGTAATAATAAAACAGTACCTGTACTTGATCCCAACTAAGATATAATTACCCCTTATTGGGGCAGAACAGCCCTATTGGGTTTATTTCATGGTTAAATGATTCCCTTTTCTCTGTAATAATAAAACAGTACCTGTACTTGATCCCAACTAAGATATAATTACCCCTTATTGGGGCAGAACAGCCCTATTGGGTTTATTTCATGGTTAAATGATTCCCTTTTCTCTGTAATAATAAAACAGTACCTGTACTTGATCCCAACTAAGATATAATTACCCCTTATTGGGGGCAGAACAGCCCTATTGGGTTTATTTAATGGTTAAATGATTCCCTTTTCTCTGTAATAATAAAACAGTACCTGTACTTGATCCCAACTAAGATATAATTACCCCTTATTGGGGCAGAACAGCCCTATTGGGTTTATTTCATGGTTAAATGATTCCCTTTTCTCTGTAATAATAAAACAGTACCTGTACTTGATCCCAACTAAGATATAATTACCCCTTATTGGGGGCAGAACAGCCCTATTGGGTTTATTTCGTGGTTAAATTATTCCCTTTTCTCTGTAATAATAAAACAGTACCTGTACTTGATCCCAACTAAGATATAATTACCTCTTATTGGGGCAGAACAGCCCTATTGGGTTTATTTAATGGTTAAATGATTCCCTTTTCTCTGTAATAATAAAACAGTACCTGTACTTGATCCCAACTAAGATATAATTACCCCTTATTGGGGCAGAACAGCCCTATTGGGTTTATTTCGTGGTTAAATGATTCCCTTTTCTCTGTAATAATAAAACAGTACCTGTACTTGATCCCAACTAAGATATAATTACCCCTTATTGGGGGCAGAACAGCCCTATTGGGTTTATTTCATGGTTAAATGATTTTTTAGTAGACTTAAGTTTTGGAGATCCAAATTACGGAAAGACGCCTTATCCAGAGTACCCTTGGTCCCGAGCATTCTGAATAATGGGTCCTATACCTGTATTGCTAAACCCAATGATAATGAGGAATGAATGTATATTGGGAAGATTCTTATAATTACATTTTCTTTTATTAGTTCCTCTTTAATCTATAACCTTTATTATATGCCTATGGCTATTATATATCTTTATTACCTTTCAGTCAGGCAAAAGGCAATTTCGAATCCACGGCTGCACTAGAATATAAAGGGGCTGAGCAGTGATTTATAGCACTGGATTAACTACCTCTGGGGGGGCGCACTGTAGACACCTATACCCGCCCCAGGGCCAAACGACCGAATTAGCCCAATATCGCCCGTAGGTGGAGATATCGGGAGAAGATCCGCTCGCTTACTGTTTAGCCCACCTGTACCCTTTGTGCTATAGTTTATACAGGAGCAGGGGCCAGCCATGTTGTAGCTCCCACTCTTCCCAGCTACAGTCAGGTGATCCCAGTGGTTTTAACCACTTGGGGGTTTTAACCCTAAAAAACCGGGGGTGACCACGACGTAGTTGGCTTATACAGAGACCCGAACCCCCAAGTCCTATCCTTAACTCACAAACTATTTACTTTTTTGCAGAGATCAGTCACCATTACTTGTGTCTCCCATTGAAGGAAAGTGTCGGCTTTGTATAAATTCAGCCCCCCCCCCCATAATAACGACACCCGAGGCCGTACAATTCGCTCTCACTCACGGACAGGCTTCCCTGTTTGCCCTTCAACGGCTTTGACCTTCCCAGGCTTTAGATTACACTGAAGCCCCTGCACTCGGGGGCCCTGTTCAACTTCACATTTCAACAAGATTCTCAGACCCTGGAAAAAGTCCCGTGTGAATGACGGGGGCATGGATAAATGTTATGTGTAGCGTCCAACCCGCTGCCCTATCTGCTGGAATGTCCGGACTCCCAGATACAATGTATGTGCAACAATGTAGCCTGTAGCCTGGGCTGCACTGCACGGTTGCAAGGTTGCAAGGTTCAGAGCAAGCAGTATGGCCGCACTGACGCCGCTCTCTGTAGCAATTACATTTACTGCTACCCCCAAAACCATAGGAAATTTTGAATAAATGTATATTAGGAAGTCTCTTCCATTGACATTTTCTTTCATTATAAAGAGGTAGATTTTTGGATTTGCATTCCCTCTAAGTCCCAGGAATCCTGCCTGCCAGCATTTTATTGCACCTTGCAGAGCGGCGGCGGCACCTGATTTAACCTTCGGAATGAATCACCTTGCGGAATGTGCAGGAATGCGGTTTCTGCCCTGTGATTTATTCCATGATAACCCGCTGATAATTTCCCATGATAACTGCGGCTGTGAGAATGACGACTGCCATTTACAGCCGGACCCCTTGGGAAGATTTAAAGGGATACTGACCCCTGTACCTAAAGCTAAGGCCAAGGCTGAGCAGTTATACTAATATGCTTTAGCACAACCCGGAGCCGACAGTCTCTCCCAACTCTGCTCTTTGGGGGTGTTATTACCAGTTGGGGGGGGCTAAATTCTGGCAAATTTGCACTGAGCATTGCCCACAGGGAGTCCGACCCACTGGCACGCTGGGGAATAATTATCATTGTACCTGAGGTACAATATAGTCCTGTGCAGGTATCTATGTCGGAACTGAGAAACATGAACTAGGTCACTCGAACATCCCAGGTCAGATCGGCAGAAAGTTCCATTTATCAAAAATTCATAGAACTGACTCACTTACCCTTTATTTTCCGACACACATAAACCTTTCATTACTCCATGTAACGTTCTGTAACATAAGGAAAGAGTGACAGCAGGGACCTTAAGCTATTCATTAACAATACAAACAGTACAGGTATAGCATCCATTATCCGGAAACCCGTTATCCAGAAAGTTCTGAATTACGGAAAGGCCATCTCTTATAGACTCCATTTTAAACAAATTATTCTAATTTTTGGAAATTATTTCCTTTGTCTGTAATAATAAAACAGTACCTGTACTTGATCCCAACTAAGATATAATTACCCCTTATTGGGGGCAGAACAGCCCTATTGGGTTTATTTCATGGTTAAATGATTCCCTTTTCTCTGTAATAATAAAACAGTACCTGTACTTGATCCCAACTAAGATATAATTACCCCTTATTGGGGCAGAACAGCCCTATTGGGTTTATTTAATGGTTAAATGATTCCCTTTTCTCTGTAATAATAAAACAGTACCTGTACTTGATCCCAACTAAGATATAATTACCCCTTATTGGGGCAGAACAGCCCTATTGGGTTTATTTAATGGTTAAATGATTCCCTTTTCTCTGTAATAATAAAACAGTACCTGTACTTGATCCCAACTAAGATATAATTACCCCTTATTGGGGCAGAACAGCCCTATTGGGTTTATTTAATGGTTAAATGATTCCCTTTTCTCTGTAATAATAAAACAGTACCTGTACTTGATCCCAACTAAGATATAATTACCCCTTATTGGGGGCAGAACAGCCCTATTGGGTTTATTTCATGGTTAAATGATTCCCTTTTCTCTGTAATAATAAAACAGTACCTGTACTTGATCCCAACTAAGATATAATTACCCCTTATTGGGGGCAGAACAGCCCTATTGGGTTTATTTAATGGTTAAATGATTCCCTTTTCTCTGTAATAATAAAACAGTACCTGTACTTGATCCCAACTAAGATATAATTACCCCTTATTGGGGCAGAACAGCCCTATTGGGTTTATTTAATGTTTACATTATTTCTTAGTTAACTTAAAGCATGGAGATCCAAACTACGGAAAGATAACCTATCCGGAAGACCCCAGGTCCTGAGCATTCTGGCTAACAGATCCCATACCTGTACAGAATTTATATTCCTTTTCTTTATATATGAGCAGATCCTTCTGATATGCCTAAGGTGGGCGATATTGGGCTAATACAATTGTTTGAGACTAAATAGCGGGACCAATGTGGTCCCAATGAGCTGATGCAGTCCCTGATTCAACAGGGAAATCAAACTTGCCCCAACGACATGTGGCTGATTTTTGGCCAGTTATCTATTGGGGAGGCCCCCTGGGGGCCCCATAAACAGGCAGATAAGATGCCAAATCAGTCTAAAGGACTTGAAAAGCAGCTTAAATCTGCCCATGTAAGCCCACCTTTAGACAAAGTTTGGCACATTAATTCTCCCACCCATGAATACATGAAAACCAGCAGAAAAGGAATGTTCTGGGCACAAAATCAGCACATAACGTACTATAAAATGGAAACAATATGGCAGCTCCCTCTAACTATTATAAATAAATACCCAGAGAAGGAATCTTCTGGGCATGAATGAATCTATAAAAAGCTATTTATTACATAAAACAAAAATATCTTTAATGTCAGGGGGCCTATGCTGAAATAATTGTTACTGCCCTGGGGGGGCTGAGAGCTGCTATTATACAACTACGCACACAGTTAAAGCATTTTCAAAAGTTAAGTCTGGCTAAAAAAGGAAGAAATATTTCAGATATGCCTGCAAGTACCAGAAGAGAGATACCGAACCGAAAACTGGGGAATTTACCAGCAACAACACCGATTGTGCAATACGTGGCGCTGTTAGAATGCAAGCTCCTAGGTCCACTCCACTTGCTTTGGGGAACTTCACTGATAAAGGGCCCAACTTAAGCAAGGACGCTGTGTATCCGGGATGCCCAACCTATCCCCCTTCATTGGTTTGTAAACTACAACTCCCAACTCCCGTGCAGGGGAGAACTGCATAATAAACTCCCATGTTGGCACTGAATTTGGGTTAAATTCCATTTAAATTGCAGAATGACTTTGTCTGCATAGCTTAATTTCCCCTTTAATCGCCATTACTAAAAAAAAACAAATGATTTCTGTCCTGCTCTTATAGAAATAAATAAGAAAAGTGGCCAAGTGCCCAGCGGCACTATATATCTGTATCACAGGTGCCCCCATTCAGAATGCTACGCAATGTGCAGCACTTACCCACAAACCCACCTAGCTGACAATATCCTGTACAGAGCAGCAGGACCTTACGGGGTTAACCTTGAAGGCTGCAGTGGATTTTCCTTGTGCTGCAGGGCAACATGCAATCCCAGCAGGGAAATGGTGCAAAGTGGCCCCGGGGCCCGCTGCCTTCTCTTTGGGTCACACAGCTCCTGAGCACTACAGCCAGGCCAGTCTCTCTGCGAGCTGTTTGTTTTCTGACTGCACCAAACATAGGATCCTATTGGCAGGCATGTGAAAAGGGGAGGGGCTGGGAGTATTTGGAAACCAGTATGGGCCCCGCCTCTGGCAGGCGTGAAATGTGCAGCGTTGAGTTTCCTTGGGATCAGTTCCCCAGCAGCGCAGGAGACGTTTATATACCGGTAGAAGCCACCTTGCCCTCTCTCTGTGCCAATATCCTTTAGTAAGGCAGGGTGTCAGTCACTCAGGGAAGGGCAATTAGGGCACAAAATATACCCCTAAAGCCACACGGTGCAAGAACGGAGTATTTACATGTTCCTTATCTGAAGAGGCCACTGTACACCTTAGGGGTTAATTATGAATCCTGGGGCCACAACTGCAAGAGAGTCCCCCTAACTGCTCACTTACAGAGCTCTTGTGCCCCCCAGGGGTGCTGTCAGGAGATGCAGCTGAGCCCCCCCCCCCCTTCACTATTATAGTGCTAGAGCACTTTGCACTTTGAACACTATCAAACTGGGACAACAGGGAGCCAACACCCCCATATGAATTCCAGAAAACCCACTTATCCAGCAAGTCGAGGGTCCCCAAGGGTTCCAAATAAGAGGTCCCCACCTGTTCTACCCCAGAGGTATCCACAGAATGGATTAGGGATGCACCAAATCCAAGATTTGTCCTATTTTAGCAGGATTTGGATTAAATCACACGGTGCAAGAACGGAGTATTTACATGTTCCTTATCCGAACAGGCCATTGTACACCTTAGGGGTTAATTATGAATCCTGGGGGCACAACTGCAAGAGAGCCCCCCTAACTGCTCACTTACAGAGCTCTTGTGCCCCCAGGGGTGCTGTCAGGAGCCCTGTCCCCCCCCCTTCACTATTATAGTGCTAGAGCACTTTGCACTTTGAACACTATCAAACTGGGACACCAGGGAGCCAACACCCCCATATGAATTCCAGAAAACACACTTATCCAGCAAGTCGAGAGTCCCCACGGGTTCCAAATAAGAGGTCCCCCACCTGTTCTACCCCAGAGGTATCATCAGAAAGGATTAGGGATGCACCAAATCCAGGATTCGGCCAAGATTTGTCCTATTTTAGCAGGATTCAGATTCAGCCAAATCCATGGTCCTGGTCGAACCGAATCCGAATCTTTAAAATCCTGTGACTTTCCATCAAGTTCAAAAATTTTCACTGCACGGTTCTTTTAAAACCTTCAATGACTTGATCTGCATATACAAAATAAGATTCAGATTTGGTTCGGTATCCGGCGAATCTTTCACGAAAGACTCGGGGTTGGGCTGAATCCCATAATAGTAGATTTGGTGCACCCCTAGAATGGATATACAGTACTTTCAACTCAGCCCCTCCAAACTGTCAGAAGATTTTTGGCCCATGTATGGGTCCCTCCCAATAGCCAGACCGATCCATTTCTGGCCCAAAATCAACCAAATATCTATTGGGCAGGTTTGAATACCATGTCAGGCAAGGATTGGCGGATAATGTAAAATCCTCTCACAATGTTGAATCCATTGGATTGGCCTTTGTGAATCAGCCACTGGGTCCTGAATGTTTCCTACAGTATTTGGCCCAACCCAAAACGTATGAATTGGTTACATCCCTATAATAAATTAGCACAAATCCCCCTGTAACGGCGCCGGGCCGCAGGTCCAACCAGCAAACATAAATTCACCTTTAGAAAATCTTTTTTTTTAACTGCCAGGAAAACACTTAGCCATGACAATAATCTAAGATGGAAAGTTATATATCCTGGCCAGAAAGGAATAACCGCACTTCATTTCCGGTCCGTAGCACACGAGGATCCATTAGCAGGAACGCTGCATTACTGAAACCCCTGGCAAACCGCTATGGTCTGAGAGTGCCGCCAAGAAACCCTCTAATGGACTATGTGCCGACTGCATTACCCTCCATAAGCTTCAGCTATACAGTGTCTCTATATTTGTCACATACCATTACTGATAAACTAAGATAGGAAATAATGTGCCGCCTACTGTCAAATATGAGGATATTTTATACTGAATAATAAGCCTTGTGCCTTTATATGGGCACAGAGCCCCTCAGTGACTGCTAATATCCTTATCATTTACAGTAGGGGGTACATTATCCCTTATAATACACGAGTGATACTCAGAGTTCCCTGTATAACTCAGCCTGCAGCCTTGTGCCTTTATATGGGCACAGAGCCCCTCAGTGACTGCTAATATCCTTATCATTTACAGTAGGGGGTACATTATCCCTTATAATACATGAGTGATACTCAGAGTTCCCTGTATAACTCAGCCTGCAGCCTTGTGCCTTTATATGGGCACAGAACCCCTCAGTGACTGCTAATATCCTTATCATTTACAGTAGGGGGTACATTATCCCTTATAATACATGAGTGATACTCAGAGTTCCCTGTATAACTCAGCCTGCAGCCTTGTGCCTTTATATGGGGGGCACAGAACCCCTCAGTGACTGCTAATATCCTTATAATTTACAGTAGGGGGTACATTATCCTTTATAATACATGAGTGATACTCAGAGTTCCCTGTATAATACATATATAGGTACTGACTGTGCGGAAAGCAAAACACAGTCAGATTTTAAGCAGAGACAGCCCCTCAGTAACACTGGTCGGACTGTACAGAATTTTCTTTGAAATTTCCTTTTTTCTAGGGAACAAACAGATCTGGATCCAAAACCAACAAGCGCCAAAGGGCCCTGTGCAGGAATAATCCCCGCAATTAATCTGTAGAGAAAAACAAGGCTGGTGTGAGCGCTGGCGCGGCCGGGGGCACAATGCACCTATTACTGGCATTAGCGCCTAACAATGGGCAGCTTTCACAGATTAATAAAGTGCGCGGCGGTAAAGCCCCGACTCTCACATTTTTAGGATATTTCTCGGGATAAATATTAGTTTGGAGTCTAATCTGGGGGATGAAACAGCTTGTTGCTAAATAAGAAATCTCTCCGGCAACCAAACAACAACAAGCCGTGCCCTTGTGCCCTTGTCTGGATTGTTCTCGAACACAGGAGAATGGCTGCTGCCGAACTACAATCCTTTGTCCCACAATCCTTTGGGGGGGATAACGGTTATCTGCAAAGAGGGGTTTGCATTAAATCCATTACCTGTAAAGGGATACTGACATGTTTGTTCCAAACCCCATCAGTTAATAGAGCAGCAGAATCCTACATTGTAATCTGTTTTCCCCATGGGGCTAGCCATATTCTTCATTTCCCAGGGTGCCACAGCCATGTGACCTGTGCTCTGATAAACTTCACTCACACTTTACTGCTGCGCTGCAAGTTGGAGTGATATCCCCCCCCCCTCACCCCCAGCAGCCGATCAGCAGAACAATGGGAAGGGAGCAAGATAGCAGCTCCCAGTAGGTATCAGAATAGCACTCAATAGTAAGATATCCAAGTCCGGCTTGGGACTCCTCCAGTTACATGGGAGTAGGAGAAACAATAGGTTAGCTGAAAGCAGTTCTAATGTGTAGCGCTGACTGAAAGCTCAGACTCAGGCACACTTTACTGCTGCGCTGCAAGTTGGAGTGATATCCCCCCCCCCCCCCCCCCCACCACCCCAGCAGCCGATCAGCAGAACAATGGGAAGGGAGCAAGATAGCAGCTCCCAGTAGGTATCAGAATAGCACTCAATAGTAAGAAATCCAAGTCTGGCTTGGGACTCCCCCAGTTACATGGGAGTAGGAGAAACAATAGGTTAGCAGTTCTAATGTGTAGCGCTGGCTCCTTCTGAAAGCTCAGACTCAGGCACACTTTACTGCTGCGCTGCAAGTTGGAGTGATATCCGCCCCCCCCAGCAGCACAATGGGAAGGGGTTCCAGTAGACCCATCAATGCAAAATCAGAGTTCACACTTTAACTTCCCCTTTATTTTCTCACCACTTTTTTTTTTTTTCTTTAACACAAGAACTGCTTCATCCACGAATAATGCACACGTAATCTATCAGCCACTTGCTTCTCTCAGCAGCCAGCAAAGCATTTACCCTACGTCCTGAGTAAGCAAAATCCTTTACAAGTCAGCGGGAGAGACGTTTTATTAAAACATCCATTTAAGAAATTGGGAGAAACAGAGAATTAGCTGCTAAAGGCACAGATTGTACCTATTGGCGCTGGAGCTCCCACAGCAGGTGGCACATTAGACTGCAAGCTCTATGAACAAGGTGCCGACTGTAGAGCATTATTTATTATTAGCATTTGTTATTAATTCCTACTGTAAGTAATGAATTGGCTGCTGTGCCCGTGAGTGAGCAGCTCTAGGAGGCATCAGATTGGCAGGAGCAGAGGGCACAGAGGGCTGGGCAATATCACATAACATAATAAACTTGCAGCCAATTGTCACTCAATAGGCCAGAAACGCTAATTCCTGACTCTAGAGATAACTCTTTGGGGCAGATTTATCAGGTCCATCAAGTTTAAAGAGTTTAAAGGTGTGGTTCACCTTTATGTAATTCTAAGCAACTTTTCAATTGGTCTTCATTATTCATTTCTTATAGTTTTTTTGCCTTTATTTGCCTATTTCTTCTAGCTCTTTTTTCTTTTTCTATTCAGGCCCTCTCCTATTCATTTACCATCCTCTCATTCAAAATGCTCCATGGTCCCTAAGGTAATTTGGACCCTAGCAACCAGAAAGCTGCTGCAACTCCAAACTGCAGATAATGACTTAAAAACTACAAATAATAAAAAATGAAGACCAATTGCAAATTGTCTCAGAATATTACTCTCTACATCATACTAAGGGTGAAGACACACGGAGCTACTAGTAGCAGCTATTTGTCACAGCTACTAAAACAGACAATGATGATCATTTACTGATAATGGTCTCTACATGTGTTTTAGCAGAGGCAATTCTCAGTATTGTCTATGGCAGGGGATTTTCTGGAGTTTAGTAACCTTGAAAAAGTAGCTGCTACTAGTTTCTCTGTGTGTTTTCGCCCTAACTCAAAGATTCTAATCATTCCTATAAGATTTTTAAAAGCATATTTATCAATGTGTGAAAGTTATAACTCACCATGTAATAAATACACTTCTAAGAATCCCATAGGAAAGAACGTGGGTGAGTTTTTATGTATTGAGTTCTAATCTCACATTTTGATGGGCTAGTGGCCCATGGGGCTTATTGCCCGCCACTGCAGATCGGCCAGGGCACTTTCCATGAAATACCATGGAGAGGGGAGACAAGCAGCTTCCCGCAGGGGTAATATTGGGGCACAACAAGCAGGAATAGTGAGTAAATAAGCTTCTCGCCCCAGGGGAAGGAAGCCGAGGAGGCAGCATGGGGGCTGATGTTTGTGCCGTCTGGCATGTCAATTATTTACAAGCAGACTTTCCATAACAACGGAACCTTTTCCATTAGCGCTGGCAGGAATGCACCCAGCCGGGCAATAAGAACAGGTGCCCTTCTCGGGTCTCTGACACTGTGCAATGCTGCTGAGCCGGGAGCAACAAATAGCAACTTGTATGTGTAACACATTCTCCTGCACTGCCCTCCCTACCTGCCCGCACCACATCCGCCATTTGCAGAAAGGGCCCACCAATCAGCACTCAGCAATGCCAAATGTATTCTCTATGCCACGCAAGGGGCCACTGTCTGTGCTATTTATTGTTGGCTGATAACCCCCCCCCAAATAAATTATTGTAAAGTTTTTACAAAGTATACATGCTAATAATAAGGGAAAATAAACCCCTAACGCTTGCCAAACTAAACACCAATTGGACTCAAATAGGGTCAAATCACACCTGAGTTTTAAAGTGACCCGGGTCCTTCGCTCAATTCCCAACACCCAGCAGTGTTAGGTCCCCCAACATCACCAGCCTGCCCCGCCCCCACACATTATAAGCCCACCCAGATACGGCCACCCATGTTCTGATACCAAGGTCCTACAATTATGGGCCTACAGGGACCCATGAAACAAGGACTGCATCAATGTGCCTCACCTGATTTCCTAACTGCCCAAAATATATAGACGTGAGTACCTGTGGGCCGGTCTGGACCGCCAAGTCAGCAGATTTTAATGGGTCATGTATGGCCAGCATTAAAGGACAAGTTAAGTCAATTTGGCATTTTACTGCCATTAGATTCGCCACATTAGTGCCACCTAGAACACTATATTTATTCTGCAGAAAGCTTTACCATACCTGAGTAAACAGCCCTAGTAGCTCCCTCTGTTTGTTTAAGATAGCAGCTGCCATTTTAGTTTAGTCTCAGTAACTTCCTGCTGCAGCTCTAGTCATTGGTAGCTAAGATCACACATTCCTAAGGGAGGGGGGAGTTAGTTTTATGAATTCTCATGGGAAGGGGGAGCAGGAGAAGGGAGAGAGGTCTGCAGACTCCGGGCCCCGGGAATGAAGGATTTTTCTGAGAGCAGGAAGTCTGATACCTAAGAACATGTTTACACAAAAGGAGACAAGAAATCCTGTGTTTCTTTTGATAGAGGACTCAGTGCAGCGTTTCCGTGAGTGCTTATGGCTGTATTTACATAGACTTTTCTGATGAAGCTTACTTGGTTTTTACCTTTCCTTTTCATTTAAGAGAGACGTAGCCTCTGTGCAGGTCTGGACTGGGATTAAAAATAGGCCCTGGTATTTCAAAGACACAGAGGCACAAACAGCCCCCCAGCCCAATAAATAGTGACTGTCTATGGCACCTTACAGCCCCCCTGGCATTCCCAGTACCCAGAGGCACAAACAGCCCCCCCAGCCCAATAAATAGTGACTGTCTGTGGCACCTTACAGCCCCCCTGGCATTCCCAGTACCCAGAGGCACAAACAGCCCCCCCAGCCCAATAAATAGTGACTGTCTATGGCACCTTACAGCCCCCCTGGCATTCCCAGTACCCAGAGGCACAAACAGCCCCCCCCCCAGCCCAATAAATAGTGACTGTCTATGGCACCTTACCGCAGCCCCCCTGGTATTTGCCTGAACCCACAGATTGTCAGTCCTGCCCTGGCTCTGTGTGTACATATAGCTACTGCCCAGGCAGGGCCCCTCACTCACACTAGAGAAATGTAGAAATTTAATCGGAATAAACATTATATATATATATATATATATATATATATATACTATACAGTTTTTATTATAAATGAAGTATAATCCAATATATGTTGGCGCTATATAATAATATAACAATTGCTGGAAAATACAGAGTTATACACTTATACTTCTATATGTAAATGGCATCAACCAAGTCACGCTGCAGGCTGAACAGGCAGCCAAGAGAGCCCCGGAATCCTACTGCATTCGTGCATTTCCACAAAGGGAACATTTATCAACCTTGGGGCTGCTGCTAACGCTATCCCTATGGGCCCCAAGGGCCCGAGTCACTGATTTATGGAGTGCGGGCAAACAGTTACGGCATTCGGCCAGCCTGTGACTCTCAGTCTGGCGCTCAGTAACCGGGGGACATTTATGGGACAAGGACGTCACACGTGTTGCTTGTACCCCTATGAACATCAACCAACTGCTGCTGCATTCATACTGCATTTAAACCATAGCCTTAAAGGAACAGTAACACCAAAAAATGAAAGTGTATCAAAAGTAATTAATATATTATGTACTATTGCCCTGCGCTGGTAAAAGTTGTGTCTTTGCTTCAGAAAGATTCCTGCAGTTAATACAAATAAGCTGGGGGCAGCCATTCAAGCTGGAAAAAAAAAAGAGAAAAGGCACAGGGTACATAGCAAATAACAGATAAACTCCGTAGAATACAATGGGAATCTACACAGCTGTATTTGTTATCTGCTGTGTAACCTGTGCCTGTTCTCCTATTTTCAATTTGAATGACTATTCCCCCGGCTATAGAGCAGGTTTATTTATATGGGCAGCTTAAGGCTCAAGGGGCATATTCTCCTCCCTACCCCACCCCTCCCACCTCCCATTCACTTGAATAGAAAGTGAGTGTCAGCTCTGGTACTGGCCCATCGGCCCAAAAGCGCACATTTTCCCTGGGGCTGCAGCGCTCATGCTATGGGCCCCAGGCAGGGGGCAGAAGTACTTGGTTGCAATATTCGCGTCCCAGTATCGGCAGCCATCTTTATAATACCAATCCCCTCCGTTACTGATACCTCTCTGGTTAAACCTTGGGGGGTTAGGGACATATTTACTAAATGGTGCAAAGTTCAGGCTGGATTTATAAGAAGCGGCAGGTTCCATGATCCAAGGGGGGGGGGGGGTGAGAAAATAAAAGTGCTATTGTCATTAGATTTTCAGAAACCATACACCCTCCCCCCCCTCCGTCTGTTTCCCAATTCCAGTTCCCCATTCCGCACATGTGATCCTCTGTACAGAGGCCGAGCCGGCGGTCTGACCCTACTTACCCCAGCACTGAGTGTGGCCCCTCCGGCCCCCGACTTCCACTCATCACTTGTGACACGGGAAGCCACAGAAACCTACCACGAGCCGCGAGCCCTACTGATCCCCTTCCCAAACAAAGTGCGCTCATGCTAAAAAGCGCTGACTCATTTACTTTCATATGGGGCCCCCGGGGGGGTCAGCGTTTATCCGAGGGTGAGCACATGACTGCCGGCGAATCACAAGACGCATGAAAAAGTGCAATGTTTTCAACTAAAGACGAAGAAAAAAACACAATATCAACTGAATTTCCAGTTAGGGGGTTGTTATAATGAGGGGAAGCGACTTTAAGGGGAGGGGCCAGGCAATGTCCCTCCTCCAGCTGTTAAACTTCAACTCCCAGAGTTCCCTGTGGTTGCACTGACATCTCGTGGGGCACAATATGGACAGTTATTATATCATTTCATAGTGTTGCAATACCTGCATGTGTGCACCTGGGGTTCCCCAAGCCCCCCCCCCCTCGCCTACATCTGTAGAGATTTACCACAATGGCCACCAGCTGAAGCACAGATGGACGTTTAACTTAGTTCGGTAAACCAATCAGGGATTAGCTTTGATCAGACTATTGCACTTAGAACAATGAAAACAAACATATCATTGGTTGTTATGGGTTACGGCACCAGTGTTCATAAATGACCCCTGCTGCCCACAAGGCAGGACATGTTCAGCTAGATCATTTATGTACTATTAGATTTCACATGAAAGGACAGGGGAAGTGCTACTAAATGGGGAGGGGGGGCCATTTGCTAGACACCACCAGTGAATATAGTCATTTACCATAAACCTAGGGCCAGCGATCCTGCCCCCCCCAGCCCCGGTACAGAGAGCAGGTTACTTGCCCCAGGCAAACTGGTGCAGACTTGGAGAACAGGATTCTGAGAAGTAACATTATAGGTGGATAAGGTGCAAATATAGACTGGTGTGCGTGGTGCATAACGCCCCCCCATATAAATTCCTCCCTGCTTTCCCCCCGACGGTGGCGCTCAGAAGTAGGTCAGTGAAATGCATACAGTCGCTAAAAATACCAGTTTGTAACCTGCAGAGTGCGGCCGGCCGGGCGCCCAAACCCTCGCCCACGGGACGATATGCTTTCATCTCATAGACTCACCCGACACACCTACTGGTTTATTATTATTACTTGTAAATAAAAAGGTATATTTCCCCTTTAGCCAACAAGAAGCAGTGGCTCAGGGACTTTTTGGGCTTATGTGAGGGCAAGTGGGGCATTAGCCGTGTCCCTTTAGGGCAATAAGATGTAAACGTGGGCAGTTAAACACCCAGTGTGCCCCCAAGGAGGTCTGCGGGCTGCATTTTCTTTAATGTGTGGGGCCTAGGGGTGTTGTTAGAAAAACCCCCACGGCAGATAAAACCGCCCTGTAGCAAGTTGAAATTTGCCCCCAAACACCAGCATTAAAGATCTCAAGGGCATCAATCAAATCTCCCAATGCCACGTGCCCGGCACTGAATTCCATATGCTTTAAAGGGGAACTAAATTTTTAGTGGGAATTAATATAATAATAAAAACATTTAACTTGATGGTAAATTATCGTGCAAATGCCCTGTTGCTCCTGGTCGCTTATTTAGGTAGCAGGCAATTCCTTATTAAGCATGCACAGAGGTTTAACCAATCACAGCCCTACTTTACTGCTGCGCTGCAAGTTGGAGTGATATCCCCCCCAGCAGCCGATCAGCAGAACAATGGGAAGGGAGCAAGATAGCAGCTCCCAGTAGGTATCAGAATAGCACTCAATAGTAAGAAATCCAAGTCCGGCTTGGGACTCCTCCAGTTACATGGGAGTAGGAGAAACAATAGGTTAGCTGAAAGCAGTTCTAATGTGTAGCGCTGGCTGAAAGCTCAGACTCAGGCACACTTTACTGCTGCGCTGCAAGTTGGAGTGGTATCCCCCCCCCCTCACCCCCAGCAGCCAATCAGCAGAAAAATGGGAAGGGAGCAAGATAGCAGCTCCCAGTAGGTATCAGAATAGCACTCAATAGTAAGAAATCCAAGTCCGGCTTGGGACTCCTCCAGTTACATGGGAGTAGGAGAAACAATAGGTTAACTGAAAGCAGTTCTAATGTGTAGCGCTGGCTGAAAGCTCAGACTCAGGCACAAGGCACTGAGATGGCGCCTACACACCAATATTACAGCTACAAATACATTTGTTGGTTCAAGAATAAAAGGTTAAATGGCAGAGGGAATTATTTGCTGTGTAACAGTGTCATTTAGAAATAAAAAGTGCCCCATAAATATCATGGCAGTGTCCCTTCCCAAACAGGGTTCTGTCAGATAAACCAGTAATATCGACACTTTCACATCAACGTTGCACAACTTGTGGCGCTCCATTTGCCATTCCAGTGCAACTCCCAGCACCCTATCAGATACAGGCACTGGTGTGTCTGGCCGCAGCCTTACGACACGAGGGGAGGGATTTTATTGCCGTGACACATACAATACAATAAAATCAGGACTTGTGCTTCGGAGGAAACAAGTCACATGGCCTGGATACTGACGGATAGGTCTATAACAGGACAGGGGTAAGTGCACGTGTGGGGACAGGCAGGGACTGCCGGGATTATTCATGGCTCTGCCTCTGCGCAATAATCACGTTCCTCTCTGATGTCACCCCCCCCAGAGAGATGCAGCATCGTCCCTCATTAAATGCGTCTCCTTCCCCTCGCACCCCCCTCAGTACCAATAATATGCATTGTGTGTATAGTCAGGCAAAGCATCCAACCTGCAGCTCACTAGCGCTTATTGATCTGCTGCTCCCAAACCGGGGGGGGAATCATAGATTAAAAAAAAAACAACAACCCCTGTCACGATCTTGCCTTACTACTCTCGCCTCGTCACAGGCCCCTCCATTATATCATTTTGCCTCACTATACACAATATCCCAGTTAGAGTCTCTTACAAAATCTTGCCCTACTATACATATTCTATCCCACCATTACATACAGGGCCGCCATCGGGGTACAGAAGGAAGTCCAATCAGGAGTCCCAAGAGGTGTGATCCACAGGTTGCAAAGGGGTTGGTTCTTGCAAAGAGTGGGCAAGGTTTTGTCACAAAAGGGCATGGCCGGAGTGGGTCGGGCATGGCCGGAGTGGGTCGGGCATGGCCGGAGTGGGTCGGGCATGGCCAGGGTGGATCGGGCATGGCTAAGGTGGATCGGGCATGGCTAAGGTGGATCGGGCATGGCTAGGGTAGATCGGGCATGGCTAGGGTGGATCGGGCATGGCTAGGGTGGATCGGGCATGGCCAGAGTGGATCAGGCATGGCCAGAGTGGATCAGGCATGGCCGGGGTGGATCGGGCATGGCTGGGGTGGATCTGGCATGGCTAGGGTGAATCGGACATGGCTAGGGTGAATCAGGCATGGCTAGAGTGAATTGGGCATGGCTGGAGTAGATCGGGCATGGCTAGGGTGAATCGGGCATGGCTAGGGTGAATCGGGCATGGCTAGGGTGAATCAGGCATGGCTAGGGTGAATCAGGCATGGCTGGAGTAGATCTGGCATGGCCGGGGAGGATCAAGCATGGCCTGAGTGGATCAGGCATGGCTAGGGTGAATTGGGCATGGCTAGGGTGAATCGGGCATGGCTAGGGTGAATTGGGCATGGCTGGAGTGGATCAGGCATGGCTAGGGTGAATCGGGCATGGCTAGGGTGAATCGGGCATGGCTGGGGTAGATCGGGCATGCCTGGCCGGGGTGGATCGGGCATGGCCGGGGTGGATCAGGCATGGCCGGGGTGTTGTTATCAAGATCCACCTCGGGGGTCCACATGACCAGTGGGCTAATAACGGGGCTACCTAAGGGGTTACAGCCATTTCCCATGACACCATTATCCCTTACTATGCACACCCCCCAACATTTATAGTCCCTCTCCTGACATCACCTTGCCTTATTATACACACTATTGCACAATTACAACCCAGATCAGATGCTGGGGGTTACAGTCAAGCCAGTATTTACCCCAAACCTTTGTAGTGGAGATAACTTACCCCTGCCGTACCCTAGAAAGTGCCCCCACCCCCCCGCTCTGACAGCGCTGATGCTGACGTGGGGTGTCACCCAGGGGCACTGATCTAATTCTGTCTCCATGTTCCCTTATCGCTCTCTTACATAACCCACCATGGACAGAATGCAGATGCCTCCGCAGGAGAGCGCTGATTGGTGGAGAGCCCGGCCAATGGGAGCAGGGCAAGGCAATGCTAGTAACTGATTGCAATCAATATACTCCTGCGCTGACACACAGGCCCATTATTCACGGCTTCTGCTCCATGGATTCCTGGTAACTTGGCTGAACCTGAAGGGCCTTTTGTCATCTTGTGCTCCCACCCAAATATATATCAGTATTTACCCACATCTGTGACTCCTACGTACCCCAGGCACACAGCATGTTCTGCCCATTTAACCCCTTTCAGACCAATGCTCTATGCAGAAACCTGTGTGGTTGCCCTGACTGACCAATGGAATTGAAGCACATCCATCACTAAACCACAGACAGCAGAGCGAGACTGAACCTACTGGGCCTGATCAGTGGGTCACAGACTGCCCATATGTACTCAAACAAAAAAGGATAAGACTTTTAACAATGCGGCACTTAAGAGGTTAACCCAGTCGGGATCAGGGAATCGCAAGGTCAACGCCGCCACTTTCCCACAAACGAAGCTCGTGCACGTGGCTAGAATCCCAATCACTCATATACATGCTGCATTATTACATAACAGTCACATGACCATACGCTATGTACTACCCAAATAACCCCGGGCTATGAGAAGGGCTCCGGCTCCCTGAATAAATCAATGGTTGTTGGGAACTACATTTCCCAGCATCCAAAGCCTGGCGAGAAATGATGGGAGTTGAGGTTCAGCCAGTGTAAACAACCCCCCCCCCCCTTAAGACTTGCCACTTACAGCAGCAATGGACCTCTGACAGAGCAACATCAGTAGAATCCTAAATAATTGATGATAATCTGCACGTCAGGCCACACAACGATAATTACTTCAGCTACCCAGAATGCACTGCTGCCACACTGGAAGGAAACAGGTTAAAGCAAGATTTTCTAATCAACCAATTAGCTCCTGAGTGACCTGCAGCAACTTACTGGTCCCCAAGAGGGAAAAGCATTAGACTTTTCAGCCAGTTTCCCAGGATATTCCCATAATGCACTGGGGGGTAACTGTTATCCCTGCAGAGTCCTTTTTCCCTCAACATATGGGTATTTTACACTGTACCGTTGGGGTTTCTGGGAATTGTAGTTCCAGGAACTCCAGGCTGAAAAATCCCTAGAGAAGGAGTGGGGGTTCCCTGGGAAACCTTAATAAGGTGAATTAAGGACACTGCAGAGACGTTGCCCTGTGACCTTGCTGCAGGTACAGGGAGGCAGAGAGGTTGAACTATAACACTAGCAGATGAATGGCAGGCAGTGCAATAGCCGCTATGGTTGGTCAGTGCGGCAGGAATGGGCCACCGTCAGCTACTGAACTGCCGCCCTTGTAGCACAGTTTAGCCAGGAATGATGAGAGCTGTAGTTCTGCAACAGCAACACGGACAAGGATTTCCTACCTCTGGACTCAGAGTGCGAGCTCTTGGGCGCAATTCTCCTACACCTGCAGTGTGTACTAGTGGCCCAATAACATGGCACTGCTGGGCAATATAATGTCCGGGCACTGGGACTGCCTTTCCCCAATTAATGATAATAATATATCGGTGGGCATCACTGGGGCAATATCATGGCAATGCCCACTGTGGATTATATTCCTGTGCTTAATAGCAATGCCCCTGTGGGCACCTGTAAGGGAAAATACTGGTAATGCCCTAACAACTAATGGCAGTGCCCAGTTATTGCCTATTCAATATTAATGATGGTACCTGCATGGAAGAATGATGGCAGAGCCGGGGCAATGACGATTCCCCATTAATTACGGTACCCCCTATGGGCACTTGTAGGGCAATATAATGCCCAATCAGTGGCTATTTCCCAACAATGATGATGTCCCTGTGGGCACCTGTAGTGTTATATGATGCCTTTGCCAACTGAGTTGGTTATTATGCAATAAGGTTTATGCCCCTAAGGGCATTCACCTCCATGTAATGGGCAGTGCCCCCTGAGTAACTGGATAGCAGTGCCCAGTAAGTGACTATTTCCATTTAAAGATGGTATCCCTGTGGGCAAATACAGGGGCACAATAAGGGGCAGTGCCCAGTAAGTGGCTATTTCCCATTAAAGATGGTATCCCTGTGGGCAAATACAGGGGCACAATAAGGGGCAGTGCCCAGTAAGTGACTATTTCCATTTAAAGATGGTATCCCTGTGGGCAAATAAAGGGGCACAATAAGGGGCAGTGCCCAGCAAGTGGCTATTTCCCATTAAAGATGGTATCCCTGTGGGCAAATACAGGGGCACAATAAGGGGCAGTGCCCAGTAAGTGACTATTTCCATTTAAAGATGGTATCCCTGTGGGCAAATAAAGGGGCACAATAAGGGGCAGTGCCCAGCAAGTGGCTATTTCCCATTAAAGATGGTATCCCTGTGGGCAAATACAGGGGCACAATAAGGGGCAGTGCCCAGTAAGTGACTATTTCCATTTAAAGATGGTATCCCTGTGGGCAAATACAGGGGCACAATAAGGGGCAGTGCCCAGTAAGTGACTATTTCCATTTAAAGATGGTATCCCTGTGGGCAAATAAAGGGGCACAATAAGGGGCAGTGCCCAGCAAGTGGCTATTTCCCATTAAAGATGGTATCCCTGTGGGCAAATACAGGGGCACAATAAGGGGCAGTGCCCAGTAAGTGGCTATTTCCCATTACCTGTGGGCAAATAAAGGGCACAATAAGGGGCAGTGCCCAGTATAATGATGGCCGTGTAGGAGACAATATTGCCAATGCACCCCAGTAATAATAATGCCCCCCCCCCGGGTACCTATAAAGTGACTCCTGCCAGTGCCCAGGGAGCGGTGCTGCCATACTGCATGGGGCCACTGGATGATCCCAAGGGGCGACTGTCCCACAGGCTGGGGGAGGGGGCAGCAAGCAATTCTCCTACCTGGGCTCTGCTCTCCAGGAATGGCTGGCTGCTGGCCGGGCTGCTGCGGGCAGGGTATAGGGTCACAGGCGGGGAGTGAGCGGCATCCCTATGGGAATAAAGATCCTTTAGCGCTGCGTCTCTGCCTGGCCAGCCCCGGGCTCCCGTTATATAGTCACACGGTTCCGCTCTCTCGGTGCTGTCCGGCCTCTTGTTGTGCAGCTCCGGTTCCCCCCTCCCATTTGCTGGATGACAAGTGCCTCCTGGGAGGCGGAGGGAGGGGCGGAGCAATAGCATAGACAGTGTAAAAGGGGAGGGGCATGAGACGCGGGGAGGGGCTCCGCCTGTAAAACCACAACCATAGCCGAAGGCCTGAGGAAAAGTAGGCGGAGCGTAACGACGAACAGCAATGAAAAAGGCGGAGACAGAGTGATAGAACCCTCCCACTTGCAGAAGTCACCAATGGCTGCGGGAATGGTATTATGCAGAGACATTGGAGAGGGGCGGAGACATAAACGGTGGAAGAGTGAGCGGATTCACTGGCCCCTCCCCTTTGGGAACGGCTCTTTAGGGTTCCGATGGTGCTTCTCCTACATATCCGAAATATAGTGAGGGGCGGGGCTGCAGGAGATAAGCGGAGCGCTGACAGGCAGGGGGCTGGGCGGTGACAGTGGGAGGGGCCTCTGTAATGTACTTGGGGCGGAGCTTGTAGAATGGCAGGTGTATGTGCCAAAGCGAATTCTTAAAGGGACCGCCCGCTTTATACTCCGCTCTGGCGCAGCTTTATGGCGCAATTGGGCCGCTCCGGGTGTAGCTTAGAGCCTGTCATGTTCCTATATAAAGCGGCGAAGGATTGGGCTTTTATAATAATGCCGGAGCGGATCCCTGTGTTTGTATATAGTGTATATACTGTGTGTATGGGGATTCCCTCCCCTCGCCTGGGGTTGGACTGGATCTCCCGGCATCCTCTGTGGCAATTATTATGTACCCCCAGCCTTGTGCCTGTATATAGTGTGGGGTGTGTGGGGCCCTCCATGAGCAACATCAGGGGATGTGTAACCTTCTCTCCATGGGGAATGGGTCTCAGCAGAATCCATAAAGGCCGGGGCCCACCATGTTTATTCCTGATGATCCACTGGCCAAGTCTGGCTCACAGAACCCCTCAGTGACTGCTAATATCCTTATCATTTACAGTAGGGGGTACATTATCCCTTATAATACATGAGTGATACTCAGAGTTCCCTGTATAACTCAGCCTGCAGCCTTGTGCCTTTATATGGGGGGCACAGAACCCCTCAGTGACTGCTAATATCCTTATCATTTACAGTAGGGGGTACATTATCCCTTATAATACATGAGTGATACTCAGAGTTCCCTGTATAACTCAGCCTGCAGCCTTGTGCCTTTATATGGGGGGCACAGAACCCCTCAGTGACTGCTAATATCCTTATCATTTACAGTAGGGGGTACATTATCCCTTATAATACATGAGTGATACTCAGAGTTCCCTGTATAACTCAGCCTGCAGCCTTGTGCCTTTATATGGGGGGCACAGAACCCCTCAATGACTGCTAATATCCTTATCATTTACAGTAGGGGGTACATTATCCCTTATAATACATGAGTGATACTCAGAGTTCCCTGTATAACTCAGCCTGCAGCCTTGTGCCTTTATATGGGCACAGAACCCCTCAGTGACTGCTAATATCCTTATCACTTACAGTAGGGGGTACATTATCCCTTATAATACATGAGTGATACTCAGAGTTCCCTGTATAACTCAGCCTGCAGCCTTGTGCCTTTATATGGGCACAGAACCCCTCAGTGACTGCTAATATCCTTATCACTTACAGTAGGGGGTACATTATCCCTTATAATACATGAGTGATACTCAGAGTTCCCTGTATAACTCAGCCTGCAGCCTTGTGCCTTTATATGGGCACAGAACCCCTTAGTGACTGCTAATATCCTTATCATTTACAGTAGGGGGTACATTACCCCTTATAATTCATGAGTGATACTCAGACTGGCCGCTGGGCACAGTTGAACTAGCACACACCCCCTGTTGGCTTTACCTGAATAAGGAAGGATTCTGATCAGGATCAAATGGCACAAATCGCTGCTTTAGCGACATTTCCCGGTGAGCGTTTCCGTACGGCTCTCTCAGTTCCCATTGGATGTTTTTCTCTTTTAAGATAATCGGTTGAATGAAATAAAGTGGATTGAATGGAATAATTGGGACGCAATCATGTAAGCAGCGAGGCTCTGGCGCTGGAGGGAAACAAGAGCCTCTCATGATGATTGGCTTTGAGGAGGTTCTTGTATAAACCCGAGGGCCCTTAACTCCTGCGTACCCCCAGTCTCTGATTAACCCCCGACTCCTGAGCTACAGGCCAGTGTCATTACCCACAGGGCCAATGGGGCAGAACTGGTTTCAGATGACCCGGAGATCCCAAAACAACGTGCATCTTCCTCCAGGGGTGGATGGGATTAGGGTATTGGGCCCATTATTGCCCTCAGCATCACAAGTGCCCCCTTGTAGGGGGTGGTACAATAGGTAAAAGTAATGGGGGGTAACGGTAATTATATACTCTATTATTAAACACAATAGCGATTTCCAACTTAACTTCCAGCTTGTGGGAGTTGTAATTCAGCAATGAGTAGGAGCTCACAAGTTGGACATCCCTAAGTTTATTTAAGTTCCACCTTAAAAGGCCATGGTAGTAACACTTTACAAAGATGATAACAGTCAAATGACCAAAGAAACCAATCAGATGTTTGCTATCATTATTAAGAGTCAGTTAAGTCAATAAACGCTATCTGCTGATTGGCTGCCATAAGTTACTGAATTGAAGTAACTTATTATACTTTATATAGCATTTGCCAACAAAGAGTTGTGGTTTTACAACATGTGCAGGAGCTCCAGTTATAAGAAGTCTAATCAATTCAATAAATATTATAGGTAATATTGTTGTGTTTAATAACTGTGCCAAACCAGAGTCATTAATATATCTATATACAGGTAGATTCTTTAGATACTTCCAGCTGTAATATATTCCCAGTGCTCTGTGTGACAGCTGTGACCCACTTGTATAGCTGCTTATAATATATACATGGGATACCTACACTGCCATTATTCTGTTATACCCCACTCTCCATGCTATTAGCCAGTTATGTCTGCAGCTTTACACTGCTAAGTATTTGGGGGTTTACCACATTCAGCATAGGTCTTGTTCCCTACTAGTCTCTTACAGGATCTGTGCCACTGTGACAGAATGCTCTGTTATACAGATAGCTAGAATCTCAGCCATAAAGCAGGGCAGGACTGCTGCTTACAATGGGGGGATCAGATAGGATCTGTGCCACTGTGACAGAATGCTCTGTTATACAGATAGCTAGAATCTCAGCCATAAAGCAGGGCAGGACTGCTGCTTACAATGGGGGGATCAGATAGGATCTGTGCCACTGTGACAGAATGCTCTGTTATACAGATAGCTAGAATCTCAGCCATAAAGCAGGGTAGTACTGCTGCTTACAATGGGGGGATCAGATAGGATCTGTGCCACTGTGACAGAATGCTCTGTTATACAGATAGCTAGAATCTCAGCCATAAAGCAGGGCAGGACTGCTGCTTACAATGGGGGGGGATAGGATCTGTGCCACTGTGACAGAATGCTCTGTTATACAGATAGCTAGAATCTCAGCCATAAAGCAGGGCAGGACTGCTGCTTACAATGGGGGGGTCAGATAGGATCTGTGCCACTGTGACAGAATGCTCTGTTATACAGATAGCTAGAATCTCAGCCATAAAGCAGGGCAGGACTGCTGCTTACAATGGGGGGATCAGATAGGATCTGTGCCACTGTGACAGAATGCTCTGTTATACAGATAGCTAGAATCTCAGCCATAAAGCAGGGCAGGACTGCTGCGTATCAGTATACCGGAGTGGATTGGCAGCACAGCAGAACTACATCTCAGTATAGCAATGGCCGCACTTACTAATGAATATCCCATGTCGGCCGCTTGCTGGGTCGCTATACAGACGAGACTGATTAGTCTGCGGGAAACATGTTTGCTTGTTCACAGCTGCCCTTCCTTCCTAACTTGGCTTTACTTTGCCTTTTTCAAGATCCCCAAGTAGGACGAGAAGGAAACACTAACATTTTCCTTTCACTTCACTGAAAATTCAAACACACGGGGCCTGTAACATAAACAGGAGAGCGGCTTCCTCCGTATCCCAGAGCCCAATCTCAGGCACATCTGCCCACACCTGCCATTATAGCTTCCTGTCTGTCTCTGAGCGCTCACAGCGGTCTCATCATCTCGGCTCTGGGCGTCTCTGAGGGATATGCTGAGCGATTCAAATGCTGAAAACGAGCTGTCGATGTGTGATGTCACGGATGACAATGTAACCCCAGTGCGTGATGTCATGGATGACAGTGTAACCCCAATGGGTGATGTCACAGATGACTGTGTAACCCCAATGGGTGATGTCACGGATGACAGTGTAACCCCAGTGGGTGATGTCATGGATGACAGTGTAACCCCAGTGGGTGATGTGTGATGTCATGGATGATAGTGTAACCCCAATGCGTGATGTCATGGATGACAGTGTAACCCCAATGCGTGATGTCATGGATGACAGTGTAACCCCAGTGGGTGATGTGTGATGTCATGGATGACTGTGTAATGCCACTGGGTGATGAAGACTTCACAACAATTTCACTACTTGCTGACATTGCATTAGTTGTTACCCCCAATACCCCTCAAGTGGGGCACATAGGACTGTGTGTTGGCCGCTCCATACTGGGGCCTATTGTACTTTTGTTAGAAGAGGAGGAAAGGATGGAACCTGCTGACAGGAGGTAGTGTTTCCCATGGGTAAGATTAGTAGGTGCAATTCTGGTAGCTCAGCTATATGCAAGTTCCTCTATGGAGGGTCATGGTAGAACCATGTGATACAAAATAACCCTGTGATTGGCCGCCCTCCCCGACTCAGTTTGCAGTTGTTGTTACGCCACCCGGATAGACCAAGTCGGTTGATAATCAGTTACCTGGCCAATGCAATGGTCTAGGGTCAGAAATTTGTAATCATGGTGGTGAGGGTCCCACAGCTTGAATTGTAGGTAGTAAGTGGGGGGGGGGGGGGGGGGGGGGGGGGGGGCTGCAGGTATAAGAGAGCAAGGTAATGACGGTACAGCAGGATGGTGGCAGAACAAATGTATAAGTGCCGGGCAGTGTGGCTAAAAATGCTGTATTTTGGCCTCCAGTAGCTCCCCATCTTGGATCTTGTTTGGCCATCTTTTGTGTGTCACTGGCACCACACATGCTCAGTGGGCTCTGGGCTGCTGGTGAGAAGCTAAGCTTAGGGGGTGTGGGAAACCTTTGAGCAGGAAGTGAGGTCACATCAAGTCAATGCTATAGGGCTGATTATGAATCAATTCTGATGCAGACTGCACTGATTTCTATGATGCCATATAATGGAAATCTGAATTTCTAACCAGCCTAATACTGTTATATTTATATTCTATATACACAGTATATTGTGTAAGTGTAAGCAGCACAGTGAATCAGGAGAAAAGGAGATGGGGGGCTACCGGGGGCACAGATTTCCCTGCGGCTGTGGCGCTTTGGGCCGGTACAGAACCCCAGTATATAACGTGTGACATTTCTAGGGTAATTCTTGAGGTTTAGTCCATTGATAAAAGTAACAGGGCCCCTCGGTCTGCGTTCCTGTATCCCCGCCAAACTAAAGCCGGCCATGGAAATCACAAATGTATGTAAACTTCCTATCCTTACGCTGGGAAACATCTGGGGGGGGCGCAGAAGGATAAACCCAGAAAAGTGTTTTTAAGAAAATATTTGCCGATTCCATCATTTCCACGCATTGTGCGCGTTTGTTATTACGGTCAGACTGTCACGCACCGCTCACACTTCATCCATCTCGCGCCCCTGACAGACGGCTGCCCTTCCCCACCTTGTCCCATCCATTCTTCCCCAGCCATACAGGGGGCTGCCAAGAATAAGACTGGGCTAATGTAAAAGTGCTGGCACGGCCAGAAAGCCCCCGGCAGGCCTTGTTGTGCTTGTGGATAGAGGCTGGGGGGGGCAGCCCCATTTGGAGTGGGGAGATGGAGAGTCAGGAGGGGCCCCCACAATGCCCCTTTCTGTGCCTGGAGGGGGAACTGAACGACAATGGATCCATGGGAATGTGCTGACATTTGGTAAGTCAGTATTACCGGAGGGTCAGGGAGTTGTGCCGCTCACTCAATGCAACTTATTGTATGGGGAGAGGAAGCCGACACAAAGGCGCTAAGTGCCTGGGAGCCGAGCTGCTACCTATTGTGCGTGGGGCCGGCCAGTAAAGGGCAACTTAACACTATTACTCACATCTGGATTAGAGTCTCATTGTGCAACGTAGAAACATGGCCAGCGCTAGCCTCCCAGGGTAGTAACCAGAAACATGGCCAGCGCTAGCCTCCCAGGGTAGTAACCAGAAACATAGCCAGCGCTAGCCCCCCAGGGTAGTAACCAGAAACATGGCCAGCGCTAGCCTCCCAGGGTAGTAACCAGAAACATGGCCAGCGCTAGCCCCCCCAGGGTAGTAACCAGAAACATGGCCAGCGCTAGCCTCCCAGGGTAGTAACCAGAAACATGGCCAGCGCTAGCCCCCCAGGGTAGTAACCAGAAACATGGCCAGCGCTAGCCTCTCAGGGTAGTAACCAGAAACATGGCCAGCGCTAGCCTCCCAGGGTAGTAACCAGAAACATGGCCAGCGCTAGCCTCCCAGGGTAGTAACCAGAAACATGGCCAGCGCTAGCCTCCCAGGGTAGTAACCAGAAACATGGCCAGTGCTAGCCTCCCAGGGTAGTAACCAGAAACATGGCCAGTGCTAGCCTCCCAGGGTAGTAACCAATCGGGTGTTTCCTGGGTTGAAGGGAGTAGGACAAGAGGCTGAATTATTTTGGGGATTCTGGAACCAGGTCTAATTGACCAATGAGTAGTGGCCAGAGTGTAGTAACCTTTACTCCCCCCATACATGGTGGGATTAACTCATTAGCCACCCACATGCCGTAGCAAATCAGGTTGAAGCATTACACAGTCTGGCTGGCCCTGCAGGGCCGTATACATGGGCCTATAATCTGCCAACTCGGTCCAAAGGGGCCACGTGGGCCACATTTATTGCACTATGTATGGCCTGCCCCACTATGGTGCCACGTCATAGTAAGCTGCATGTGCGGTGGCACTAAAACCAATTTGCTGTAGGGCCTATCACTAAGTTCAGTAACAGCCCCCGGGGGCAACTCTTCCCTTGGGACGGACTCAATTGGCCTTGCTGGGGGCAAAACCAAACCATCAGCTACCTACATCAGGGTTTCTCTCCCGGGGGGGCTGGTTTTAGGGCATTGGTCCAGCTGTTGTTGTACAGGTATGGGACTCATTATCCAGAATGCTCAGGACCTGGGGTTTTCCGGATAAGGGGTCTTTCCATAATTCGGATCTCCTACCTTAAGTCTACAAACAAATTATTTAAACAGTAATTAAACCCAAAATTATTGTTTTTCCTTCCAAAAGAATTAATTGTATCTTTTGTTGGGATCAAGTACAGGTACTGTTTTATTATTACAGAGAAAAGGGAATCATTTAACCATGAAATAAACCCAATAGGGCTGTTCTGCCCCCAATAAGGGGTAATTATATCTTAGTTGGGATCAAGTACAGGTACTGTTTTATTATTACAGAGAAAAGGGAATCATTTAACCATTAAATAAACCCAATAGGGCTGTTCTGCCCCCAATAAGGGGTAATTATATCTTAGTTGGGATCAAGTACAGGTACTGTTTTATTATTACAGAGAAAAGGGAATCATTTAACCATGAAATAAACCCAATAGGGCTGTTCTGCCCCAATAAGGGGTAATTATATCTTAGTTGGGATCAAGTACAGGTACTGTTTTATTATTACAGAGAAAAGGGAATAATTTAACCATTAAATAAACCCAATAGGGCTGTTCTGCCCCCCAATAAGGGGTAATTATATCTTAGTTGGGATCAAGTACAGGTACTGTTTTATTATTACAGAGAAAAAGGAAATCATTTTTAAAAATGTGAATTATTTGATTAAAATGGAGTCTATGGGAGACGGCCCTTCTGTAATTCAGAACTTTCTGCATAATGGGTTTCCGGATAAGGGGTCCAATACCTGTACTACATATCCCAGCATCCCCTGACACCCCATCGCTGAGCTTCCAGCACTGCCCAGGGCCACCCCAGATTAGTGAGCTGCAGGGACTGATGAAGGTGATGCTGCTGAATGAATGGAGCCGGGCATTAAAGCTGCTCGAGTGACTCGCTGACGTCTAATGGGGATTAGGGCTTTTCTGGAAATAGCAATAGATAATCTTTTATTTTGGCACTTGGCATTATGTTGTTGCTGTGGCGTAAGGGTCAGCGCTGCTTGCTGCACTAACTGCTGTATAGAATACCCTGATATACCGTCAGGGGCTGCTGGGAGTTGTAGTCTAACAACAGCAGGACATTTTTACAACTACTCCTTACCCTGGCCATACCCATTTATACCCACCCCTTTAGGAGAGGCGATTCAGCACTGCCCTTGATAGACTGTGCATAGCCGGACACCAACCAGGGCGGCCAGCAGCAGGCAGCTACATAGCCGGGCACCAACCAGTGCGGCCAGCAGCAGGCAGCTACATAGCCGGGCACCAACCAGTGCGGCCAGCAGCAGGCAGCTACATAGCCGGGCACCAACCAGTGCGGCCAGCAGCAGGCAGCTACATAGCCAGGCACTAACCAGCGCGGCCAGCAGCAGGCAGCTACATAGCCAGGCACTAACCAGCGCGGCCAGCAGCAGGCAGCTACATAGCCAGGCACTAACCAGCGCGGCCAGCAGCAGGCAGCTACATAGCCAGGCACTAACCAGCGCGGCCAGCAGCAGGCAGCTACATATCCGGGCACCAACCAGCGCGGCCAGCAGCAGGCAGCTACATAGCCGGGCACCAACCAATGCGGCCAGCAGCAGGCAGCTACATAGCCGGGCACCAACCAGTGCGGCCAGCAGCAGGCAGCTACATAGCCGGGCACCAACCAATGCGGCCAGTAGCAGGCAGCTACATAGCCGGGCACCAACCAATGCGGCCAGCAGCAGGCAGCTACATAGCCGGGCACCAACCAGCGCGGCCAGCAGCAGGCAGCTACATAGCCGGGCACCAACCAGCGCGGCCAGCAGCAGGCAGCTACATAGCCGGGCACCAACCAGCGCGGCCAGCAGCTACATAGCCGGGCACCAACCAGCGCGGCCAGCAGCAGGCAGCTACATAGCCGGGCACCAACCAGCGCGGCCAGCAGCTACATAGCCGGGCACCAACCAGCGCGGCCAGCAGCAGGCAGCTACATAGCCGGGCACCAACCAGCGCGGCCAGCAGCAGGCAGCTACATAGCCGGGCACCAACCAGTGTGGCCAGCAGCAGGCAGCTACATAGCCGGGCACCAACCAATGAGATCTTGCTGTTCCAAGTCAACCAAACCAGTGCCCATCTATGCCACGGGCATAGGCTATAATGAGTCATGTGTGGCAACGGCTTGGAATCCTCTGCAGGCAGCAGCGCAAGGTATTCGCTCATCCTCGTTGGCATGTAAAGCACTTCCCTCCCTCCAGGAGGAGCTACCTGGGCATCTCTCTGCTAATGGTTTATTCTGGTGCCATTATGTAATATATTGTTGCAATTATATAATACATTAGTGCTTATATAATTAATTGGTGCCTATATAGTGCATTCGGAGACACGCCTGAGTCACATGACTAGTTACATGTGCCGCACTTTGGCGCCACATGGGGTAAATACCAGCTTATTGCTGCCGGTGTGGTTTCCAGCTCAGCCTGTGGGCAGCACAATGCTTGCCCCCCCACACTGGCCCAGTGGTGTAAATACAGTATATACACAGCAGGCCCTGCGGGGGGGGCCCGGGCTGTGGGCTCTCTATACCTTAGGCCCCTCTCCTACCATAACTATAGTGGGGGGTTGAGGCCAGGGGAGGAGGGATGGTTGTGCCGGGCCCTCTCACAAGATTTTTCTGCTGGGGGGCCCCAAGCAAGCAAGTTACGCCGCTGTACTGGCCAATAGACTGTTCCTGTATCCAGCTGGATTTGGCTCTATATATAGAAGAACTGGACCCGGGAAACCAAACTAAAGGCTCAATTAATTTGTTTTCTCTGGAAATTAAGGACAAATCCTTTCATCCGATTTTAGTTTCCGCCATAGGCCTATATAACACCTATAGTGTTTAGCACTATCTCCATCTAATTGTGGCACTGGGCCTGGCCTGCAGGGCCGCCATCAGGGGGGCACAGTGTGACGTCAGTACGGATAAGGCACAACCTTATAAAAGTGTGGATGCAACGGGGAGCTGGGGGACATAGCAAGACACTGGGGGGGTGAGCTGGAGGATGCTGGGGGGAGAGCTGGAGGACGCTGGGGAGGGGAGCTGGAGGACACAGCGGGGGGGAGCTGGAGGACACAACAGGGGGGGAGCTGGAGGACACAACAGGGGGGGAGCTGGAGGACACAGCAGGGGGGGAGCTGGAGGACACAGCAGGGGGGGGAGCTGGAGGACACAGCAGGGGGGGGAGCTGGAGGACACAGCAGGGGGGGGAGCTGGAGGACACAGCAGGGGGGGAGCTGGAGGACACAGCAGGGGGGGAGCTGGAGGACACAGCAGGGGGGGGAGCTGGAGGACACAGCAGGGGGGGGAGCTGGAGGACACAGCAAGGGGGGAGCTGGAGGACACAGCAAGGGGGGAGCTGGAGGACACAGCAAGGGGGGAGCTGGAGGACACAGCAAGGGGGGAGCTGGAGGACACAGCAGGGGGGAGCTGGAGGACACAGCAGGGGTGCAGGAAGTAGTTGGGAGTGGGCAGTATTGTGCAATGTTTTAGGGGGTCCCTGCCCTGGCACCAATGCAAAATGTAACCTCTGGCTACCAATGTTGTAGGGGGCCCTGGCTACCAATGTCTGTGTGACCTTTGTACTGATGGGAGGGGTCACTGGGGGGCAAGGTGTGAGAGGAGGGGGGCCCAGAAAATTTTGTTGTGAGGGGCCCTGTGATTTCTGATGGCGGCCCTGTTGCCTGTCAGGCTCTCTAGTGGGCCCAGTCACACATTGGAAGGACATGAGTAGGTGATACAGGGCACCGTGAGGCTGAATTCTGGGGATGGGGGGCACCTCAGGCAGCAGGACGTATGCCCCCTCCCGTCACATCTGGGCATGGGGATGCCGCAGAGAATATTAGGGTACAACAGAGAAAGCCTTTGCTGTGGGCCCCCAACAGGACCAACCTGTGGCCGTGCCAGCATTCTGGGAGTTGTAGTGCAACAACAGCTGAAGGTTGGACACACCTGCAACACATACATTTCCCCTTAGACTGGGGCCCCAGACTTCCTGCCCCACGTGTGTAACTTCCTGGCCCATTGCCACCTCAGCACAAGGTGGATGATAAATGCGCCCTCTGACTCTCCCCGATCATCCGCTCATTAAATCAACAGCAGGAAGTGACAAACAAGGAACTCGCCAAACCAGAAACTCTCGTGAGCGATGGATTCGTTGAGAACCCCGGGCCCTAACGCTGCCGGCAGCTCCAATACACTCTAGCAGACTTACCCCTCTGTGTCTAGACTTACGGGTATAGGGAAATGGATAGCAGGACCACCAATGATCTCTTAGCAGGACCACCAATGAGCCGTTAGCAGGACCACCAATGATCTCTTAGCAGGACCACCAATGAGCTGTTAGCTGGACCACCAATGAACTGTTAGCTGGACCACCAATGAACTGTTAGCAGGACCACCAATGATCTCTTAGCAGGACCATCAATGAGCTGTTAGCAGGACCACCAATGATCTCTTAGCAGGACCACCAATGAGATGTTAGCAGGACCACCAATGATCTCTTAGCAGGACCACCAATGAGCTGTTAGCTGGACCACCAATGAGCTGTTAGCAGGACCACCAATGAACTGTTAGCTGGACCACCAATGATCTCTTAGCAGGACCACCAATGAGCTGTTAGCAGGACCACCAATGATCTCTTAGCAGGACCACCAATGAGCTGTTAGCTGGACCACCAATGACCTGTTAGCAGGACCACCAATGAACTGTTAGCTGGACCACCAATGACCTGTTAGCAGGACCACCAATGAACTGTTAGCTGGACCACCAATGAACTGTTAGCTGGACCACCAATGAACTGTTAGCTGGACCACCAATGAACTGTTAGCAGGACCACCAATGATCTCTTAGCAGGACCATCAATGATCTCTTAGCAGGACCACCAATGAGCTGTTAGCAGGACCACCAATGATCTCTTAGCAGGACCACCAATGAGCTCTTAGCAGGACCACCAATGAGCTCTTAGCAGGACCACCAATGATCTCTTAGCAGGACCACCAATGAGCTGTTAGCAGGACCACCAATGAGCTGTTAGCAGGACCACCAATGAGCTGTTAGCAGGACCACCAATGAACAGCTTGGGATGACCAAAAGGCTAAAGAGTCTTCATAGTTCTTGATATACTTGGTCATCCAGATGCTACTTCACAGGAGGAGCCAGAAGTTCTAGAGGGGAATAATTCAGAATGCTCCTCCCATTTGGGTTGTCCGTTTGCTTTAGAACTTGAGTAATGGAAACACCTTTGTGGGTCTCATTACTCCTTCCTATGGGTGAAGGGAACACCACTACTACAGGTTTCAATACATGTTGCTATGGGTAAAGGAAGCACCACTGCTCCTCTCGTTACTATGGGTAAAGGAAGCACCACTGCTCCTCTCGTTACTATGGGTAAAGGAAGCACCACTGCTCCTCTCGTTACTATGGGTAAAGGAAGCACCACTGCTCCTCTCGTTACTATGGGTAAAGGAAGCACCACTGCTCCTCTCGTTACTATGGGTAAAGGAAGCACCACTGCTCCTCTCGTTACTATGGGTGAAGGAAGCACCACTGCTCCTCTCGTTACTATGGGTGAAGGAAGCACCACTGCTCCTCTCGTTACTATGGGTGAAGGAAGCACCACTGCTCCTCTCGTTACTATGGGTGAAGGAAGCACCACTGCTCCTCTCGTTACTATGGGTGAAGGAAGCACCACTGCTCCTCTCATTACTATGGGTGAAGGAAGCACCATTGTTCTTCTCGTTACTATGGGTGAAGGAAGCACCATTGTTCTTCTTGTTACTATGGGTGAAGGAAGCACCACTGCTCCTCTCGTTACTATGGGTGAAGGAAGCACCATTGTTCTTCTCGTTACTATGGGGGGGGACAGTCTATGCTATGAGTGAAGGAACACTCTATAAAGTGTAAAGTAGACATTCTACATCAGGAAACCTATGAGAACTCTTCCTATGTACTAGAAGGTGGAAGCTGCCATACACATCAATCATCATCATGGTTATAGGAACATGTCGGGGCCAACTCACTGACTGACCTAAACAACAAAGGCAATGCCAATGGATCCCAACAGGCACCGCCAAGTATCCAATTAGGTCTCTAAACTCACTATTGCTTCCAGGCATGGGAACTGTAGCTCCGCCCATTATATAAAATGGCACGTGAATAAAACATTAGACGAGTGTGCTATCAAAAGAAACACAGGATTTCTTGTCTCCTTTAGAGTATACATGTACTTCTGTGTCAGACTTCCTGGGCTCAGGTTGCTCCTCTCCCCCTCCCAACTGTGTAATCTGAGCTACCGGCAGCCAGAGCTGCAGCAGGAAGCTATGGAGACTGAGCTAAAATGGCAGCTGCTATCTTAAACAAACAGAGCTTCTAGGGCTGTTACTCAGGCAGGTAAAGCTTTCTGCAGAATAAAAATAGGGTTCTAGGTGGCACTAATGTGGCAAATCTATTGGCAGTAAAATGCCAAAATGCCTTTCCTTCTCCTTTAATTAGCATTTCCCAAAAACCGAACAATGGTACACTGTGGGCCCCCCAAGCATCTAATGATACACTGTGGGCCCCCCAAGCATCTAATGATACACTGTGGGCCCCCCAAGCATCTAATGATACACTGTGGGCCCCCCAAGCATCTAATGATACACTGTGGACCCCCCCAAGCATCTAATGATACACTGTGGGCCCCCCAAGCATCTAATGATACACTGTGGGCCCCCCAAGCATCTAATGGTACACTGTGGACCCCCCCAAGCATCTAATGATACACTGTGGGCCCCCCAAGCATCTAATGATACACTGTGGGCCCCCCAAGCATCTAATGATACACTGTGGGCCCCCCAAGCATCTAATGGTACACTGTGGGCCCCCCAAGCATCTAATGGTACACTGTGGACCCCCCCAAGCATCTAATGGTACACTGTGGGCCCCCCAAGCATCTAATGATACACTGTGGGCCCCCCAAGCATCTAATGGTACACTGTGGGCCCCCCAAGCATCTAATGATACACTGTGGGCCCCCCCAAGCATCTAATGGTACACTGTGGGCCCCCCAAGCATCTAATGGTACACTGTGGGCCCCCCAAGCATCTAATGATACACTGTGGGCCCCAAGCATCTAATGATACACTGTGGGCCCCCCAAGCATCTAATGGTACACTGTGGACCCCCCCAAGCATCTAATGATACACTGTGGGCCCCAAGCATCTAATGGTACACTGTGGGCCCCCCAAGCATCTAATGATACACTGTGGGCCCCCCAAGCATCTAATGGTACACTGTGGGCCCCCCAAGCATCTAATGATACACTGTGGGCCCCCCAAGCATCTAATGGTACACTGTGGCCCCCAAGCATCCAATGGTACACTGTGGACCCCCCCAAGCATCTAATGATACACTGTGGGCCCCCCAAGCATCTAATGGTACACTGTGGACCCCCCCAAGCATCTAATGATACACTGTGGGCCCCTCAAGCATCTAATGGTACACTGTGGACCCCCCCAAGCATCTAATGATACACTGTGGGCCCCCCAAGCATCTAATGGTACACTGTGGCCCCCAAGCATCCAATGGTACACTGTGGACCCCCCCCAAGCATCTAATGATACACTGTGGGCCCCCCAAGCATCTAATGGTACACTGTGGACCCCCCCAAGCATCTAATGATACACTGTGGGCCCCCCAAGCATCTAATGGTACACTGTGGACCCCCCCAAGCATCTAATGATACACTGTGGACCCCCCCAAGCATCTAATGATACACTGTGGGCCCCCCAAGCATCTAATGGTACACTGTGGACCCCCCCAAGCATCTAATGATACACTGTGGGCCCCCCAAGCATCTAATGGTACACTGTGGGCCCCCCCAAGCATCTAATGGTACACTGTGGGCCCCCCAAGCATCTAATGGTACACTGTGGGCCCCCCAAGCATCTAATGGTACACTGTGGACCCCCCCAAGCATCTAATGATACACTGTGGGCCCCCCAAGCATCTAATGATACACTGTGGGCCCCCCAAGCATCTAATGGTACACTGTGGCCCCCAAGCATCTAATGGTACAGTGCCCAGCCCCACAAATTGGGTAACGCAGCTTTATGGCTTATAAAGGCAATGGCGCTGAGAGTGCCCAACTGCCCTGGGAGAGTTAAGCAGGAACAGCCGTTCTGCTCGGAGACAAATAACAGAGAGTGGGAACTGCTGGTTGGGATGTGTGTGTAGCACCACAATCACCGCAAGTTCCTACTCCTGTCACTGCTACAGCCGCGCTCCTATTGGCTGCCAGACACCTGCATTCAGTGACTCATTGCCTTCATGGGATTGGCTGCCTCAGGGAGATGTGCGGGGCCCTAGGCACTGATCCTTATCAAGGTCACATAGGGCCCTATTGGGAAAAGGTGCTGCCCACTTGCAGGTAACTGTACAGAGTAACCCTGCAGCTGCCAGGGATATTCAGCATGTAGAACTACAACTCACAGCACTCACCTACCAACAGTTTGGGGGTGCCGCAGTACAATAAAGAAATACTCGAGGGTTCCATGTTGGACACAATATAGTTAAAGCCGTTCCTCTGCTGTGTATAGGCATACGGCTGGGCGCTGCCATAGTGGTTTCCATTCTGTAGGTTTGCTGTATGCAGCCTTGTGTTGTACAGCGCGGCGGCATCTGTTGGCGCTTATTAAATACGTATTAATAATAAGAAAAATACTTTGCTGAGTATTCCTGGGATGTGGAGGCACGGCCGCACTTTCCTACAAGGTCATTTCAAACATAAATGCACTGCGCCATCTAGTGTTCAATGTGTGTAACCACTTAGGCTCCAGTACCAGCTACAAAAATACATTAAAGGGGCACTGCCATGTTATTTATGGGGTACTTTTTATTTCTAAATGACACTGTTACACAGCAAATAATTCCCTCTGCCATTTAACCTTTTATTCTTGTACCAACAAATGTATTTGTAGCTGTAATATTGGTATGTAGGCGCCATCTCAGTGCCTTGTGCCTGAGTCTGAGCTTTCAGCCAGCGCTACACATTAGAACTGCTTTCAGCTAACCTATTGTTTCTCCTACTCCCATGTAACTGGAGGAGTCCCAAGCCGGACTTGGATTTCTTACTATTGAGTGCTATTCTGATACCTACTGGGAGCTGCTATCTTGCTCCCTTCCCATTGTTCTGCTGATCGGCTGCTGGGGGGGAGGGGGGGGATATCACTCCAACTTGCAGCGCAGCAGTAAAGTGTGAGTGAAGTTTATCAGAGCACAGGTCACATGGCTGTGGCACCCTGGGAAATGAAGAATATGGCTAGCCCCATGGGAAAAACAGATTACAATGCAGGATTCTGCTGGAGAAGCTCTATTAACTGATTGGTTTCCCATGACAGTATTCCTTTAAAGGGCAAGTTACCCTTTCAATAAAGCTTTTATTAAATGTTACACTTACCTTGTATTCCTTGTTTCTTCTCAGGCCCTCTGTTATTCATCTTCCTTTCTGAGCTCCTGACTGCTGCCTTGTTGCTATTGTAACCAAGGCCTAGCAACCAGAATGCTGTTATAATTTGAAGCCTGACAAGCTGGATAGCAAACAAGCAAATTTGTACAAAAACACACAATGTAGCAGCTAAAGTACCTGTGTCTTACCTGGTAGGCACTTACAGGTCTGTTACTTCTGATGCAAAAAATGAAACTGCCCGTGGGGGGGTCTATAATGTACCGTTGGGTAGGCATGAAATTTATGTTTTACTTGCCCCCGAATCCCATACAGTCAGGGCAGGCTGACAGTCTGTGGCAGTGAATCCCATAGAGTCGGGGCAGTAAAGCTGACAGTCTGTGGCAGTGAATCCCATACAGTCGGGGCAGTAAGGCTGACAGTCTGTGGCAGTGAATCCCATACAGTCGGGGCAGTAAGGCTGACAGTCTGTGGCAGTGAATCCCATACAGTCGGGGCAGTAAGGCTGACAGTCTGTGGCAGTGAATCCCATAGAGTCGGGGCAGTAAAGCTGACAGTCTGTGCCAGTAAATCCCATACAGTTGGGGCAGTAAAGCTGACAGTCTGTGCCAGTGAATCCCATAGAGTCGGGGCAGTAAAGCTGACAGTCTGTGCCAGTAAATCCCATACAGTTGGGGCAGTAAAGCTGACAGTCTGTGCCAGTGAATCCCATAGAGTCGGGGCAGTAAAGCTGACAGTCTGTGCCAGTGAATCCCATAGAGTCGGGGCAGTAAAGCTGACAGTCTGTGCCAGTAAATCCCATACAGTTGGGGCAGTAAAGCTGACAGTCTGTGCCAGTGAATCCCATAGAGTTGGGGCAGTCAGGCTGACAGTCTGTGCCACTGAATCCCATTGAGTCGGGGCAGTAAAGCTGACAGTCTGTGCCTGTGACTCCCAGCACCTTGCCTGATGGAGGGTTTAATTTACCCCCAGCCCCCCCCATCTTGGTTCTGCCCTATGATACCTTAGTGTCCCATTGGCTTTCAGAAAGTCTCACGTCAGCACACAGCGGCTTATTATTATTTATTCCGTTATAAAACGCCATCAAATATAAAGTTCTATAAAAGTATTTGTTACATTTATATAAATGTAAAGAAACCGGAATGTGCAAAATATTTCACTTTTGCTAATACGAAAGCAAGAGCCGATGTTCCAATACAATAATACAATATAGCAGCATGTTTATACAGGATCAAACTGCCCCTCCCCATAGCAACCAATCAGATCCCTTTTTCGCTGTATAACTTAACTAGTCTATTCCTGGTTGCTATCGGTAACTGCCCCGGTGCAGTTTAACACAAGCAATATTAAATTAAAGGCTGTGTTTATTGGTGGGCGAATCTGGCTTTGTGGTAAAAAGATACCATTCATTTATATTGCTTAAAAAATGAAAATATGTTTTTGGTTGGTAGAAAAATATTGGTGTATTTGCCCTTGAATTCTTGTTGCCAACAAAAATGGCTACGAGCCAACGGGGCCCCCCAATGCTGCACAGCAACCGCCACTCACTAGTGTTCTTTCATTTACAGACTCTCCCTCCCATTTGGATGCAGCAGAATAAAATAATAAATAGGTTGATATCAAAATACGCCTTGTGTTCTGTATTGTCCCCTCGTATAGAGAGAAACACAGAGACAACGGATTCAAACGGACATAAAAGTAAATTTAAATGCACAAAGTAGTATATTAGCAACTATCTCTATACACAGCTATGAACACTGTTAATAGGGCTGTTCCTGCTGAACTGAACTACGTATATGCCAGCTTTATGGTATCTCTCTGTACAAGCTATGAGCAAACTTAGGGGGCTGTTCCTGCTGAATTGTGCTTAGTACAGGGGAATCCCTATGTGCCATAGTTTTATGGTATCGCTCTGTACAGGCTATGAGCAAACTTAGGGGGCTGTTCCTGCTGAATTGTGCTTAGTACAGGGGAATCCCTATGTGCCATAGTTTTATGGTATCTCTCTGTACAGGCTATGAGCAAACTTAGGGGGCTGTTCCTGCTGAATTGTGCTTAGTACAGGGGAATCCCTATGTGCCATAGTTTTATGGTATCTCTCTGTACAGGCTATGAGCAAACATAGGGGGCTGTTCCTGCTGAATTGTGCTTAGTACAGGGGAATCCCTATGTGCCATTGTTTTATGGTATCTCTCTGTACAGGCTATGAGCAAACTTAGGGGGCTGTTCCTGCTGAATTGTGCTTAGTACAGGGGAATCCCTATGTGCCATAGTTTTATGGTATCTCTCTGTACAGGCTATGAGCAAACTTAGGGGGCTGTTCCTGCTGAATTGTGCTTAGTACAGGGGAATCCCTATGCTGCCATAGTTTTATGGTATCTCTCTGTACAGGCTATGGGCAAACTTAGGGGGCTGTTCCTGCTGAATTGTGCTTAGTACAGGGGAATCCCTATGTGCCATAGTTTTATGGTATCTCTCTGTACAGGCTATGGGCAAACTTAGGGGGCTGTTCCTGCTGAATTGTGCTTAGTACAGGGGAATCCCTATGCTGCCATAGTTTTATGGTATCTCTCTGTACAGGCTATGAGCAAACTTAGGGGGCTGTTCCTGCTGAATTGTGCTTAGTACAGGGGAATCCCTATGCTGCCATATAGAAGCTAAGGTAAAACAGAGTAACATGGAAATAATTACCCATTCACCTTATTATATTTATATATTTCCCTTACACTACCAATACAAAGGCAAAAAAAAATAAAATGATGGATCTGCGCTGACTAAATCTGCTCTGGAGTCAGTTTGGGGCCCCATTCTGAAGCCTCCGCCATCCCCGCGGCAACTTTCTGCCATATGGAGGCGACAGCTGAACCCTGGATGTCACTGATGCACCAAATATTCAGATTTTTCAAGGCCGAGCAGCACAAACACAAATAAATACACAGTATTTAAACCAATGGAAAATAAATACCAACCGCTCTGTACAAGTCCCATGTTTTTCTGGTCGTTTGTTGGTGTAACGGAATATAACTCGACATCCTAAAACCAGAACGTTAACCCTCTGGGCAACGTTCCCTTAATTAAATAATTCTAGTGTGAAAAACCCACTTTTGTGGTTTATGTCACGGCAGGTTGTGTTGTTTACGGTTCAATGTAAATACACAGGTCTTGTTCATCATCTTCATCATCATCATCATGATATCCCAGTGGCAGAGTAAATGAAGGATCCGTTGAAGAAAGTTAAAAATTGTGGATATCTGAGCAGGGGGCCCCAAGTTTCCTTCTTTCCGATTGGCTTGTAGCAGAGATTCTTTCAAGCGTGAGTGGAACCGTCCGGCCCATTTCCAATCACATGACTCGGGCCATTTCAGTCTGAATGCGACTGCTTGCTCTGATGCATTTCCAATCACATGACTCGGGCCATTTCAGTCTGAATGCGACTGCTTGCTCCAATGCATTTCCAATCACATGACTCAGGCCGATTCAGTCTGAATGCGACTGCTTGCTCTGATGCATTTCCAATCACATGACTCGGGCCATTTCAGTCTGAATGCGACTGCTTGCTCCAATGTATTTCCAATCACATGACTCGGGCCATTTCAGTCTGAATGCGACTGCTTGCTCCAATGTATTTCCAATCACATGACTCGGGCCATTTCAGTCTGAATGCGACTGCTTGCTCCAATGTATTTCCAATCACATGACTCGGGCCGATTCAGTCTGAATGCGACTGCTTGCTCCAATGCATTTCCAATCACATGACTCAGGCCGATTCAGTCTGAATGCGACTGCTTGCTCCAATGCATTTCCAATCACATGACTGCTGACATCACTAAGTAACCAAGGCTGTTTAGTGTTAGTAACTGAACCCAAATGAATTGAGAGGAACTGTGGGAAGCTGGTGCCCAGATCTGGGCTATATGTATAATCCCCTGCTTGAGTATAACCTGCCCATTATATAATCCACTGTAATCCATCTGGAACATGTCTCCTGTTTAATACAACTCTTTATGCAACAGAGGGAACACTGCACGGATATTGATTGGTCTGTTCCTCCCGTCCGGCAGCAGTTGCTCAGTTTGGGGCCCTTGGCGGAACGTGGCACAGACACGTGGCACAGCATCGGAAGTTTCTACAGCAGCAATAAGTTTAAATCTGAAAAGTTATCACAGATGAATCTTCTACTTTCCAAATAGCGACTTTCCCATCTTCTTTCCCGGAGCCGCTCAGAACGTATCTGTCCTCCGCCGAACAGAGGGATTTGACTATATCCACGTGCGCAACCAGTTCCTTCTCCACAGTCTTCTTCTCTGCGTCAATGACGTAGATCTTTCCTTTCTGTTTGCCTTGGGAGATGCCCTTGCTGCCAACCCAGATCTAAGGGGAAATAGAACAAGACACCTCAGAAAAAGACCATTATTATTATTATTACAGGCAAAAGGTCTCTCTTCTGGAGAAACACAGGCCTGAAACAGAGAAGATCCTGCAGGAAGGGTTATGCCCAAAGCAAAACGATGGATGGAAATCACAGGAATGGACAAGGGTTTGGGATCTTAAATGTAAAAAAAGCAATTTATATTTGGGGACAATAGAAGAAATCAGCAAAGGGGCAGTTCACCTTTAAATTACCTCTAGGTATGATGTGGACAGTGATATTCTGAGACAATTTGCAATTGGTCCTTTATGGTTTTTCAGTTATCTTTTGCTTAGCAGCTCTCCATATTGGTATTTTAGCAACTATCTGGTTGCTAGGGTCTTATTTCCCCCAGAAACCTGGCAGTGGCTTGACTGAGAGAATGGAATATTAATAGGAGAGGGCCTGAATAGGTAGATAAGTAAGAAAAGGTGAAAAAGTAATAATAGAATCATAGCATCACAGAATAATAGTTTATTGGCATTTATTTATATGCGGTCAAAAAAACTTATTGTGTGAGGCGGAAGTTTTATTTTTATTGTTACTTTTCATAACTTTCTTTTCTATTCAAGCCCTCTCCTATTTATATACCAGTCTCTCATCCAAACCACTCCCTGGTTGCTAAGGTAACTTGGACCCTAGCAACCAAATAGCTGCTGAAACTCCCAACTGGAGAGCTCCTGAACTGAAAATGAACTGGAGTTAGGAAGGGATTTTTTCCTCTCTGGGGCAAATTAGAGAGGCTTCAGATGGGGTTTTTGCCTTCCTCTGGATCAGCTGGCAGTTAGGCAGGTTATATATAGGCATTATGGTTGAACGTGATGAACATTTGTCTTTTTTCAACCTAACTTACTATGTTACTATGTAATTAACTGAAAAACTACAGATTATAAATAACAAAGACCAATTGCAAATGATCTCAGAATATTACTCTCTACATCATTGATCCCCAACCAGTGATCGGGGGCAACATGTTGCTCCACAACCCCTTGGATGTTGCTCCCAGTGGCCTCAAAGCAGATGCCGATTTTTTAATTCCTGGCTTGGGGGCAAGTTTTGGTTGAATAAAAACCCAGTATAATGCCAAACAGAGCCTTCTGTAGGCTCCCAGCCCACATAGGGTCTATTAAATAGCCAATTATTGCTCTTAGTGGCACCACCAGGAAACTTTTTCATGCTTGTGTTGCTCTCCAATACTTTTCCCATTTGAATGTGGCTCACGGGTATAAAAGGTTGGGGATCCCTGCTCTACATCATACTAAAAGTTAACAAAGTGAGCAACCCCTTTAATTTGTATCTGAGCCTACTTTATATTGCTCTAATGCAGTTTTCCAGTTTGCCACTAGGTGTCACTGTAATGTAATGACACAGTTAATGCAGATTTATTTACGTGACAACTACAATATGACTACAATATGGCAGTTATGGCCACAGAGAGTTACCCCATATGTAATAAAATGTACCCCATGGCAACCAATAAGATATTTGCTTTTAAACAGTAGATGCTTTCTGCTGATTGGGTGCTATGAATTACTGCATCGGGGCAAACTTTTAACCTTTTATTACATAAACCCATTAGGATGAAGACACACAGAGCTACTAGTAGCAGCTACTTGTCATGGCTACTAAAATAGACAATGCTGATCGTTTACTGATAACTGTCTCTGTGTGTTTTAGCAGAGGCAAATCTTAGTATTGTCTATGGCAGGTGATTTTGTGGTGTTTAATAGCTGCTACTAAGTAGCTCCGTGTGTCTTCACCCTTATAGAAAGCATTGAGACACATTACCTGATGTTTGACTCTCAGCATGCAAGTGATCTGAGTACAGTCCTGAAGGACGACCTTGTGTGCAGGCCTGGATAAGTCATTCATATCAAAGACGGATATTTCATTATTTGCGGCATAGGACACCCACAGCTGACCCTTCTACAAGAGAAGCAGAGAGAAGGAGATGATCAGTAACTGGGTGTGCGCCAAACAGCTGATCAATAGCGAGTCCATTACCCACCGGAGAAAATAACTGAATGGCGGAAAAGGAAGAGCCCACTTTCCTGAGATTTTCGGCAATTTCCACCCTCTGATATACTAGGCCTGATTTTTTGGTGACAAGAATGCACTCTCTTGTGCCTGCGGAACAAACAGAATGTTAGTTACTGACACAGTAATAGCAATGTAACGAGCAGTGATATAGCTCAGCTAGTAAAGAAAGACATGGGACATCATAGTCTGCTTATTCTACCTCTTCCCAGCTTTCAAATGGGGGTCACTGACCCCGGCAAACACTATTGCTCTGTGAGGCTCCAGTTTTATTGTTAGTTACTTTCTATTCAGCCCCTCTACTATACATATATCAGTGTCTCTCCCAAACCAGTCCCTGGTAATTAAGGTAAACTGGATCCTAGCAACCAGATAAATGCTAAAATCCTAAATTGGAGAGCTGCTGAGCAAAAAGTGAAATGATTAAAAAAAAAATACAAATAATAATAAATGAAGACCAACTGCAAACTGTCTCAGAATATTACTCTCTACATCATACTAAATGTTTACTCAAAGGTGAACAACCCCTTTAAAAAATTCCTAACTGCTGTGACTTATTTGTGGAAAAAGATTGGACGAATCCCTTACATAGTTACATAGTTACAAAGGGTTGAAAAAAGACCAGAGTCCATCAAGTTCAACCCTTCCAAGTAAACCCTTGATCAACATTCATCTACATCAGTGCTGTCCAACTTCTGCGGTGCCGAGGGCCGGAATTTCTCTCGCATACATGGTGGAGGGCCGCTAATGGAAGCCAGTTTTGGCCACTCCCCCATTTTAAACCACACCCACTTCAAACCCCATTTCGCTGCAGGGATATCAACCATCATTCATATGTTAAAGAATTATATTATGTCATATTAAGACACACCGTTAAATCCATATGCCTCCTCCTCCCCTGTGGATAGCACAGCAACCCCCAGCATATAATTACACACCTTAGGGACCATTTAATGGCAGTTGGTTTCCAACTGCTAACAAACTCCCAGAACAAACCCCTGCCAGGTTCACCTCCCACAGGCAGCATGGGACAGGCAGAGTATGGCACACACAGGCAGCATAGGGCAGACAGAGCATGGCACACACAGGCAGCAGGCTGCCTGTCCTATGCTGCCTGTGTGTGCCATATTCTGCCTGTCCTACCCTGCCTGTGTGTGCCATATTCTGCCTGTCCTATGCTGCCTGTGTGTGCCATATTCTGCCTGTCCTATGCTGCTTGTGGGTGCCATCCTCTGCCTGCCCTATGCTGCCTATGTGCCATACTCTGCCTACCCTATGCTGCCTATACACAGGCAGCATAGGCCAGGCAGTACATACAATGTCTGAGGTGTGAAGAGGGGAACAATGTGGATGATTACAGCCTGAGCCTGAGGTGTGAACACTGCAGGGGGTGAACAATGCAGAGATTAAAAAGTGTGAACAACACAGGGGATTACATATTTAAACAATACAGAGGGATTACAGCCTGAATCTGAGGTGAGAACCATGCAGGGGGGGCAGTTAATCTCAGTACTGATACCATTTAAAGCAAACACAAAATTAAGCCATCAAAGCAGCCAGACAGGTGGGGGGCCACACAGAGGGGGGTCGAGGGCCGCATGCATGCCAGTTGGACAGCACTGATCTACATGTATTAAAGGAGAACCTAAGGTTAAAACACTCTCTCCTGCTTCCCCCTCCCTCAAGAATGCTAAGAACTCCCCCCCCCTTAGGAATGTGTGATCAGAGCCAATCAGCAGGAAGCCTCCTCCTAGTCTTACAAAGTGCCATGTACAGGGGTCTTTGTCTTAGTGCAGGAGTGAGGCATTATGGGAATTTTCTTTACACAGCTCAGCGTTTTGTTTTTTCCTATGAGGCTTCTGATCATCTGAACGGGAGAAATATGGGAAGACTTAAGGGCACTATTGAGAGAACTGAAGGTATGCCTGCAGCTTGGGATTAACTCTTTATTAGCCTTTCCTTCTCCTTTAATGAAGTATTTGACAGCTGGGTACAAACCTCTAAGCAATGTAATGTGATAACTTACAGAACAGGAGGAGATCCTTGTAGAGCCTCATCGAGTTTATTGAATGGCCCTCCAGCTTAAATTTGTGGTGTATCTTCAGGGTACTGATGTCCCAGGCCAAAATGTTCCCATCCACGCTGCAGGAGAAGGAGAGTCTTCCCATGCAAAGCAGTCAGAAAGATAAGTGTAAGCCATATATTATCAGTACGGAGTCTCATCATCAGTAACACAATGGCAGCCCACGTATGGCTAGCTTTATACCCTTGATTAAAATGGTGGGTACATGGGCATCGGGCTAAGGACTGCATAAATGAGCCAATGCAATACCCAATCCGTTGGGAAAATCAAACCTGCCTGATCGAGATCTGCCCAATTTTAGGCCAGATGTCGGGTAGGTCGGTTGGGGGGCCCATACACAGGCAAATAAGCTGCTGAATCGTTCTGAAGGACCCAAATCGGCAGCTGAAATCTGCCTGTGTATGGCCAACGGAACAATCACCTAGCAGTCTATGAAGTGTAAAAGCAGTGAATACGCCTTACCTGTCCTGAATCTTTTTATCATCTGAGAGAATATCGACTACTTCCGACCGATGGGCAGTAAGCTGCTTGTTACACACCATACTGTGAGTGTTTATGATGTAAATGGAAGAGTCGCTGGATCCAATCCAAACCTGACTTTGCTCCACTCCCACCATGCACCTCTGCAAAGGGAAACACAGTGATAAGGGAAGGGGCAAGGCTGGGGACTGCAGAGCAGCTAATGGAGGCCGGTTATCGGCATGGAGGATGCCCGGTTACACAAATTCCTACTATTATAGCTCATTCTCAGTGTACTTACTAGCTTAGAATTTCCCACTTTAACGTTGTGTTGTTGGACAGACCAAGTAGAAGCGTTGAAGACAACGACTTTTCCTTCTCCTAGTGCACACCACAGTTTTGAGGAATCATCTCTTCCGGAAGCATCCAGTTGGCCTGTAGAACAATTTATAGTAACACAGTAAGTTGGGTTGAAAAAAGACGTATGTCCATCACGTTCAACCATAATGCCTATATATAACCTGCCTAACTGCTAGTTGATCCAGAGGAAGGCAAAAAACCCCATCTGAAGCCTCTCTAATTTGCTGCAGAGGGGAAAAAATTCCTTCCTGACTCCAAGATGGCAATCGGACCAGTCCCTGGATCAACTAGTACTAAGAGCTATCTCCCATAACCCTGTATTCCCTCCCTTGTACTGAGAGCTATCTCCCCTACCCCTGTATTCCCTCACTTGTACTGAGAGCTATCCCCCCTACCCCTGTATTCCCTCACTTGTACTGAGAGCTATCTCCCCTACCCCTGTATTCCCTCACTTGTACTGAGAGCTATCCCCCATACCCCTGTATTCCCTCACTTGTACTGAGAGCTATCTCCCCTACCCCTGTATTCCCTCACTTGTACTGAGAGCTATCCCCCCTACCCCTGTATTCCCTCACTTGTACTGAGAGCTATCTCCCATAACCCTGTATTCCCTCACTTGTACTGAGAGCTATCTCCCCTACCCCTGTATTCCCTCACTTGTACTGAGAGCTATCTCCCCTACCCCTGTATTCCCTCACTTGTACTGAGAGCTATCCCCCATACCCCTGTATTCCCTCACTTGTACTGAGAGCTATCTCCCATACCCCTGTATTCCCTCACTTGTACTGAGAGCTATCTCCCATACCCCTGTATTCCCTCACTTGTACTGAGAGCTATCCCCCCTACCCCTGTATTCCCTCACTTGCTAAATACCCACCCAACCCCCTTCTTGTACCTATCTAATGTATCAGCCAGTACCACTGATTCAGGGGGGGTCCCACAACCTCACAGCTCTCACAGTAACAAACCCCAAATATTTATTTCCGAATATTGATCCAGAGCATACCATGGATCAATTAAAATTTATGATTCTTGAAATTGTGACCACCCTCCAACATTTTTCAGCACAATTGTGTTGGATTTACATTGAAGTGCAAGCTCAATTGCATCAATTTTAATTGGAAGCAACTGCATCAAGGGCATCTTCCCTCTGTCAACTGCAATTACGCTGGAATCATGGGGAAAACACACATGACGATGGCACTTAGTGTGGCGCACAGTGAATGCCCCTTTTATCTATGGCAGGGGAGGAGAAAAGCATTGCCGCAGCAAAACTGACTCTTTTACATGATTATAACAGAAAGTCTAAACTTAGTGGCTTGACCTTTCAACCGTTTTACATACAAAAGGGCCCGAAAGAGAGTGAAAACTACTGTGTATTTGTAAGGAATCGTGCATAATAGTGTGTTCAGCTCCAAAAAGAATAAACAGGTGTGTTACCTGGTGTATAGAGCAGCACATCCACTGACTGCGGGACAGTCTCGCCAACGGAAGGGTTAATTCTGTGCTTTAAGGTTTCTGCAGTTGTTTTTGGGACCATCATGGGCACTGTAACCAAACAGACAAATTACACTTTAGGTAAAAATAATAGTGTTTCATAAAGACTCTCCAGCGGGTGGGAAACATTTACGCTCATTTACAAGCTCTGGACAAGGGCAGTAAACAATATCAACCAATCAATCACCAATTAGCTTTTGATCTACTACAATAAGAATAATAAAAGCAAATTTCTGATTGGGTTGCTACAGGTTACTGCCCTGGAGCAATTTGGCCAATGTAAATAAATGTTCCCCACTGTGTTCAATGAAGCAAATACTGAATGAAGCAGAATATTTATTAGGATTTATGAAACCCTGAACTCACTTTTGTGCCAATGTGAACTGGCTTAAAGTAGAACTCAAACCAAATATATTATATATATAATATAATGAGACTGTGCCATTCTAAGCTGTGGTGGGGTGATGGACTTTAAAACAACTGGATTTTTTAAATAGCTAAAATGCTATATTTATTCTGCAGAAAACTTTACCATTTGAGTAAACAGCCCTAGAAGCTTCCTGTGTTTGTTTAAGACAGCAGCTGCCATTTTTGCTTGGTCTAACTTCACTTTTAGGCAGCAGCAGAGAAGGGAGGGGGAGAGAGGAGCTAACTGAGCAGGCTCATGCTGTGCCCTAAAGGATTTTTCTGAGAGCAGGAAGTCTGATGCAGAAGATCATGTATACAGAATAGGAGGAAAGAAATGTGGTGTTTCTTTTCACCGACGACTCACAGCAGCAGTTCTGTGAAAAAAACAGTATGGGAGGGTCCTGCCCTAAAAGGGAAAGTAACTGAAACATTAGGTGGGGCTGACCAGTTGGTTGTAGCACAGGTATACAACCTGTTATGCAGAATGCTTGGGGCCTAGAGTTTTCCAGATATGGGGTCTTTCCATAATTTGTATCTCCGTATCTTAACTCTAAGCAATCATTTAAGTTCTATAGGATTATTTTGCCTCCTGTAGGGATTCATTTTATCTTTGTTCTCTATTACAGAGAAAAGGAAATAGGTTTTATCTGATTTTATCTGATTACAATAGAGTCTATGGGAGATGGCCTTCTTGTAATTTGGAACTTCTGGATAACAGGTTTCCGGATAACAAACATTCCTTTCCGGATAACGGAAACAAGAATTTTGAGGTCGATTTGATGTATAACAGGTAGGCAGTGCAGGAACTGGCAGAGAGGGGCAGTACTAGCAGGAGGTATATGAGTCTTGCAGCAGTGTATAAGATGGATTGGAAAAAGTTGCTTAGAATAACATCTTCTTTCCTTATGTAATATAAATGTATGGGCAGAGATGGCATTTAAGCTCCATATGTGCAAGCAAACATTTGAATGCCATCCATAAAGTAGGATTATGCAGCAAAGACAGGGCATCTTTCATTACTGTACAGACCTATTGTATGGTTGGCATACAAATGGCTGCCCCGAAGCTCTGGTTGTGGTACTTCACCCATTGATCAGATGTATCCCTAATCTAAACTGAGTACTTCACTTGTCTTACAGACACATGCAATTACAAAAAATTGCACACAGAGCAAAAAGATTTCACAATTTCCAAAGAAAGAGGATGTGTTGAAAAGCAAAATACCTTCGTTCCTCATCTTATCAAAGTGGGAAAGTTTAGAAGCAGCATAAATGGCTTTTGTGGTCTGCAAGGAGCCGACGACTGCATCCATCAGCAGGGCATTCGTTAGCGCCTCCTGGATGTACTGCGGATCCTATGCAATAAAAAGGCAGTAAGTTTACTGGATATGGTTATCATTGATGAAATAAGTTCAGTGGTTTGGTTGCTCCATCCCAGCTAAACTCCCTTATATCTGCCAGTGTCGGAATTAGAACTTCAAAGTGTTTTTATTTAATGATAAGTAGGTTCCTTTCCTCAGTGAAGTTATGATACAGTTGATTTATGTGATCAACAAAGTTTATAAGCTTTAAATACCAAAGATGGACTAAGTGAGGTAAGATGGACATGCATGCATTGATCCCATTGGGCAGTTTAGTCAGTCCTGGCCAGACAATCTGGGTAGGCATAGCACAGACTTAGGGGCCTGTTTACTAAAGGTCCCCATACACGGGCCGATTCTAGCTGCCGATATGGGTCAGTTAGATCGATTCGGCAGCTAATCGGCCCGTGTATGGGGACTACCGACGGGCCTGCCCGACCGATATCTGGCCTGAAATCGGCCAGATCTCAATCGGGCAGGTTAGAAAATCTAGTTGGATCAGGGACCGCATTGGCTCGTTGATGCGGCCCCCGGACAGACTTTGCCTATGCCCGTCATTATAATTCGATCGCTTGGCCCCAGGGCCAAACAATCAAATTAGCCTAAATTCCCCCGATATCGCCCCATACACGGGCCAATTCTAGCTGCCGATATGGGTCCCTTAGACCGATTCGGCAGCTAATCAGCCCGTGAATGGGGACTACGGACAGGCCTACCCGACCGACATCTGGCCTGAAATCGAACAGATCTCGATTGGGCAGGTTAGAAAATCTAGTCGGATCGGGGGCCACATCGGCTCGTTGATGCAGTCCCCGGACTGACTTTGCCTATACCCATCATTATAATTCGATCGTTTGGCCCCAGGGCCAAACAATCAAATTAGCCTAAATCCCCCGATATCGCCCACCCGTAAGTGAGCGGATCTTAAGGTGTATGGGCAGCTTAAGATTGGAGATAAATATCTCCGGTGATGTTGCCCATAACAACCAATCAGCAATAAGATTTGAACAGTCACCTACAAGTTAGAAATCAAAGCAAAGACCTAATTGATTGCTACAGGCAACATCACCGGTCATATTTATCTCCATTCTTAGTAAACACACCCCATAGATAGCTGATAGATAGATAGATATCTGGCCCTAAGGCAGATATAGGTTGGGCAGGCCATTGGTTTGACACCATATATAGACCAATATGCTGCTGACTTGGTATGGTGTGTGCAGATAGCCTGTAATTCCCTGTACTAAGTACAGGGGCTCTTAATGTCAAAAAATAAAAGCTGAATTATGGGTACCTTTGTCAAAAAAAAAAGAAATATAGTGCAAACACATATAAAGCAAACTTATGTACTGCTCCCCCCGGGGATTTCATTGGCTTTCCCTGCCTTTTGCAAAGACTTCTTAGCAGCTACCAAACTCCTTACAAATGTTCTGCAATTTCTTAAGACAGCCTGATTAAGAAAAAAAATCAATGGGGGGGGGGGGGTTTCATTGCTAGAACCCTTTGATTCAAACCTTGTGGTCGTCAGCCATTTTCCTGCCGGCCCACATCTCTTTGATCATGAGGTGCCACAGTTCACATTCTGTCTTCAGGTTGGCTTCAAAGATCTCTTTTTTGGTTGAGGCTTTTATTCGAAGAGTTGGTATCCTCATCACAATGAAGGTTACAGTGGTGATTCTAACTTCCTACAGTGCAGAAAGGAACAAAACCCACACTTATTTCAATACATGTAAATCACTGTTGGAGAGACATAGATAGAAGGCAGCATTCTGTTGGATATTCTATACTCTGACCATTATAGAGAGGGACTGTGGGATCATATAAGTAATATTGGTGTGTAGGCGCCATCTCAGTGCATTGTGCCTGAGTCTGAGCTTTCAGCCAGCGCTACACATTAGAACTGCTTTCAGCTAACCTATTGTTTCTCCTACTCCCATGTAACTGGAGGAGTCCCAAGCCGGACTTGGATTTCTTACTATTGAGTGCTATTCTGATACCTACTGGGAGCTGCTATCTTGCTCCCTTCCCATTGTTCTGCTGATCGGCTGCTGGGGGGGAGGGGGGGGATATCACTCCAACTTGCAGCGCAGCAGTAAAGTGAGACTGAAGTTTATCAGAGCACAGGTCACATGGCTGTGGCACCCTGGGAAATGAAGAATATGGCTAGCCCCATGGGAAAAACAGATTACAATGCAGGATTCTGCTGGAGAAGCTCTATTAACTCGTTATTAAAAAATGTATTAAAAAACACGTTTTCCCATGACAGTGTTCCTTTAAACTAAAATTCCCTTGTGTTTAATCCTAACTAAAGTTAAAATTGAAGTAAAGAAGTATATTTCAATCCTATCATGGTTACCGGTGAAGGTCAACATAACTTCCGTGACACACAGCAACATCATGTCTATTAACATGGGGGGTTTTTTTTACAGACCCCTCCTACCCCAAACCAGACACAATCTATGTATTTACCCACTGGACGTGCCAAACAACAAGCTAACTCCCAATGCCTCCCACGGTGACTGCATGGTATTACCACTTACCTCTATGTTTCGGAATGGAGCGATTTCAACAAAGCCAGATCTTCCCTCCAGCAAGAGAAACAGGCGCTTCTGAGTCATTGCAATCTTCCCCACCCCGTAGTTGGTCTTGACGGAGTTGGACAGCTTGTAGACACACTCGTTCTTATCCAGGTTTTCTGTTATTTGGGGAGGCAGGCTCTCCTCGGCTTCTGCTTCTGTTTCCTTCCAGTAATTGTAGAAATCCCTAAAAATTTCTGGGTCTATCTGTTTCTGGTGACCTGAGATTCACAGTGATAATTAGCAAAGGTCCAGCTAAAGTAGCAGCTTTATACAAATATGTTACTAATAATGTACTTTGGCATCTTATACTTGCTGGGTACACACAGTGGGGGTCATTTATCAACGCTGGGCAAAATTGCCCATGGGCAGTAACCCATGGCAACCAAATTTGCCCAGTGTTGATAAATGAGCCCCACTGTCTATCCTACTGTATCCTAAAACCAAAACTCTAAGGCAATGTTACAGAAATATATATGCTGTACTATTAATGGAAAATATATAAAAGTGTCCAAATCCCTTTATATAAAAAACGCAGGCCGAGAAATAGCCACTTTGCTCAAATCTGTGTTCTTTTGTGCCTAAGCCAAAACTACTGCGTCCCCCTGGGTGCAGGCACACCGAGCAGATTTCTGGGTGCAGGCACAGAGTGGATTTTGGTGCTGAAATGCATAATGGTTTTAGCACAAAAATCTGCTAGGTGTGTGTGCGCCTGCACACAGGGGGACGCAGTGGTTTTGGAGGCAAAACAATCCTATTGGGTTAAAATGATGTTTAAATTATTTTCTAGTAGACTTAATGGAGATCCAAATTGCGTAAGGATCCCGAACATTCTGGATAACAGGTCCCATACCTTTACTGACCCTTTGAACATCATGTTCTTAATACATAGAATAAATCCCCTTGCTTTTTTCTCAGAATGAACCTGCCGTTCAAGCCAAAGAACCCAAAGAAACATGGCTTATTCTTACCTACAGTTAAAGCATCGAACAGTCTCTGAATCGTTTCGACATCTTTGACAATCCCCGATTCCTGAATGCGACGCACAAAATCATCCAGGTGCATGTGTGTCTTTGGCAAGGAAAACTTCTTTACGTGGTCGTCCAACTTGGCCATCTCCCTTTCCGTTTCCAATACCTGGCTAATGAGTCTCTTGAGTTCCGGCCTGCGTTCCGCCTGCTGCCGCTCGGACGCCGATAACGACACCACAACCTTTTTCACCAACTCGACCGGGAAGATTCTAATGTCAGTCTTATACAAGCTCTGAAAGTCACAAAGTGCAACCACCGGTTTTCCCTGCATTAAATAGACCAGGCCGCGTAGGTAATAGTATCGGGCAAGCAGGGTAGAGTTATCGGGGGGCAGGCAGGCAATCTCTTTGTTGAGGTAGTTATTCAGCTCTGTGTAGTAGTTTTGCACACACCGACCCAAAAGAGGGAAATTTATTTCCGGCAGCTTGAAAGTATAAACAGGTTTTGTTGATGATTTCAGGTCTGTAAGAGACAGTAAAATACTGCTTTTAGGTGTGGGTTCACCTTTAAATGTTATAACTAAGTATGTTATAGAATGGCCAATTCTAAACAACATTTCAACTGTTCTTCATTATTTATTTTGTATAGTTTTCTAATTATTTGCCTTCTTCTTCTGACTCTTTTCAGCTTTCAAATGGGGGTCACTGACCCCGGCAGCCAAAAAAACTTCTGCTCTGTGAGGCTCCAATTTTATTCTTACTTTTTCTTACTTATCTTTCTATTCAGGACCTCTTATATTCATATCCCTGTCTCACATTCAACCCACTCCACGGTTACTAAGGTAATTGGGACCCTAGCAACCCAAAAGCTGCTAACATTTGAAACTGAAGCTGAGCAAAAAGTGAAATAATTAAAAAACTAAGAAGAATGAAAAATGAAGACCAATTGCAAATTGTCTCAGATTATTACTCTCTATACTAAAAGTTAATTCAAAGGTGATCTTTAAAATAAAATGTTAATGCTTTTATTTGGACTTTAAAGCTATTGAAAGCAGTGTCTGTCCCTTACAATGGCTGCGCTGTTCCTTACACTGCTGCTTTTGCCTACATGTACCACTGACTTAATTTGCAGCAGCCATCTCTTCAGACTCCAGTTCCCACAATGCTTTGCTCGCTTCCTCCATTTTTCCTCCTTTACAGATTTGTTAATTACAGAACATGCAGCGCACTGTGGGCAATCTTCGCTGGAAGATGAATGACGACTGCATGAAACTCTTATCTCCTGTATTTGAAAAAAGTGTTACAGTTCTATTTAAAGGGCAAGTAAGACAGGGCGCCTTTTATCCCACGCTCAGGGGAGAAGATACACTCACCAGAGCCACTTATGGATAGTAATAATTAGCTATTTATTAAGTAATAAAGACTGAATTTGGTTCTACTGTAGACAATACACAGGACATACAGAGCTCTGGGGAAGATCCCTATTACACAACATTAGAAGATTACTTCCACAAACACACTGACCCAACTGTATCCTGGGGTAAATGCAGTCACTTCCGCATTCCAACAGTTATTATTTTAAGAGTAAAGTAGATATATATTTATATAGCCACGTGGCTACTGTGATACATGGAATTCCTGGCAGTAATTATTCCTACATATCAGAGAATAAAACCACACAGGAGCTGGATAAGTTAACTGAAGGATGGCATTCTGAATAAATCTGTGGGGCTGCTGTAAGGTGCCACAGACAGTCACTATTTATTGGGCTGGGGGGGCTGTTTGTGCCTCTGGGTACTGGGAATGCCAGGGGGGCTGTAAGGTGCCACAGACAGTCACTATTTATTGGGCTGGGGGGGCTGTTTGTGCCTCTGGGTACTGGGAATGCCAGGGGGCTGTAAGGTGCCATAGAGAGTCACTATTTATTGGGCTGGGGGGGGGCTGTTTGTGCCTCTGGGTACTGGGAATGCCAGGGGGGCTGTAAGGTGCCACAGACAGTCACTATTTATTGGGCTGGGGGGGGGGGGCTGTTTGTGCCTCTGGGTACTGGGAATGCCAGGGGGGCTGTAAGGTGCCACAGACAGTCACTATTTATTGGGCTGGGGGGGGGGGGGGCTGTTTGTGCCTCTGGGTACTGGGAATGCCAGGGGGGCTGTAAGGTGCCACAGACAGTCACTATTTATTGGGCTGGGGGGGGGCTGTTTGTGCCTCTGGGTACTGGGAATGCCAGGGGGGCTGTAAGGTGCCATAGAGAGTCACTATTTATTGGGCTGGGGGGGCTGTTTGTGCCTCTGGGTACTGGGAATGCCAGGGGGGCTGTAAGGTGCCACAGACACTCACTATTTATTGGGCTGGGGGGGCTGTTTGTGCCTCTGGGTACTGGGAATGCCAGGGGGGCTGTAAGGTGCCACAGACAGTCACTATTTATTGGGCTGGGGGGGCTGTTTGTGCCTCTGGGTACTGGGAATGCCAGGGGGGCTGTAAGGTGCCACAGACAGTCACTATTTATTGGGCTGGGGGGGCTGTTTGTGCCTCTGGGTACTGGGAATGCCAGGGGGGCTGTAAGGTGCCACAGACACTCACTATTTATTGGGCTGGGGGGTGCTGTTTGTGCCTCTGGGTACTGGGAATGCCAGGGGGGCTGTAAGGTGCCATAGAGAGTCACTATTTAGTGGGCTGGGGGGGGGCTGTTTGGGCCTCTGTGTACTTGAAATACCAGGGCCTATTTTAAAATCCCAGTTCGTACCTGTGCACATACTACTGGCCTACTAGTGCCGCTTGGGTCAGAAATTTCCCTGCTTGTAAACAACCCAAGTCTGACCAGGTCTGTCTGATATTGCCAGTGGGTGGCCAGCTTTGGGCAACACTACATCATCAGACAGGTACTGTATACTACAGTGGCCTATGTTGTCCTTCACCCATTCTAAGCATAGATGCCCATTTTTAGCTAGAACCTGCCCAAACTGTACCACTCATTACTAGCTCTCACCTATTTAGATTCACAACCAACTGAAATAATTCTGCTGAGATGCCAACAGTGGGGTTCTGGTCCTCCCCCAGCCCGTCAGCAGCTAGCAAGTTTCAAGTCATACTTTCTTATGTAAAGTAAAAATGTCTGAAGAAATTTTCACTAAGCATATTAGATATCTGTAAGCACTGCATACAGCCTTGTATTAAACAGTCACATTAGCAGCCATAATGCCTAACCTGCCTAACTGCTAGTTGATCCAGAGGAAGGCAAAAAACCCCATCTGCCAGTCAAACATATAGTACATGTGCTTATTATCTGGTACTCAAGCCCATATAAACACGTGAAGCAGGAAAAAGAACACATTCCTCATTACACCAAATAAATTGGCTTTTGCATTTTCAGTCATGCAGAGCAGATATTTCTGCCATTTATGACACGGCGGTATTGTTAAAGTTTCAGACTTTTCAAAAAGAAAAATGCAGCCGCACAGGTTTGCCCAGAAAGTCAGAGATTCTTGTATATGTGTGTAATGCTTCACTCCCAGACCCCTGTTATTAATAGCATATACAGGGAGTCACAGCTATGCGTGCATTAGTAAATCAGTATAAATGTAGTTATGTATTAAAAAAGTGCATTTGTTTTCTCTTTTTTCTACCCGAGTTCTGGGTTCACTTATCTCTTCCACTCTCACTGCTAATCAGCCACAGGCATGTCAGGCAGTAGGACTGGAAATATATAGGGCATTTCATTTAACATGTCGTTAATCCTGATTTGTGTCTTGAGACTATTGATATGATCCTGAGTTGGAATCCCCAGCATAAAGCAAAACTCGAGTGTGTGTAAGCAGCAAAGGCAGCCTGGGAAGTAACAGCTCCTGGAGCTAGGAATTAATTCCAAGGCCCTTCTACATCTGTACGACCTGACCTTTATTATATAGCAGTGCAGAAGCAAGCAGCGTCTTGGCTCAAGATGGAGTTATAGAGAATGTGTGGGGCACATGTACTTTTGTGAATTGTGTTTAAAAAAGAAAGAAAGGTAAAAACTCAGTAAGCTTTATCAGAAAGGTCTATGTAAATATACCATAAGCACTCACAGAAACGCTGCACTGAGTCCTCTATCAAAAGATTTCTTGTGTCTGTAATTCCTCTGCCAGAGACACGCAGCTCTCTCCTCTCTCCTGCTCCCCCCCTCCCTCAAGAATGCTAAGAACTCCCTCCCCCCCTTAGGAACGTGGATCTGAGCCAATCAGCAGGAAGCTGACTCATTACTAATCCACGAACGTCTGAAAGCGTCCAAATGCGTTTTTTTCGTAATGATCTGCATTTTTGCGGTTTTTTTCGCTGCCGTCGCGATTGGTTCGTACTTTGCGCAACTTTTTCGTCGACGTTACAACTTTATTGTATATTTTCCGCAACTTTTTCGGATTGGTTTTTCCTCCGTTTACTATAGCGCAATACGAAAAAATCGCGATGGCGACGAAATAATTGCGCAAAATACGATAAAGTCGTGACGGCGACTAAAAAGACGAAAAATTTTCATTTCCAATCCGTTTTTTTTCCATTCATGATTCGGATTAGTAAATGTGCCCCATAGTCTAACTAACTGAGCATTGCTTTTGGTGCAGGAGTGAGGCATTATGGGAACTTTCTTTACAAAGCTCAGCGTTTTTTTTCCTATGAGGCTTCTGATCATCTGAAAGGGAGAAATATGGGGAGACTTAAGGGCACTATTGAGAGAACTGAAGGTATGCCTGCAGCTTGGGATTAACTCTTTATTAGCCTTTCCTTCTCCTTTAAATGGAAGCAATTTGGGATTTTGCGCATGTTTTTGTACTTCAACTGCTAGAACGCCACAACCCCAGTTAATGCATAAGCCTCCTCTATACATGAATCTCTAGATAAACAATGATCAGCCCTTACCGTTAGTAGAGTCTGGCCTCCTGAGAGACCACTGCCTGGGAACCTCAGTCTCTTTAGCTTCTAGCAGATTCGGCATACTTATGACAAGTTTCTTACTGAACATGTGCTCCGGCCGAAAGCGCTTCAATTTTGCGGTGGCCCTTCTTGGGCTGTCAAACAGCGTACTGAATCGTCTGGGGAAACAAAAAGTATACCGACTGTGCTGAAAACACTCCTTTTAAGTAATTAGTAACTAGTTTACCATTTCTGCCAAATGCATATCAGTTCTAGTGATCTTAAGATGGTTTTCTCATCACTTCTGCATTCATAAATGCAACCATAATGTAACATCTGCCTCTATATACAGTTACATAACTTAACATTTCCTGGGAAGATTTCAGCAATATCACAAATAACTAATCAAGTAGACTGGTTTGACCATGTTAACTTGAGGGTAGCCAAGTCTGTATGGAGTATAATATAAATCCAATGGCCCCAGTGTTCACATCTTTTACAAAGCAGGAAACTTTTACTATATCAATCATGGTAAAAATTAAAAACAGAGGGATGTATTTGTTCAGTGCTGTTGTTGCTAAACAGTGGCCCCAAGGGGAAACTAAGCAGTGGCTAGTGAACCCACCCTGATGGCCAGTTAAGGGAAAATTTGGGAAGAATGCTGATTTGCTCTCCTAGATGGTCCAGGAAGCCTTAATGTAATTTGTAGGTGGGATGAACACTTATTTGCCATCCTAGATATTCTAAAAATCATGGGTGGAGATTTTATATGTAGTTATATATTATAAGCTAAGGGGAACCATGACTTCATTATTGGATATCAAAGGGGAGCCTAAACCCAAAAAAGTCTGGAAACCAATAGTTTAATAAATAAAACATGTCAGCGTTACCCATTTGTTTCAGAAGACGTGTTCCACTCCATCTGACAGAAAGCATCCATTCTTTTATTCAGACGAGCTTTTAAAAATGAATGGAACATGTATGTGTCTAAGACCTACAAAAAATATACATATGCACACTGAGACACTACAGAAGAAAACATGTGAAATAGTACTGAAATAAAAATGTAACCTTTTGGCTATACACTTTCCCCAACTTTGTCACACATACTTTATGCAGAGCACACACCCTACACACGCTTACAGGAATGCAATGTGTTAGCTGAACATGCACATTCATGTAAGGGACAAGATATGTCTCGGGAATGGGAAAAAAAGGCAGCTGCTGTTCTCCATTCACATATAAGCGGGCTAATAAATATGCCGTTTTCTCTCTGCGTTTCTCATACCTTTTTATAAAATGGCTGGTCTCCCACTGCTCTGGATTTCAGGAATTCCTCACTGTTAAATACTCGGTGTTCAAAATTGAGGTGGGCTTTTACATCCCTGTCAAAGATGGAGGAATGGAATAAATAATAAAATACTGAATGGGTAACAGAACAAAGCTTAAACATAAAGGATGGGAAATCCACATAGCCAAGATGCCTGACTGAAGCGCCTGCAGCTAGACATGGTTATACAGATTTGCAGGCTGCTCCACAGGGCTCCATAGACTACTCTGTATGACCACAAGTGCAATTTTGAGCACAACTGCTATTTATCCCCCATATTGCCATGTTTTCCCCCCAGTATTCCCCACAGTTTACCCATCTTATTTAGGGATGCATCAGACCCCCAGTAGAAATTAGGGATGCACTGAATCTAGGATTTGGCCAATAGTTGGCCATTTTCAGCAGGATCTGGCCGAATCCATGCCTCTGGCCAAACCAAAGGAAAGGTAAAAACTCAGTAAGCTTTATCAGAAAGGTCTATGTAAATACAGCCATAAGCACTCACAGAAACGCTGCACTGAGTTCTCTGTCAAAAGAAACAGGATTTGTTGTCTCTGTTTTCCTGTGCCAGAGACACGCAGCTCTCTCCTCTCTCCCACTCCCCCCTGCCTCAAAAATGCTAAGAACTCCCTCCCCGCCCCTTAGGAATGTGGATCTGAGCCAATCAGCTGGAAGTTTCCTCATAGTCTTACAAACTGAGCATGTACACTGGTCTTGGTCTCGGTGCAAGAGTGTGGCATTATGGGTATTTTCTTTACACAGCTCAGGAGAAATATGGGGAGACTTAAGGGCAGCTTGAGATTTACTCTTTATTAGCCTTTCCTTCTCCTTTAAAATCACGGAAATTGAAAGTTGTTCCCTTCTCTTTAACCCTTCCTTCTCCCACATTGCATATGCATATTAGGATTCGATACAGTATTCTGCCAAATCTTTGACAAAGGATTCGCAGGTCGGCCGGATCCTAAAATACTGGATTCGGTGCATCCCTAATAGAAATGCCCATCTGTACATGCACCGAGAGGCTGGCCTACCTGAATATGTCCACAATAAGCTGCAGGGTGATTTTCTGCACTTCGCTATTGAGATTTCGCTGCCACATTCTCTTGCGCATTCGTAACTCGCCAAGATCCATGAAAGCACCGAGGTGGGCCAACTCCAAGTCATAGTGCATCTGAAGGCTCTCTACCCTGTATGAGGGACACACAATTACACATTTCTTCTTGGTTTGGCAACCCCAACCCAATTTTAATAAACCAGCAATAAATGTAATAAAGACATTAATCCAAAAATGCTCTCTAAACTGATCCCTGGTTTGTGCAATAGCAGAAGAACGGACCAAAGCAGCTTTTTTTAAATAAAAATAAGAATTAAATAAATGTAATTGATGTTTTGTGGACAGTGGTCTGAAAGTCTACAGTTAAATAAATGATAATCTAGCTCTTGAGCACCTCTGTCGTATGTCAGCATTCCCTCAGCAGCGAGGTGCTGTGTGCTCAGGAGAAATTAATGAACAGCCATCTTAGTTAAGTCAGCATTTACCACTGAGAGAAAGCCTTCCTCCAGCCTAATTAGACTGAAGTCACATGATGTGAGTCAATAGAACGTGCACAATGTTGCTCTACAGCACATGCATAGTCTCTAAAGGTGGCCATACACAGGAAGCTTTGGTCATTTGGCATAGGTGCCATTGGATTGGGGACTGCATCAACAAGCCAATCTGGTCCCAGAACCGATGGAAAATCAAACCTGCCCGATTGAGATCTGGCCAATTTCAGTCCAGATTTTGGTCAGGTAGGCCTGTCTGGGGTGTCCATACACGGGCAGATAAGCTGCAAAACCGGACCAGAATCGGAAGCTGAAATATGCCCGTGTATGGCCACCTTATCAATCAAGTCAATTGAAATTAAGAATTATGGGGCTACAATTGGGCATCCATTTAGAAGCCGGGTTACCTCTGTATGAAGGATTCTGCAGCTTCTACAGGAACATCGGGAACCTCTCCCTCCTCTTCAGTAGGCAGGGGGTACAATATTGACCCACCATCAATGCTGATTAGTACCAAATCCTCTGCTTCCTAAGTCACAGGAACGAAGGTTAGAGAAACAATACAGAGAAGCTGGCAGGACAATGCACTTATAGCAAGGAATAACACATTTAAACACAATAAGCTCTTCTATTTTTCACTTTCTACGATCTTATTTCCTGTAAAACTGCTGTGCGGAGGTGGTTCAGCTTTAAGTTAACTTTTAGTGTGCTACAAAATGCCCAATTCCTAGCAACTTTTGCAATTGTTTTCATTATTTATTGCTTAATACGCAAGTTACTTCAGCTTCTAGGCAAGTTATGAAGTTTTTCAGAAGTTTTTCAGAAGTTGTGTAAATTGCATAAGTTTTTTTTTTTCTTTTGTGTAACTTTACACGTAACTTGCGCAGTTTGCGTAACTTTCGCTATGGGACCAGGCCCTCTTACGGAAGATGGTTTCACAGGGCCTGGCACAACACTACCCTCTCTCTCCTACTGATGGTGGCCCTGCAAATGGGTAGGCCCCCTCAGGGTCAGACTGGGCCACCGGGAAAAACCCGGTGGGCCCCGGCGGCCCAGATCCCGATGCCTGTTGTCCCCGGCCGCTGGTGTCCTCCCAATGTGCTTCACTAATGCGCGCTCAAGGAAAGACGCCAGGAGGGGGCCCCGGTGAAGGCTTAGGGGGGTGTGTGCCGGGGGCACCTTGGCGGGTGTAGGGCCCCTGGAGCAGTAGCTCCAATGGGCCCTGCACCCCCCAGTCCAACCCTGGGCTCACTTTCTCTAATATTGTTAAATCAGACTTCCAGCCTATAACCAATGGTTGCATTCCTTGCAGGTTCTTCAGTTAGGAGGAAGTGCTTTGTAATTACTTCTGCTGCAAAGAAATAAGTCGTCGTCTGAGGACCCGAGCCCAAGCTGCCTGCCCTCCTGAGCCTTTAACCAGTAAAAAAAAAACTATTTTAAAAAAAAAAATGACAATTGTATTTTTATTTTTTTAGCAAGAGAGAGTATAAGAGTGGGGTAAACTTATGGTAATAAATAGAATATTTAAAATACTGATTTATTTCTTTATCACTACAAACAAACACAGATTTCTGAAGGTTTATACCATACTGCTATCTATGCCACAACAGTTAATTGAAGACCCAAAAGTAAATAAGGTAAGACTTTTATAATTTTGCGACGCATACTCTAATATCTTTTTAAATGGAAATTTAAAAAGTATAAGTGTAATAGCTATAGTAAAAAAAAAAAAAAAAGACACAGAACACGATAAAGACGGGAAGATAAACTACCTCATTTCCCACATGGAATACCAGGGGATAAATATTTCTGTTAGTCGCCAGCCAGGAGAATGAATCCAGTTACTCACCTTCTTAACCTCTTCAAAGTGATCCAGATGGCACCCCATTAAAAAGGACGTTGGCGCCATGATAAAGTCCAACATCTGACGTGACAAAATTGGCACAAATGTATGCTGCCACTGCATGGGGTACAGGTAAACCATAAAGCATTCAGCGATGAGTGTGAGAAGGGCCCAGTCAGAGGAGAAGAAGACAATTTTCTGCTCGGTCAGGATGCACGACATGATCTGGCAAGAGAAACACAGGGCGGCCATAAGGAAGCCTTCGGTACCTGGCACCCACATACAGTGTGCCGAGTAACAGATGGGTGAGCAAACTGTAACAACTAAGGCATGTAGGGATGGCAGCTTTTAAAAAGCTTTAGGAGCACAAATAGAAGATTAAGGACATGTAAACCCTACATGTATATAAGTTGGGCACATCTCCTCCACCCAAACCATACCATTTGTATTGCCTATATCCCCTCCATTCGCCAGCACCATCACATTTTCCTAAAACAGCAGCCTTCACCTGGCGGCCATATTCCCTCTCACCCATCATCAGTGACATTTACATCTGCCAACAGCATGCGTGCGCTGTAAAGTTCATGCAATCAAGAATGCAGGCTTACACAGGCAGAATTTACTTTGATAAAAGGTCCTGCTTAGATTGCGCCCTGTAACGGTTAAGCTGAGCTCAGGAAAGGCAGATAGGAGAAAAAAACATGTTTCTCCAGCAGAGTGCACAGCTAGAGCAGAGTTTTTATGGAAACCAGCAGTGCCATCTCTTTATTGGCTGCTAGAATAGAGTCGGGAAGAACTGAGCATGCTCAGTAGCCAAGAGCCAAAGTCAGTTCATAAGGGAGATGGATGAGCGGGTTAGAGGAGGTGAAGGAATCCACAGGCATTAAGGGGATGCTGCTGTCTTAGTATTAACCCTTGAACAACCAGCATGGCAGGTATTTAAAGATTTCATAAAGGCTGTTCACCGATTAATTTTTTTGTGGGGGGTTTACATGTCCTTTCTGTTAAAAGTAATGTGGTTAATAATAACAGCTTTACTGCAATAATACACTACTAAAATCCCAAACAGAAGCACCGGCCGGGGGTTTCAGGAAGTAGTTCTGCAGAATATAAGCGAATTGGACCAGGAACTTCCCCTTAAACATAGAGAAAATTACAAGGGTAATTTTTTTTTTTTTTTGCCTTACTTTCTAGATTATATGGTCTTACTATGTACTATGTGCCTGATGGAAATAAACCGCATACAGCCTTGTCCTACATACGTGGAACATAGATCACCGATTACCTCTAACACCTGCTTGGGACTGAAGCACAGAAAAGGAAGGTGAAGATCGAAGTCGATTAATGGACTGTCTAAATCTTCTCTTGATGGGAAAACGATCTGAAGAGGTTTCATGCTCAACACCTACAGGGGAGATAAACGTCAATTTTATTCTCCATAATAATTAGGAGAAATAAAGAACAAGCTGAGCGTATGAAATCTGCACAAAACTGCCACCTAATTACATACTGTTCATAGCGGATCTGTCCATGGAAGAGAAAATTAATGCTGACCCATTCGTTAGGTTACAATGCATATACCATTACAGTGTTATGCAATATCAGCTTTTTAGCATGAGAACAATTTAACACATTCATGTACTGGTGGAAAAACCCTGCTTCTTCTAAATAAACCATTTTCATAAAAATATACTTTATTAGTATGTGCCATTGGGTAATCCTAAATAGGAAACTGCCATTTTAAGTACTAAGGGCCGCCCCCTGGGATCATAGGAGTCACAGTGCCCACAAACAAGCCAAGGCACACATACATGCTAGGCCCCATCAGCCAATGAATGGGCAGAGTTCTGCCTTTTGCTCCCACACTACTTCCTGTTACAGTTGTAGCTGCATCACTTCCTGTCAGGTGATCTCAGAGGGAGCACACAGCCCATCACTAAATGGCGGCTCAAGGGAAAGGATGTAAAAGGGCAATATTTACTGATATACCTGTATATATATTCCAGTTTGGGGAGATTTGAGATTTGGGGCCACTTAACATAATATAAACTGTCTGTTGGTTACGTATTCATTCTGGGGGTTTAGTTTTCCTTTAAGTCACGTATTTTCTCCCAGACAGACTAGTCATGTAAACAAGTTGGCAGAGATTCACGACTGTCAGCACAGCCCCATTCAGTACTTTTCTCTGTAACAGTGTTTATGAATAGTTTGAGTAGGAGACTTTGACCAAAATGAACTACATTTATAGGTCCCTGTGAGTGTGAGTGTAGCAGCAGCTGTTTTTTAGTCATGGGCACTATGGCGCTGAATATTCACTGCACTGTTGTTCCATATCCGCTGCATCATTATTCCTGGCACAGGGAGGGAAGGAAAAAAATAACTATTTAAAGAAAGATTCTATAAAAAAGTTTGTGTGCCTGTATTGTCAGCCGGACTAAGGGAGTTAAGTGTTTTTTCCACTGAACAGCTGAGCTTTTGTAGCCATTAAAGCACAGGGAGGGTGCCACAGGAAACAGACCCAACCCATGATGAATGGCTACATGTAAGTAGAATGTACGTAAGTAACAGGCTGTGAGACAGCGGCAAAGAATGGCACAGATCTAGCCAATCACATCCAAGCTAACAATGACCAAGAGATGGACAAGAAGGTACTAGCACATTCTAAAGAGGCCTCCTAGTGCAGGAATTCTATGGCCGCCATGGGATAAATTTTGTATAAAGAAATAATATTGGTGTGTAGGCGCCATCTCAGTGCATTGTGCCTGAGTCTGAGCTTTCAGCCAGCGCTACACATTAGAACTGCTTTCAGCTAACCCTATTGTTTCTCCTACTCCCATGTAACTGGAGGAGTCCCAAGCCGGACTTGGATTTCTTACTATTGAGTGCTATTCTGATACCTACTGGGAGCTGCTATCTTGCTCCCTTCCCATTGTTCTGCTGATCGGCTGCTGGGGGGAGGGGGGGATATCACTCCAACTTGCAGCGCAGCAGTAAAGTGTGCCTGAGTCTGAGCTTTCAGCCAGCGCTACACATTAGAACTGCTTTCAGCTAACCTATTGTTTCTCCTACTCCCATGTAACTGGAGGAGTCCCAAGCCGGACTTGGATTTCTTACTATTGAATGTTATTCTGATACCTACTGGGAGCTGCTATCTTGCTCCCTTCCCATTGTTCTGCTGATCGGCTGCTGGGGGTGAGGGGGGGGGGGGATATCACTCCAACTTGCAGCGCAGCAGTAAAATGTGACTGAAGTTTATCAGAGCACAGGTCACATGGCTGTGGCACCCTGGGAAATGAAAAATATGGCTAGCCCCATGGGAAAAACAGATTACAATGCAGGATTCTGCTGGAGAAGCTCTATTAGCTGATGCGTTTTGGAAAAAAACATGTTTTCCATGACAGTATTACTTTAAAGATCACAAATAATGCTGCAGTATGACTCTCCTTTAGTAATCTATACTGTCCCCCGCACAAAACGAAGGTTCCATGTGCCCCTACATTATTAGCAGCAGGTATAAAAATAGCAAATAAAAAAGTAAAATGTATTAGTGGGCAGGGAGGTCTACAGTGATTTTACTGCAGGACACACAGAGGCAGGGGAGGTTTTGACAATCTGCCATTAAATGTTATACTGAACTAAAAAATCTTAAGCAGAAAGTCCATTTTCTGTTGTACAATAATGAGTTGTTGGTTCCCCGTGTTCAAAATCATGGGGAAAAAACACTAAAACAGAAGGAAGCCAATATGAAACTGCAGAAGTTGTGGGAACCTTGTGAGAGGTCGATTCAATCTGCAATCTCACTAATGGTCCAAGTCCTGTTCTGCTTCAAGTTTATATCTCATATTATGGCCCAACCATGTCTCTGCGCCTGTGGAATGCCCTGAGGTGGCCTGCCTTGTATAAACTGCACAGTGGGCTGCCAACAAAGCTGGGCAACACTGACCGTTTATGTTTTTAAACTAAGCCAGGGGCTGAAAGAACAGGGTGATCCCCCAGCACAGGGCAGCCAAGGCCTGAACAGTAAAGACTAACATGCAGCATACAGCTTTTTGTACAAGTATAGTTATGTATGGGTGTAATAAGTGCAAACATGTTACTGGTATAATCGGTATAGTTACCAAATTGAGGGGTCCGGGTGGGGGGCTTGGTATCAGGCACAGTTTTGCTGCAAATTCCTTGATGCGATTATCTGTATCGGAATCCTTGCAGGATTTCAGCTGCATCAGTAAGCTAAAAGTGACACAGACATGAAAAGCCAGTGATATTCTCCCATAATATGCTCACTGTTTCTATAACATCAGCCCTCATCCAACACAGATAAACATCAGTGTATTCATCTCATATGGTTTTCACAGAATCTATTAACACTGCTCCTCCAGTCAGGTACTCATCTTATTGGCCCATGTATAGAGGCCTCCTCATGGCCTTTCTGACCAATAGAATTCTCACAGAATATTATTCTCATATCATAACATAACAACAGATAAGCTAGAAAGTCACTGAAAAATTGTCAAGGGGCACAGATATGTTTCCCTGAATGTTACAAAACCCTGGAGCAGCTGTAAAGCCTAGAGCAGCAGTACCCAACCTGTGGGGCTTGCTACCCTAAAAGGGACTAAAGCAGTGGCTGCGAGGCCCAGAATGAAGGTCAAAATCAGACCAATGGCACAGCTGCCAGTATGTTCATGACCGCCTCCTGTGGCTTTGCCTGGGTGAGTGCATTTTAAGTTCTTGTGATCATTATAAGGCTGCTCATACCTTTATTTCCACAAAGCCAATAGCAACAGCAAGAGGCAGCCACAAGAGATACACCAGATGAAGAGTGCTGTGTGTGCCGTTGGTCTAAGGGAGAATTATCGCTGACTGATATGCAGCAAAAAGGTTCACATATCGGTTACCTTGTTATGAGCTCAAAGGGGCCCTGACCTAATGTTAGCTGTCAAAGGGAAACTACTGGCCCTTAGATTCAATTCTATGATTAAAGGAGAAGGAAAGGCTAATAAAGAGTTAATCCCAAGCTGCAGGCATACCTTCAGTTCTCTCAATAGTGCCCTTAAGTCTCCCCATATTTCTCCCGTTTAGATGATCAGAAGCCTCATAGGGAATTTACCTGAGCTGTGCAAATTAAGTTCCCATAATGCCTCACTCCTGCACCAAGACTAAGACCGGTGTACATGCTCAGTTAGTAAGACTATGAGGAAGCTTCCTGCTGATCACACTATTCCTAAGGGGGGGGAGTTACATAGTTACATAGGGTTGAAAAAAGACCCATCCAAGTAAACCCAGCATGCACAACCTATACTTACCAATCTAAGTGAGTTCTTAGCATTCTTGAGGGAGGGGGGGAGCAGGAGAGGGTAGAAAGGAGAGAACTGCGTGTCTCTGGCACAGGAAAACAAAGAGACAAGAAATCCTGTTTCTTTTGACAGAGAACTCAGTGCAGCGTTTCTGTGAGTGCTTATGGCTGTAATTACATAGATCTTTCTGATAAAGCTTACTGAGTTTGTACCTTTCCTTCTCCTTTAAAATAAACTTTGCCAAAACTACAGAACATACAAAGCCCTTACCATGAAAGACAATCTTTTAGTGCGCTGTAGTATGGAAACCTTGATATGACACACAATGCATACGGAACAAAGGTGTCCCGGGCCTTCGTATGACTTGAGTTATAATCCCAGTATATCTGTCCATTATGAAGGCTTGTTGTATCCTTAAAAAAAAAACAAAAACAATAATACCGCAGTTATTTTTGATTTATTGTTTTTTCCTTATAAGGGCAAAAAGTTCCATTTCACATTGGAACTGTCAAGACCACAAGACCACAGAGCACTGCTAAGGAGGGGTCTGCTATTTTAAGGGGATGTGTTATTCGAAGGTTATTGAGTTTCAGACACCAGACTACGGGTAAGATTTGTTACAGTTCTATGGAAGTTATACATTTTGCTGCAGTAACTATAAGATGATGCATTCGTTGAAGTTTTTGTGGGAATGAGATTTTCATTAGAGCAATATTTTTCTTGCAGCTACTGACAAAAACACTTGAGTAGCAATCGACAAACTCTCACAACTGTTACACAGCACAAGTTCTTATGGTTTCGGTTTGTATTTTAAGTTTTTATTGGTCATTCACAGTCAATGTGTGAGTCACAAAGCTGTAAGCAATGCAGGGAGGAGTAGCAATAAATTCTGAGGGTAGAACTTCCTTTGGTTAGCATTGCACACTCGCAGAGAAGCAATGGAAACTTTACAATATTCCACAGTATAACAAAGCACTTTGAGCTACCCAGGAATGTCAGTGCTGACTGGATTCACTTGCTACCAGTCTCCCTGCACCTTAGGTGCCCATATACGGTAAGATCCACATTTAGTGAGGCTGCCAAACGAGCAGATCTTCCCCCGATATACCCACCTACGGTTGGCGATATCAGGCTAATGCGATCATTTGGCCCTAGGGCCCAACTATCAAATAACAATGACGGGTATAAGGAGCCGTCAGAAGGAAGACCGCAACACTGAGCCAACGCGGTCCCCAATCTGATGGAGAAAACCAAGCCTGCCCGATTGACACCTGGCTGATTTTCAGCCAGATATCAAATGGGGAGGCCCATTGGGGGCTTCCATACACTGGAGGATAAGTTGCCAAATAGGCAGCTTAAATCTGTCCATATATGGCCCCCTTAAAGGTGGCCATACATGTTAAGATCCGCTCGCTTGGCCTATGGGTGGGCGATATGGGGCTATTTCAGGCTAATTCGGACGTTTGGCTCTGGGGCCAAACGATCGAATTACAATGATGGGTATAGGCACAGTTAGTTCGGGGACCTCATCAACGAGCCGATGCGGTCCCCGATCGGACTACATTTTTAAACCTGCTCGATTGATATCTGGCCAATTTCAGGCCAGGTATCGGTCGGGCAGGACCGTCGTTAGTGCCCATAAATGGCCCGATAAGCTGCCAAGTCGGTCTAAGGGACCCATATCAGCAGCTAGAACTGTTCCGTGTATGGCCACCTTAACTCTCCAACTGTACTTAACTGTATCTCTCCAACTGTATCTAACCAAGCCATATTTTCTATACAGGCACCCAGTGACTCATGCCTAAGGAGGCAGCTTCAGGGGACAGTCCAAGGATGCCAATGTATAAAAAAAATAGTGCAATTGTTTAAGGCCCCCAGTCTTCCGCCGAACACTTTCTACAAGACCTAACGAGATACCTGCACAGATCTATAGTACTGCATGACCACTCCATACGTCCTCTTCCCCATAACATCTGTAAAAACTAAGAAATGGAAAGAGTGCTCTTTTGGATCTGACGAAGGTTGAAGGCCTCCTGTAAAAAAATACAAAAATAAGGATATTCGATTAAGATTACAATTACAGTGCATGGAGAATTGCTCAAACCAATAGTGTGGCACTAATACATGCTATTCAGTAGGCCAGGAAAACATTTTTAACCTCCAGGACTTTACTTTGTCCACATGTGATGGGGCAAACTTCTAATCAAAATACCTGGCCTGCAGACTAGTAACTGCTGGTCAAAGTCAGGCACGGCCCTTAATCACCCTATTTGAATATATACAGCCGACATTTGAAAAGCAAGGGGGAAAGAAAAGAAAAGAAAAGGAAATAGTTTTGGTTACAAGTCTTAAAAAAGCCAATATTCCTACTTCAGCTGCAAAAAGGTCTTGTGACATTATTAAATAGGCTGCTAACCGATGATACATAGTGCTGCAGGAACCACACACTGCTCCTTATTGTGCACATTATGAAAATAATTCATTTGAAAGTACCTGGAAAGCACAGTTGCGGCAAGCCATCAAGATCTATATCCTTAGGAACTGTGATGTCCTCGGCAGGCGCGTCTTTCTTGTCCGTTTTGTTATCCGACCCGTGCTCAGACTTGGGCTTGTCTTTCTTTTTCCGGAAGGAGCGCCTCTTCGCTAACCGTTGATAGTTCTGGGCAGAAGGGGCTGTTGGGGTCTCCTCTTTGGATGTAAAGGGTGGGACGAATATAGAGATGATTTCTGGCTCTAAAACTTGAGAACTTCTTATTCCTTTCTGGGCAACCTGAGGGGCAACAAAATATAATTCCAATATCAGAGCTGAATCTTTCACTATAAGTGTAAACATACTGAATAATACAGTATTTAACATTATCCTGAAGAATTAAATCTTTACAAAGAAGTAAGGTAGAAATATCTACTCTGTGCCGTTGAACTTGCCCCCAGTAGCCCCCAGTAGCCCCCATCTTCCCATCCCCAGAACATACTCAATGCAGCTGTCAGTTACCTGAGCTTAGGCACCCACTAACAATGCACTGTATATAAAGAATAAAAATGTCACAATACCAGGTTGAAAAGTAATGAATTCAGACTCTCATTATATAGCAGCTCCAAAGCCGGTGCAGTCAGCATCAGAACTTAATAACTATGTCATATAGAAACTTTATATGACAGACAACCCCTAACAAAATCCAAGATTGTAAAGACCTGAATCATTAATGTTATAGAGATACAGAACATCCGGCTTAATACAGTATGTTCATTATATAAAACACAGCATTTCGTTTGCCATATTTGTTTTAATAGTTTAGTTCTCCTTTAATTTATATAGAGATATAATATTATTTTTAGAGAATATTCACACAAGATGTCGCGCAGCACTGTACAATAACCGATACAAAAGGTAAAGATGGCCCTATATCTGAATATGTGTAGTCACACACCCATTCAGTCAAACCTAAATTTGTTAATTGAAACTATAGATAATACATAGCATATTTCTGGCCAGAAAGCCCTTTAAAACTCAATATAAGTATCGGACCTCTTATCTGGAAACCCATTATCCAGAAAGTTCTGAATTTACAGAAAGGCCATCTCCCATAAACCCCATTATAAGCAAATAATTACAGTTTTTAAAAATGATTCCCTTTTCTCTGTAATAATAAAACAGTACCTGTACTTGATCCCAACTAAGATATAATTACCCCTTATTGGGGGCAGAACAGCCCTATTGGGTTTATTTAATGGTTAAATGATTCCCTTTTCTCTGTAATAATAAAACAGTACCTGTACTTGATCCCAACTAAGATATAATTACCCCTTATTGGGGCAGAACAGTCCTATTGGGTTTATTTAATGGTTAAATGATTCCCTTTTCTCTGTAATAATAAAACAGTACCTTTACTTGATCCCAACTAAGATATAATTACCCCTTATTGGGGCAGAACAGCCCTATTGGGTTTATTTCATGGTTAAATGATTCCCTTTTCTCTGTAATAATAAAACAGTACCTGTACTTGATCCCAACTAAGATATAATTACCCCTTATTGGGGCAGAACAGCCCTATTGGGTTTATTTAATGGTTAAATGATTCCCTTTTCTCTGTAATAATAAAACAGTACCTGTACTTGATCCCAACTAAGATATAATTACCCCTTATTGGGGCAGAACAGCCCTATTGGGTTTATTTAATGGTTAAATGATTCCCTTTTCTCTGTAATAATAAAACAGTACCTGTACTTGATCCCAACTAAGATATAATTACCCCTTATTGGGGGCAGAACAGCCCTATTGGGTTTATTTAATGGTTAAATGATTCCCTTTTCTCTGTAATAATAAAACAGTACCTGTACTTGATCCCAACTAAGATATAATTACACCTTATTGGAGCCAAAACAAGCCTATTGGGTTTAATTACAGTTTAAATAATTATTTTAGCAGACTTATGGTAGGAGATCTGAATTACAGAAAGACCCCTTATCTGGAAAACCCCGGGTCCCGAGCATTCTGGATAATGGGTCCCATACCTGTACATGAAATGTATTTCTATTATTGCCCATTCCTTGTTATGCTATACTCGTACCATCTCAGTAGTATACCCGTTCCTGCCCATGTAGTGCCTATGAGACAAGCACCTTTCAGTTCCCCAGAAATCTCACAAGAATAAAAAGGATATTACACAAGACCCATAGCAGGATACAGCCTCGGAGCATCACTGTTCCCCATAATAACACTGACTGCTGCACGTACATATCTCTCCCATACACAGAATGGCTGCTGTAACCTGACCCACAATGCAGTTCAGTCAGCGTGTTACATCACATGTTGATAAATCTGCCCCATAAACTGCCTTTCAGGTTCTTAACGTGTGAGATTAAAACATCCGTGTTATTGTGACTACACGGGTAACAGAACTCACGTGAGAGTGATCACCTGACAGCAGAAGTGAAAGACGGAACAGAGATATTACACTTTGTATTAAATCTCTTTTGTTATCTACTAAATATCAACCCTTTTACCCAGACAGAATGAGTCAGGGATAACTACAACTAAAAAATATATTTATTCAGAATTCATTCAAATATTTAGGGGCTGATTTCAAGAACATTTGGAAATTCTGCCTTTTTTTCCCTGTGTTCTGTCCACAAATTGTAACTGGTTATTTTTTCCCCATTCAAAAACAAGCTATAACATATTCTACTTACACAGACCTTTATGTGAATATCTTTAAAAAAGGGGCTGTCCACCTCTGAGTTAACTTTTAGTATGAAGTAGAGAGTAATATTCTGAGACAGTTTGCAATTGGTCTTCATTTATTATTTGTATTTTTTTAGTTACTTCACTTTTGCAACACTCCAGTTTGTAATTTCAGCCGGTATCTGGTTGCTAGGGTTCAAATTACCTTAGCAACCAGGGTATGGTCTGAATGAGGGACTGGAATATGAATAGGGGAGGGGCTGAATAGAAAGATAAGTATTAAAAAGTAACAATAACAATAAAACTGGAGCCTCACAGAGCAATAGGTTTTGGCTTCCAGGGTCAGTGACCCCCATTTGAAAGAGTCAGAAGGCGGCAAAGGATTAAAATATGAAAACAAATAATGAAGACTATTTGAAAAGTTGCTTTCAATTGGCCAATCTATATATACTAAAAGCCATGCAGATGTAGAGTAATGCAAACAAACAGCAGAAAAAAAAGGTCACAGTATGAATTTGTGCATGAAAATTGATTAAAATATTTGGTTTCAATATTACAGGTATGGGATCCCTTATCCGGAAACCCATTATCCAGAAAGTTCCGAATTACAGAAACGCCATCTCCCATAGACTCCATTATAAGCAAATAATTCTAATTTTTAAAAATGATTCCCTTTTCTCTGTAATAATAAAACAGTACCTGTACTTGATCCCAACTAAGATATAATTACCCCTTATTGGGGCAGAACAGCCCTATTGGGTTTATTTCATGGTTAAATGATTCCCTTTTCTCTGTAATAACAAAACAGTACCTGTACTTGATCCCAACTAAGATAGAATTACCCCTTATTGGGGGCAGAACAGCCCTTTTGGGTTTATTTAATGGTTAAATGATTCCCTTTTCTCTGTAATAATAAAACAGTACCTGTACTTGATCCCAACTAAGATATAATTACCCCTTATTGGGGGCAGAACAGCCCTTTTGGGTTTATTTAATGGTTAAATGATTCCCTTTTCTCTGTAATAATAAAACAGTACCTGTACTTGATCCCAACTAAGATATAATTACCCCTTATTGGGGGCAGAACAGCCCTATTGGGTTTATTTAATGGTTAAATGATTCCCTTTTCTCTGTAATAATAAAACAGTACCTGTACTTGATCCCAACTAAGATATAATTACCCCTTATTGGGGGCAGAACAGCCCTATTGGGTTTATTTAATGGTTAAATGATTCCCTTTTCTCTGTAATAATAAAACAGTACCTGTACTTGATCCCAACTAAGATATAATTACCCCTTATTGGGGGCAGAACAGCCCTATTGGGTTTTTTCAATATCTAAATGATTTTTAGCAGACTAAAATCCGGATCCGGAATCCCCAGGTCCCGAGCATTCTGGATAACAGGTCCCATACCTGTACTAATTGCAGACTGGTCACTGTGGGGAGGAAAATATTAGCCCCTAGTTACATAACCCTGTGCTGCCAGTTATTAATATGGCTGATAATGGCTTCTAGCCAGTCCCTGTGCCCCACCAACACTAGCCACACACTGGCCCCCATCCCTACACAGTACACAGAGGGCTGTGAGTATAAACCATCAGATTTTATTCAGGATAACGTAAAGGTTTGGTGAATAGCTGTGTGTTTGTCCAGCTGTCCTTGTTACAGTGCCACGTAATCTTTCATCTTTTCATCCAGGAATGTGACTATTTACCTTGCACTGCGATGACTTTTACTTCCCCTTGAAAATCTCGTCCTTAATTATATAATCACGTAGAACACATTTTTTTTCCCACACTCCCAGAAATTATTGCTGTGAAATCACCTATCCATACATACCAACTGTCCTGATTTTCGAGGTACAGTTCTGATTTAACAGCTCAGCCCCCAGTCCCAGATTCTCACTGAAAAGTCCCTCATTTTCAGACATACGGTGGCCTTCTAACTTCTAAGGCATTTTGGCATTTTACTGCAGAAATCTTTACCTTACTGGAGTAGAAGAGAGAGGAGAGAGTTGCGCAGACTCTGGCCCTGGGAATGAAGGATTTTTCCAAGAGAGGAAGTCTGACACAGAAGAACATGTATACACAAAAGGAGACAAGAAATCCTGTGTTTCTTTTGATAGAGGACTCAGTGCAGCGTTTCTGTGAGTGCTTATGGCCTTTCTGATAAAGCTTACTCAGTTTTTACCTTTGTGGCTGGGTTATTTCAGAGAGTTGCTGTAGGTATGGAAACAATATTTCAATAAATCATATCCCATGTATTAATACTGCAATGCACAGTGACTAATCATCATAATTTGGGACATGTGACCATTATGGTTTTTTTGCTAGACTAATGGCAAAAATAGTGAATAAACAGTTGGTTGATCAGCAGCACAAGGCTAAGATGGTGGCTATAACCTGGCACCCCCAGCTATATGAATGAATACAAATATACAGAAGGAAAGAAACCCAGGCTGTACTCTAGCCGCCAGTTATGGTTTATCCAAGTGTCAGACACACCGACAGAGTGAATAATTGGCGATTAGAACCTGCACTATGAATATTCTATTCACGTGGCCTTATCTTATGTAACCCAGCGCCGAAAGGTCATGTTTAACAATGTGCGCGTGTAGAAACGGACAGAAATATGAGAATACAATCTGATTATACAGCATGGACTGTATTCTAACATATTATATAAACAGAAGCTTTCCTATCTTGGCACCGTCCCATTCTAATCAACGTCTCTTTAGAAGCAACTCAGGCGCAGGACTCTCAGCAAGTTTCTATAAACAAGACCCGCTCCAGCTGCTCTCTACCATTGCCTAAAGGGCATATAAACCTACAGATATATTTTTGCCTGATGGAAGAAAACACAGGTATTAAAAACTTTCAAATATTTGTTTCAAATCCCCTCAGGTCCCTTAGGGCAGTGATCCCCAACCAGTGGCTCAGGGCAACATGTTGCTCCCCAACCCCCTTGGGTGTTGCTCTCAGTGCCCCCAAACCAGGGAGTTATTTTATAATTTTGGTTGAATAAAAACAAGATTTCCTACCAAATAAAGCCCCTGTAAGCTGATAGGGTGCATAGAGGCCCCTAATAGCCAATCACAGCCCTTATTTGGCTCCTCCATGAACTTTTATGGTGCTTGTGTTGCTCCCCAAGGCTTTATACATTTAACTGTGGCTCACAAGCAAGAAAGGTTGGGGATCCCTGCCTAAGGGGATAACTATTATTAATATATTGATTAGTAAGATTATCCTTATTACACTTAATTTTTAATTTTCTCAAATCCCTCCCTCTCTACTAATTAGTTAAATAACTTGACACAAGTGCTCCCCATAGGGTCACAACTATCACTGAAGCAAGAATAACCTTTGTACTCTCAGTGGAGTAAAGGAATATTAGGTGGTGCCCTATCCAACAAGGACCAAAACTAATGACTCCCCACAGGGATACACGGATACATACTGTATGGAAAAAGTGCATGAGCAAACAGATTATTCAGAAAAGAAAACAAGTATCAGTTAAATACAGAATTGCTAGCGTCAGGATAAACAACTGCTTTATTGTTTCCAAGGGAGGTGCGAACGACACGGATTTCTATAGTGCGGATTGCGCCACTGGAACATATTGAATCTATTTTTACTTGTCTATGAGACATTTAACCAAAAGGCATTCATGTACGGCTCAGTCACTGCTGCGCTGCTTCTATAGTTCTGCGTCTACGTCACGAATGGAACCAAAACAAAGCACATTCCAACCATATAAACAGTGACGCAGTGAAAAGTGTTATTCAAGGCTCCGACCAGCCTGTCTCTATTTGGCACTGTAACTGTCTAACAGTTTTATAGATTCATTTATAATCTGTCCTTTGTCTAAGTGTGCCCTTACCCTTAAAAATGTGGGTTTGGGGTGTATGCTTTCCTATCTTTCATACATTTCTTTCACTTGAGTTGATTATATAGGTTAATACAACTGAAAAGGAATCATACACAGGAGTCATTTGTGCCTTCTTCCCCCAGTACACCATTGTTTAATTTTCCACTAAGCCTATACATGAGCCGATTCTAGCTGCCTATGGGTCCCCCAGACCGACTTTTCCTATACCCGTCGTTATAATTCGATCGTTTGGCCAGGGCCAGGGCCCCTAAATATTGCTATTGAGACAATTAGTATTTAATCCACAGGGAACAAAGTTGAAAATATGGAAAGGCTCATGTTGGTACAATTCCTCAGGGGTTCTAAATCGGTATATGAAGCACTGCTTCATGCAGTTCTGTACTTAGAATGTGCAATTTTGGGAGGTTTGTCCCAGTGAGGCGCCAGTAGAGGGAGCATACAGCCCCTCCACTAGTCCAAATGTTCAAAGCGACAGAGAGGATTGCGGCCCGAGCCGCTTCTGTTGCCACTTCGGGTTGCGCCCCGTGCGTACGTGACGTCAGTACGCACAGGGCGCAACCCAATCTTCACCGGTATGCCGGTATTTCAAAAATGAATATCAGTTTTTTTTTTAAAAACGGTATTCGGTATATGGCGGTATACCGCCCAGCACTAGGGGGTTCTTTCTCTTCTGTATGTTTATTTTTAAACACAATTCAGTTTTGATAACACAAAATGTGCAGTTATAGCCCAGCAAAGGGAGGGTTATCACTCACAGTGTATGTGCATTTGGAAAACAAGGAGGTTCAAAATAAGGTTTGGGGAGCAAGTAATTACAATGCAATACAATGTGTAAAATGTAGCAAAATTTTAATTCTACAAAAAAAATATAAAAATTTGTAGCCATTTTTGTGCCAGTACAGTGAGTGTAAAATGAGTTTAGTCTCATTCCTTTCTCGAAAAACAAAGCAGCAGTTCTGGCCTATATTATGGCTGAGATTCTATCCTTAGAACTCTATTGTTTGTGTAACTATGAACTATTCCTCTGTGCTTTTTACTGTTCAATAAAGAGAAACATTTGGTTACACCATTTGTATAAACATACGTACGCTGTCGCACCCCAGAACGGCAATGTCGTCAGTCCTAAACTAAGTGAAATAAGAGTATCCTCCTTGGGACTGTACCTGCTTGTGTCTTCTACATTCATCTATCCCCCCCCCCCCCCCCCCCCCCCCCCATTGTAAGCAGCAGTCCTGCCCTGCTTTATGGCTGAGATTCTAGCTATCTTCCTATCTGATCCCCCCATTGTAAGCAGCAGTCCTGCCCTGCTTTATGGCTGAGATTCTAGCTATCTGTATAACAGAGCATTCTGTCACAGTGGCACAGATCCTATCTGATCCCCCCATTGTAAGCAGCAGTCCTGCCCTGCTTTATGGCTGAGATTCTAGCTATCTGTATAACAGAGCATTCTGTCACAGTGGCACAGATCCTATCTGATCCCCCCCATTGTAAGCAGCAGTCCTGCCCTGCTTTATGGCTGAGATTCTAGCTATCTGTATAACAGAGCATTCTGTCACAGTGGCACAGATCCTATCTGATCCCCCCATTGTAAGCAGCAGTCCTGCCCTGCTTTATGGCTGAGATTCTAGCTATCTGTATAACAGAGCATTCTGTCACAGTGGCACAGATCCTATCTGATCCCCCCCCATTGTAAGCAGCAGTCCTGCCCTGCTTTATGGCTGAGATTCTAGCCAATAAATAAGTTTCTCAAGTTTGGAATTTCATCAGCTATCTGGTTGCTAGGGTCTTGTTTACCTTAGCAACCAGGCAGTGGTTTGAATGAGAGAAAGGACTATGCATAGGAAATGAATTTAAAGATAAGGAATACAAAGTAACAATAATAATACAATTGCAAACTTAAGAGCAATAGTTTTATGACTGCCGGGGTCCCATTTCAAAACTGGAAAGATGTACAAAAGGACAAATAATTAAAAAAACAATAAAAGAATAAATAATGGAAGACAATTGCAAAGTTGCTAAGAATATATTATTTAGTATTATAAGGGATAATGTACCCCCTACTGTAAATGATAAGGATATTAGCAGTCACTAAGGGGTTCTGTGCCCATATAAAGGCACAAGGCTGCAGGCTGAGTTATACAGGGAACTCTGAGTATCACTCATGTATTATAAGGGATAATGTACCCCCTACTGTAAATGATAAGGATATTAGCAGTCACTGAGGGGTTCTGTGCCCCCCATATAAAGGCACAAGGCTGCAGGCTGAGTTATACAGGGAACTCTGAGTATCACTCATGTATTATAAGGGATAATGTACCCCCTACTGTAAATGATAAGGATATTAGCAGTCACTGAGGGGTTCTGTGCCCCCCATATAAAGGCACAAGGCTGCAGGCTGAGTTATACAGGGAACTCTGAGTATCACTCATGTATTATAAGGGATAATGTACCCCCTACTGTAAATGATAAGGATATTAGCAGTCACTGAGGGGTTCTGTGCCCCCCATATAAAGGCACAAGGCTGCAGGCTGAGTTATACAGGGAACTCTGAGTATCACTCATGTATTATAAGGGATAATGTACCCCCTACTGTAAATGATAAGGATATTAGCAGTCACTGAGGGGTTCTGTGCCCATATAAAGGCACAAGGCTGCAGGCTGAGTTATACAGGGAACTCTGAGTATCACTCATGTATTATAAGGGATAATGTACCCCCTACTGTAAATGATAAGGATATTAGCAGTCACTGAGGGGTTCTGTGCCCCCCATATAAAGGCACAAGGCTGCAGGCTGAGTTATACAGGGAACTCTGAGTATCACTCATGTATTATAAGGGATAATGTACCCCCTACTGTAAATGATAAGGATATTAGCAGTCACTGAGGGGTTGTGTGCCCCCCATATAAAGGCACAAGGCTGCAGGCTGAGTTATACAGGGAACTCTGAGTATCACTCATGTATTATAAGGGATAATGTACCCCCTACTGTAAATGATAAGGATATTAGCAGTCACTGAGGGGTTCTGTGCCCATATAAAGGCGTCTATCACCTGCTACACATTTAATATCAGCTGGGATTCAGAATACAATTTTACCGTATATTCAATATAACAACCAACCAAACCCACTTTTAGTGCCATATTTAGTGCTCATCACTCACTCGCAGACATATTTCCCAAGCTGTTAGTTTCTTTACACAAAAGCTATTTCTGCATCACGTATCTGCTTCCTCCTTATGTACGAGGGCTACTGGAATTTCTGATCACTAAACCCACTGGCATGCAAGCCACAGACAATGACAGAGTGTGAATTAAAGGGGTAGTTCCCCTTTAAATTAGCTTTTTGTGTGCTGTGGACAATTTACTGAGACAAATTGCAGCTGGTCTTCATTTTCTATTTTTTTTTTATTTTTTCAGTTATTTAGCTTTTTGTTAAGCAGCTCTTCAGTTTGGAATTTCAGCAACTATCTGGTTGCTAGGGATTTATTTATCCTAGCAACCAGGCAGTGGTGTGAATGAGTGACGGGAATGTGAACAGGAGAGGGCCTACACAGAATGATAAGTAATATAAAATATAATTAGCAACAATATTGTAGCCTCAAAGAGCAATAGTTCTTGGCTGCTGGGGTCCGTGACCCCCATTGAAAAGCCAGAAAGAGGCAGACAAGGAAGGCAAATAATAAAAAATACATAATGAAGACCAATTGCAAAGTTGCTAGGAATGGGGCATTCTATAAAGCCTGAAGATGAACAACCTCTTTAATATTATACAGCTTCAAGAAGGGGCTGGGTAAGTAGTATAGGGTTAATCGAGGGACTAGTCCCATTCCCATCTTGGAATTTTTCCGGCTCTGGGGCAAAGTAGAGAGGCCACAGATGGGGCCACAGATAATCGTATTGGTCGCTATGGGTCACTGCACCTGGACAAGCTTAGTACTTTTTCTTACATACGTGGGCTTGTGCGCTATTCCCCTAGGATTCTAAGTACTTCGGAATTATGCCAAAAAAATTTGCAGTTATGCACTGGATGAGCCCCTATCCAACCACCATTTTTGACATGAACTGGCTGGGTAGAATTCCAGCCAGGGTCAGACTGGGGGGTGCAGGGCCCACCGGGACTACTGCCCCAAGGGCCCTGCAAGTGCCCCAGCTGGCCGTGTCCCCCGCACCCCCTGACCTCCCGCAGGGGCCTCTGCCCGACATCCTCCCGAGTGTGTGTAAGTTTAACCCGTCAGGGGAGGAACACCGTCGGCCGGGGGACCGCTGGAAAGGGTCGGGCTGCCGGGGCCCATTGGGTTTTGTCCCAGTGTCCCAGTCCAACCCTGGTTCCAGCTTTAAAACTGCCCAGAAACATCAGACCAAGTTATTATTAACATTTATTTATAAAGCGCCAACATATCCCGCAGCGCTGTACAATAAGTGGGTTACATACATTGGACATACAGAGTAACATATAAAGCAACCAATAACTGATACAGGAGGGGAAGAGAGCCCTGCCCAAAAGAGCTTACACTCTACAAGGAGTAACATATAAAGCAATCAGTAACCGATACAGGAGGGGAAGAGAGCCCTGCCCAAAAGAGCTTACACTCTACAAGGAGTAACAAATAAAGCAATCAATAACCGATACAAGAGGGGAAGAGAGCCCTGCCCAAAAGAGCTTACACTCTACAAGGAGTAACATATAAAGCAATCAGTAACCGATACAGGAGGGGAAGAGAGCCCTGCCCAAAAGAGCTTACACTCTACAAGGAGTAACATATAAAGCAATCAGTAACCGATACAGGAGGGGAAGGGAGCCCTGCCCAAAAGAGCTTACACTCTACAAGGAGTAACATATAAAGCAATCAGTAACCGATACAGGAGGGGAAGAGAGCCCTGCCCAAAAGAGCTTACACTCTACAAGGAGTAACATATAAAGCAATCAGTAACCGATACAGGAGGGGAAGAGAGCCCTGCCAAAAAGAGCTTACACTCTACAAGTTGGGCACGGTTTTGGACTAAGCCGGTTAGGGTTGGGCACAAACTGGTTAATTCCAAACCCCAGCAATACTAGCTGTTAGACACACATTCCTTACTCTGTCACTCAGTTTTGTTTCTATTATGCTCATTATAATGGTACAGGTAGGGGCCCCCGTTACAGGCAGGGGGCCCCCGTTACAGGTAGGGGCCCCCGTTACAGGCAGGGGGCCCCTGTTACAGGCATGGAAAAAGTAACATTCGCACCAGCACTGCCCAAACTGTGTTGCCCGGCACAACAGAAGGAATGCACCCCCCACAGGTACAGCCCCCCCAAGCTCTTTATTACGCCCCCGTGGAAACATGCAGGATCCTACAGTACAGCTGATCTGAATGAGCACAAATGGTACCGCTCCAAACACTAACACACAAACAGGACCTGCTGCAGGATGTGATAAATCACCTTATAATACATAAGAGCCACGAGAATCCAGCAAAATATATCCTTGTACACGGGCTCGGTGATGTCATGGGTTAATGGAGGTCACATGACCCACTGAAACGTGTGTTACAGAGAATACTGTACCTTCCAAGCACAAGCATGTTAAAGGGAAGGCTAATTCTAAGCAACCTTTTAATTGGTCTTCTTTCTTTATTATTTGCCTTCTTCGTCTAACTCTTTACAGCTTTCAAACGGTGAACATCCCCATTAGAAGTCACTCTGAAGATCTATAAATGCAGGGGGAATATTATATTGGGTACTTTATCATTAGGTACTGAACAAAGGGGGAAACATATTCCTACCCCCCCAGCACCCCTGTGAGTGGCATTCCGCCAGCTGTACTTCAGCTACGGGCGAGGGGTGCAAGTTGAGCCGAACACGCCAACAGCTAAACTCACTGGAATTCTGTGAGATGTAGTTTAACTACTGAGGGCTAATATCAGCAATGCAGCAGATACTGAACTACAACTCTCAACTTGCCTTAGTTTCTTGCAGTAAGACAATTTGATTCCCTGCAATAAGAGTGTTGCCCACTCAACTCACAGATAAGGACCCATCCATGTAGGGTGCCATAGGGTGCTGCACACCAGTGCTACCAAAGGATCTGCCCACCCCGCAAAAAGCAGGGAATCGGGGGCCAAGCGCAGGGCTATGGCATATGTTGGTGCCTTTAGACAACTTGACTGATGTACAACTCCCTGTATCTAGCCCTGAGCTAAGCATGGTGGGAGTTGTAGTTCTGAAGGAGCAGTGTAAGGTATATAGCTACATTTGGCACTCCTGCGCTAAGCATGGTGGGAGTTGTAGTTCTGAAGGAGCAGTGTAAGGTATATAGCTACATTTGGCACTCCTGCGCTAAGCATGGTGGGAGTTGTAGTTCTGAAGGAGCAGTGTAAGGTATATAGCTACATTTGGCACTCCTGCGCTAAGCATGGTGGGAGTTGTAGTTCTGAAGGAGCAGTGTAAGGTATATAGCTACATTTGGCACTGCGGCTTCATTCGCTAAGCATGGTGGGAGTTGTAGTTCTGAAGGAGCAGTGTAAGGTATATAGCTACATTTGGCACTCCTGCGCTAAGCATGGTGGGAGTTGTAGTTCTGAAGGAGCAGTGTAAGGTATATAGCTACATTTGGCACTGCGGCTTCATTCGCTAAGCATGGTGGGAGTTGTAGTTCTGAAGGAGCAGTGTAAGGTATATAGCTACATTTGGCACTGCGGCTTCATTTGCTAAGCATGCTGGGAGTTGTAGTTCTGAAGGAGCAGTGTAAGGTATATAGCTACATTTGGCACTCCTGCGCTAAGCATGGTGGGAGTTGTAGTTCTGAAGGAGCAGTGTAAGGTATATAGCAACATTTGGCACTCCTGAGCTAAGCATGCTGGGAGTTGTAGTTCTGAAGGAGCAGTGTGAGGTATATAGCAACATTTGGCACTCCTGCGCTAAGCATGCTGGGAGTTGTAGTTCTGAAGGAGCAGTGTGAGGTACATAGCAACATTTGGCACTCCTGCGCTAAGCATGCTGGGAGTTGTAGTTCTGAAGGAGCAGTGTGAGGTATATAGCAACATTTGGCACTCCTGCGCTAAGCATGCTGGGAGTTGTAGTTCTGAAGGAGCAGTGTGAGGTATATAGCAACATTTGGCACTCCTGCGCTAAGCATGCTGGGAGTTGTAGTTCTGAAGGAGCAGTGTGAGGTACATAGCAACATTTGACACTCCTGCGCTAAGCATGCTGGGAGTTGTAGTTCTGCACCAGCTGGCTATAAGAGCTACTTGCCAGCCATACCTGGCACTGCCTACCTTGTCTATTTCCCGGATCCTGTCGGCGGGGGCTCCCACCAGGGCGCACACCTCCAGCAGTCCGGAGGGCAGCGCGTCCTCCATAGAGGCAGTCACCGTGCCCAGGGCTGAGGAAAGGGACGCACAACAGAGCCGGGGTTGTTTCTATGGCAGCCCCAGGAGGCGGGGTAGACGCGTATCCGCCTCAGCACCTTCCTTCTCCCTCACGGTCACACACCGCACTGACTCACAGCATTGCCTGCACCCCTGACTGCTCACACCGAACCAAGAGGCGGGACTTCACCCGGAGCTCCGCCCACACTTTCCCCATAATAAGGCTCCGCGTTGGTTTGTTCATTCTCCCCGCCCACCTCCCCAGACACCTGGCGACTAGTCCGCCTCCCTCCTCTACAGCCGCTTTATCCAGCTCTAGCCAATGGCGTTGCAGGGGTGTGGCTTGCCTGGGCAAGGTAGGAAGTGTAGCGACACGTCACAGGGCTCCTCCTGGCGCTACAGGAGAGCGGGAAAAATACTTAAAGTGCCCGCCCCTTATATTTTCAGCTGAGGTGCGAAGTTTCCCCTCATTTTTGCTCAGCAACATCGCTGGGACAGGGAGCAAAGAATGCCTGTTCATTTATTCACCTCTTTCACTCCGTGTGACGCTCAAGCTGTGTTACAGTCATTTTTGCCCTTATACGTTCCCAAACCCTGTATATTTACCAAACCTGAGGTGCATTTTCGCTTTTGCCATCAGTGAGCCCACTCCGTCCTCAAAATGTCAAGCAAGGTGTCCTAACTCCGCCCACTTTGTTCCGACCCATATGTCATCAATTGGACCAACCCTTCCAACATTGGCTCCACTCACCCTGCAAATAGTGTTAGTGTATTGTTATATAATAAATAGGTGTAAACATTGAACATACAGATTATACACACAAATATAAGCAGGGTCGGACTGGGGCTGCAGGGCCCCCGCCAGCCATGTCCCCTAACCCCCCCTGCAGGGTCCCCCACCCAACGTCCTCCCCTGAGCGTGCGTCAGTTTAACATGTCAGGAAGGAACAGTCGGGCAGGGGGAGCGCCAGCAAGGGTTGGGTCTGGGTCGCCGGGGCCCCGTCCAACCTTGAATATAAGCAATACTTGAGGTCCCAGTCCAACCATGGCTATGGGAGAACAGATGGCTTTTAGTGCAGTTAGGGTGCAGACACATGGAGCTACTAGTAGCAGCTACTTGTCACGGCTATTAAAACAGACAGTGCTGATCATTTACTGATAATTGTCTCTACGTGTGTCTTAGAGGCAATTCTCAGTATTGTCTATGGCAGGGGATTTTCTGGAATTTAGTAGCCATGACAAGTAGCTGCTACTAAGTAGCTCCGTGTGTCTTTACCCTTAGGGAGAAGGCCAGAGTTGCCAGATTTATTTTTCCAAACTAGCCAGTCAGTTCTACAACCAGCCCAAAACTAGCCAAAAGCCACTTGGAAAGTAGCCCAAAAATAGCTCAAAAAGTATATATGGGAAACCTGCCTTTTTAAAGTGTATAATCACTCCCCAAGCCCTGTGCCCCCTCTCCTGTTACTGGGATGGCTGGTAATTCCCTCTGTGCCCAGTCCCGCTGGGAAGTCACTACAGAAATGGATTCAGAATGTTGCATTAACCCCAGGCATGATATACATATGGGTGTGTTGAACTACAACTCTCAGCGGCCCCAAGAGATCCTGAGAATTATACCTTAAGGATCAACTGCAGCAGGGAGCAGGTTGTAGAGCAGACAGGTTGAGCCTGAATAGAATAGAAATGGGAGCCTCTGGCTATACTGTCCAATTGCATGCTGGGTATTGTAGTTTTATATTAATCCCAGCTGTAGGCTAATTGTTAGCTACAAACTACATTACCCAGCATGCAATTAAACAGGCATGCCAGGTTTACTAGGGAGAAAAACTTTGGCTAGTTTCCAAACTACAAACCAAGGCTCCAAAAAATAGCCCAAATCTGTACCTTGGGCGGTTTGTACTTTGGAAACCTGCCTGGGCTTTAAATAAGTAGCCCAATTTGGCAGAAAAACCGCCAACCTGGCAACCCTGGAGAAGGCTTGCTGGCCTGAGCAGTGGGAATAGCAGTTACAAAGACATTGTGGAGTTTAGTTCCCCTTTAAGTTACAATGTAGAATACTGGGCACAAATGCCCCTTTCACAGATTTGTCGGTCAGAAAAAGGATCTTCATTTATTTCTTGTTTCCCTTAAGCTCCTTCGTGTAAATAAGCAGAATTGGAACAAAGATACACTGTTATTTGGAAAGGAAGCCCCTAAAAATCACTGCAACATTGCACATCCCCTGCCGCTTTGCATTTAACATTTCCCCTCAGTTTTCCTTACAATGCAAATCTGTTATAGATCCCCCCCCCCCCCAGCCAGGGGAGATCACTTCAGTTTCAGAACATGATGGGAAACGGTATAATGTACATTTCTGTCCTATGGCACGCGTAGAAATGCTGGCACAGAAACCACTGATTTGGCCAGGGTCGGACTAGGGGGTGCAGGGCCCACCAGGGCTCCCTTCCCAGGGGCCCTGCAGGTCCCCTAACCCTCCCATAGGGTCCCCCACTCGAGGGCCTCCCTGAGCTCACATAAATTTAACGCGTTAGGGGAGGATTGGTCGGGTCTGGGCCACCGGGGCCCACCGGGATTTTTCCCGGCGGCCCAGTCCGACCCTGGATTTGGCCACCTTCTGCCTCATATAAGTGCCCACTCACAGGACTGGACTTCTCAAGGCACACAAATTAAGAGCAGAAGGGGACTGAACCTGTGGTTTCTCCGCCGGTGTTTACATGCAAAGCCTTAGGGCTCTGGCACACGGGGGAGATTAGTCGCCCGCGACAAAACTCCCTGTTCGCGGGCGACTAATCTCCCCGAGTTGCCTACCCCTGCCATCCCACCGGCGAACATGTAAGTCGCCGGCGGGATGGCAGACGAGGCGGGGCGATTTCAGGAAATCGCCGAAAAAGCCTCGATTTGCGCGAAATCGCGCCGCATCTGCCATCCCGCCGGCGACTTACATGTTCGCCGGTGGGATGGCAGGGGTAGGCAACTCGGGGAGATTAGTCGCCCGCGAACAGGGAGTTTTGTCGCGGGCGACTAATCTCCCCCGTGTGCCAGAGCCCTTAGAGCTCTGACAGACGGGGAGATTAGTTGCCATGCGACAAATCTCCCTTGTCGTAGGCGACTAATCTCCCTTGTCGTGGGCGACTAATCTCTGCCACAGCCCTTAGGATGAAGACACACAGAGGTACTGTGAGCAGCTACTTGTCACGGCTACTGCTGATCATTTACTGATAATTGTCTCTACACGTGTTTTAGCAGAGGATCCCTTATCTGGAAACCCATTATCCTGTACTGTCTATGGCAGGGTATTTTCTCGTGTTTAGTAGCCTTGAAAAAGTAGCTGCTACTAGCAGCCCAGTGTGTCTTCACCCTTAGCTAGACTGGTTTTTTAACTACGCCTTGTACCATAGAAAGTTTGTTTTACCAGTAAAAGGTATTGTTTAGATAAAATGCACTTATTTGGGGAGCCTACTGCTTTAAACCTACTGAGAAATGTTTGGTATGTCTAAGTTTGTTTCCTCTTAAAGGAGCAGTTGGCCTTGAAATAATCTTCCAGAATAGGTGACTATAAAGGGGCTGATTTGACACCCATACCTCCCAACTGTCCCAATTTTTGACAGCTCAACCCGCGTTTCCGGATTCTTACAGAAAAGTCCCTCATTTCCCTTTGATCTCCTGCACTGAAGCTAAAAAAGATACAAAAAAATAAAATAGCTTTTGGCAGAGAGCCCAGAAATCTTAACGAGCGTCACCTGCACTTAGATACTGTGTTTCTTACTTTTAATTAAAAAAGTAGCTTTTGGCAGAGAGCCCAGAAATCTTCCAATCCAGCCCAGATATGTTTATAGAGCACTTTAAGGCTGATGCCACACCAGGCGTAGGGCTGATTTTTTCGGCAAGCGGAAAAACACTTGCTGAAAATTCCGCCCTACGCCTGCTACTTGTGCCTGCACCCGAATGAATGGGATACGCTCGGGTGCAGGCACATGTATCCGATATACGCACGAAAACGCGAGAGAATGCAAAGTCTCGCGTTTTCATGCGTATATCGGCTACATGTGCCTGCACCCGAGCGTATTCCATTCATTCGGGTGCAGGCACAAGTAGCAGGCGTAGGGCTGAATTTTCGGCAAGCGTTTTTCCGCTTGCTGAAAAAATCAGCCCTACGCCTGGTGTGGCATCAGCCTAAAGGGGTTGCTGACCTTTTAGTATATTGTAGTGAGTGCTATTCTGAAACAATTTGCAACTGGTCTTCATTTTTTATTATGTGTTTTTTAAATTTTCTAGCTTTATATTCAGCTAATCTCGAGTTTGCAGCTATATGGTTGCTTGGGTCCAAATTACCCTAGCAACCAGACAGAGGTTTGAATGAGAAACTGGAATATGAATAGAAAGCTAAGTAATAAAAAGTATTTATACCAATAAAATTGTAGCCTTGCAGAGCAGAAGTTTTTTTGGCTGTCCGTGTCAGCCAGTTGAAAAGTTGCTGGCCATTCTTTAACATACTAACACACAGAGCTACTAGTAGCAGCTACATTTTCATGGCTACTAAACTCCAGAAAATCCCCTGCCATAGACAATACTGAGAATTGCCCCTGCTAAAACACACATAGAGACAATTATCAGTAAATTATCAGCATTTTTGGTAGCCACGACAAGTAGCTGCTACTAGTAGCTCCGTGTGTCTTCACCCAAAGGCTTTATTTATGGACAATAAAAGCCACAAAAGGCAAGTTCCAGCCAAAAAAGAGAAAAAACTAAATACATTCTTTGCATAGTAGTCTGCTGGTGGGGAGCAGCAGTGGGTTTTCTTTACAATTCCCCCACCCAGGAAATATTATTATATTTATTAAAAATTATTTATTAAGTTCCAACCTATTCTGCAGCTTCCATCCATATGTATAAATACAAATATGCAATGAGGGAATGTATTTTTGTTTTTATACATAGGGAGGTGAAATATTTATTCCCTTTGACAGTACAGTATATGGGTAGGTATAGCTTACCTTTATAATACAATGTCAAAGGGAATAAATATTTCAGCTCCCCCATGTATACAAAAATATAAAAGAGAAGAAATATACAGTTGTACACATGATACTATAAAAAAAAAAAAAGAGAAATGCATTATACTAACTGTTTTTCATTCTTCCAATAACACGTTTTTCTCTATATATTTGTATTTATACATAAGGGTAGGGTAGGCCTTTATGCAATAATACAAATATATATAGAAGAACCTTTCAACGTGAGATTGAGGGCACCAAGGAACTTAAACAAGTGTTATTTAACAGTAATCCTTTATTGTATCCTTTATAACAATAAATACCCTGTGCTTTTTGTGCCCATAGACAGAACATCCTGCCCATCATCAGTTTGGGGTGTTGTTATTAGTAGGGCAAGTTATTTTGATTTTTTTGTTTGTTTGTTTGTGTGTTTTGGTTGGTCTGTATATAGAAGTGTGTGTTATACCTTGTTGTTTGCCGTCCATATACAGAAAAATAAATTATTTGCAGTGTTACATTTAGTGTGACTAAAGCTTGACATGTTGTTATAACTCTGAGACCACAGATTTGTGTATGGAAGCAATCTGACTGGTTCTTGTAGGGATAAAATACACTGAGATTTCAACATATGAGAAGTTTCACTTGCACTTATGGTATTTAAAGAGGTTTTCCTTGTTTATGAGAATATACCTTTAGGGCAGTGGTACATGGGGCCTGAAAATACCCGTCTTTAGGTAAGCATTGGAATTGTGTCATGGAGGGGGTTTTGGGGGAATCTGTCTCTTGTTTTGCAATGGGCAACATTGCCTAAGGGTGGCCACACATGTTCAGATTCTATTTTCAACAAATGTTGGGATATCGATTGTACGTTTGAATGCAACGATCTGAAACTCACATTCAGCTTGAAATTGTGGGATAAAGCCCTAAATATAACCAATGGAAACATGGAATAGTTACAGACACCAATCGTACCAAAGTGACTCCCATTGTAGATCCCCCTAGGATATCAGCAGATACACAATACATGTGCAGATTTTATCCTTATCCAGATGAAAATTTGTAATCTGTCCAATCGACTCTTCGGAGCCCACACATGATCCGAAAACAGTACAAAACTTTATATGGGTGCGTGTATGGGCAGCTTAAAGCACTGCTGTACAACACAGTACTGGAGACAAGGCTTGGCGCACTATAGCCATGATAGCAGATGGTGTCTAACCTCATTGCATGAATCACTGCCATGTCTGGCTGAAACACAAGCTACGCAGGGAACCTTCTACTCATTATTTCCTGGGGATAATTAGATGGGAAATTCCTAGCATGACTGTGTATAGCGGGGGTATAACTGGCAGAGGGGTCACACAGTTACCAAGAGAAATCCCACTGGTCCCTGGCTCTGAAAGGCCAGTTGACCTATATTCTCTGTCATAATGGCTCTACGCCTTTGCCTCCAATCACAGCACAGCATTCGGAGTGATAATAACTGCAAGTGCTCCCATGGGTGCAAAAGAGGAGAAGGAGGTGGTGATTCTGAGCATTTTGTTATTACTGCTAAGGGTGAAGACACAGTGAGCTACTAGTAGCAGCTACTTAACACCAGAAAATCGCCTGCCATAGACAATACTGAGAATTGCCCCTGCTAAAACACACGTAGAGGCAATTATCAGTAAATGATCCTCTTGTGTCTTTGACTCTTAATTTATTGCAACTGTATCTTGTATTTATTTGTATTTATTTATTTGTATTTACTGTTATACTGTGCATTTATCTATTATTATCTTAATAACCCCCTGTTTGTATGTTGTATGTATTCTACTGTACAGCGCTGCGTACATAAGTAGCGCTTTATAAATAAAGATATACATACACGCATACATACAAATGATCAGCATTGTCTATTTTAGTAGCCACAACAAGCAGCTGCTACAGGTATAGGACCCATTATCCAGAATGCTCGGGACCAAGGGTATTCCGGATAAGGGGTCTTTCCATAATTTGGATCTCCATACCTTAAGTTTACTAAAAAATTAATAAAACATTAATTAAACCCAATAGGACTGTTTTGCATCCAATAAGGATTATTTTTATCTTAGTTGGGATCAATTACAAGGTTCTGTTTTATTTCTATATAAAAAAAGGAAATCAGTTTTAAAATTCTGAATTATTTGCTTATAATGGAGTCTATGGGAGACGGGCTTTCCGTAATTCGGAGCTTTCTGGATAACGGGTTTCCGGATAAGGGGTCTGATACCTGTACTAGTAGTGTCTTCACCCTAAGCACCCTTCACCGTGTGTCTTCACCCTAAGCACTGCGCAACAAATCTTCCTGGCCGCAGGCGACTAATCTCCCGAAATGCCATCCCACCGGCTAGAATGTAAATTGCCGGTGGGATGGCATACGCGTCCCCGCGATGTCCCGCAGTCGCCCGAAGTTGTCTTGAGATGAAACGTTGGCCGACTTCGGGACATCGCAGCGTTGTGTATGCATAATGGTGGCCATGTATGTGAAGATCCATTCGTTCAGCCCTCGGATGGAAAGATAACATTGACAGTATGCAGGCCATCATGCCGAGGACTGCTCCGGCCCCAGTAGTATTTTTAAATCTGCCAAATCAACATCTATCCCATTATTGGGCAGATAGCAGTCGGGCAGGCCCATCTGAGCGCCCCATATACCCCATACAATTGGCCCGTGTATTTCCACCTTATGTAGGAACACTCCAGTGACAAATCATGTGGAATTTCACCAAATGCCATTACCCTTAGGTCACTCAGTGTGAGATTTTTATCTGTTCGTATTATCAGACAGATACAGAGAGAAGAACATTCCTTTGTTTCAGAGCCAGGAAGAAAGCTCGTGGCCTCACAAACCTGTATTTCTGGTTTCACACGGGAGCAGAAGCCTTTGTACTTAGGCTTGTGGGAATTTGACTATTGAAATTGTGGGGGTCAGAACACCCTATTTTTGCACTTTGCTCATTGTACTTGTATTTATAACTCATTGTAAGTTACGTTTTTACTTACCCTTTGCATAATGAAAATATCAGTAGGTGAATGTTTGATTATTAACTTGCTGTGTTATGTATTTCTTATATGAAGGTCCTAGTTACAGTGTTCTTATAACCTTTCAAAAACTCTTTATATTATTATTATTATTAACATTTATTTATAAAGTGCCAACATATCCCGCAGCGCTGTACAATAAGTGGGTTTCATACATTGGGCATACAGAGTAACATATAAAGCAACCAGTAACCGATACAGGAGGGGAAGGGAGCCCTGCCCAAAAGAGCTTACACTCTATAAGGAGTAACATATAAAGCAATCAGTAACCGATACAGGAGGGGAAGGGAGCCCTGCCCAAAAGAGCTTACACTCTATAAGGAGTAACATATAAAGCAATCAGTAACCGATACAGGAGGGGAAGGGAGCCCTGCCCAAAAGAGCTTACAATCTACAAATACTGCAGTCAACTGTAAGGGAGATACCATAAAACTATGGCAGCATAGGGATTCCCCTGTACTAAGCACAATTCAGCAGGAACAGCCCCCTAAGTTTGCTCATAGCCTGTACAGAGAGATACCATAAAACTATGGCACATAGGGATTCCCCTGTACTAAGCACAATTCAGCAGGAACAGTCCCCTAAGTTTGCTCATAGCCTGTACAGAGAGATACCATAAAACTATGGCAGCATAGGGATTCCCCTGTACTAAGCACAATTCAGTAGGAACAGCCCCCTAAGTTTGCTCATAGCCTGTACAGAGAGATACCATAAAACTATGGCACATAGGGATTCCCCTGTACTAAGCACAATTCAGTAGGAACAGCCCCCTAAGTTTGCTCATAGCCTGTACAGAGAGATACCATAAAACTATGGCACATAGGGATTCCCCTGTACTAAGCACAATTCAGCAGGAACAGTCCCCTAAGTTTGCTCATAGCCTGTACAGAGAGATACCATAAAACTATGGCAGCATAGGGATTCCCCTGTACTAAGCACAATTCAGCAGGAACAGACCACTAAGTTTGCTCATAGCCTGTACAGAGAGATACCATAAAACTATGGCAGCATAGGGATTCCCCTGTACTAAGCACAATTCAGCAGGAACAGCCCCCTAAGTTTGCTCATAGCCTGTACAGAGAGATACCATAAAACTATGGCACATAGGGATTCCCCTGTACTAAGCACAATTCAGCAGGAACAGCCCCCTAACTTTGCTCATAGCCTGTACAGAGAGATACCAAAAACTATGGCACATAGGGATTCCCCTGTACTAAGCACAATTCAGCAGGAACAGCCCCCTAAAGGTGCCCATACACTATAAGATCTGATGTCGCCAAGCGAGCGGATCTTCACCCGATATCCCCACCTACGGGTGGGCGATATCGGGTAGCAAGGGACTTAAAAAAAAATAATCCGATCGTTTGGCACTGGGGCCAAACGTTCGGATCACATTTGAGCTTATGGGGCAGTCGGTTCAGGGACCGCATCAACGAGCCGATGCGGTCCCCGATCCGACCGGATTTTCTAACCTGGCCGATCGAGATCCGGCCAATTTCAGGCCACATATCGGTCGGCCAAGCAGCTCTGTTCTGCCCATACACGGGCCGATTAGCTGCCGAATTGGTCCAAGGGACCGATATCGGCAGCTATAGTCGGCCCGTGTATGGGCACCTTAAGTTTGCTCATAGCCTGTACAGAGAGATACCATAAAACTATGACACATAGGGATTCCCCTGTACTAACACAATTCAGCAGGAACAGCCCCCTAAGTTTCCTCATAGCCTGTACAGAGAGATACCATAAAACTATGGCAGATAGGGATTCCCCTGTACTAAGCACAATTCAGCAGGAACAGTCCCCTAAGTTTGCTCATAGCCTGTACAGAGAGATACCATAAAACTATGGCAGCATAGGGATTCCCCTGTACTAAGCACAATTCAGTAGGAACAGCCCCCTAAGTTTGCTCATAGCCTGTACAGAGAGATACCATAAAACTATGGCACATAGGGATTCCCCTGTACTAAGCACAATTCAGTAGGAACAGCCCCCTAAGTTTGCTCATAGCCTGTACAGAGAGATACCATAAAACTATGGCACATAGGGATTCCCCTGTACTAAGCACAATTCAGCAGGAACAGTCCCCTAAGTTTGCTCATAGCCTGTACAGAGAGATACCATAAAACTATGGCAGCATAGGGATTCCCCTGTACTAAGCACAATTCAGCAGGAACAGACCACTAAGTTTGCTCATAGCCTGTACAGAGAGATACCATAAAACTATGGCAGCATAGGGATTCCCCTGTACTAAGCACAATTCAGCAGGAACAGCCCCCTAAGTTTGCTCATAGCCTGTACAGAGAGATACCATAAAACTATGGCACATAGGGATTCCCCTGTACTAAGCACAATTCAGCAGGAACAGCCCCCTAACTTTGCTCATAGCCTGTACAGAGAGATACCAAAAACTATGGCACATAGGGATTCCCCTGTACTAAGCACAATTCAGCAGGAACAGCCCCCTAAAGGTGCCCATACACTATAAGATCTGATGTCGCCAAGCGAGCGGATCTTCACCCGATATCCCCACCTACGGGTGGGCGATATCGGGTAGCAAGGGACTTAAAAAAAAATAATCCGATCGTTTGGCACTGGGGCCAAACGTTCGGATCACATTTGAGCTTATGGGGCAGTCGGTTCAGGGACCGCATCAACGAGCCGATGCGGTCCCCGATCCGACCGGATTTTCTAACCTGGCCGATCGAGATCCGGCCAATTTCAGGCCACATATCGGTCGGCCAAGCAGCTCTGTTCTGCCCATACACGGGCCGATTAGCTGCCGAATTGGTCCAAGGGACCGATATCGGCAGCTATAGTCGGCCCGTGTATGGGCACCTTAAGTTTGCTCATAGCCTGTACAGAGAGATACCATAAAACTATGACACATAGGGATTCCCCTGTACTAACACAATTCAGCAGGAACAGCCCCCTAAGTTTCCTCATAGCCTGTACAGAGAGATACCATAAAACTATGGCAGATAGGGATTCCCCTGTACTAAGCACAATTCAGCAGGAACAGTCCCCTAAGTTTGCTCATAGCCTGTACAGAGAGATACCATAAAACTATGGCACATAGGGATTCCCCTGTACTAAGCACAATTCAGCAGGAACAGCCCCCTAAGTTTGCTCATAGCCTGTACAGAGAGATCCCATAAAACTATGGCACATAGGGATTCCCCTGTACTAAGCACAATTCAGCAGGAACAGCCCCCTTAGTTTGCTCATAGCCTGTACAGAGAGATGCAGGTATGGGACCTGTTATCTGGAAACCCATTATCTAGAAAGTTCCGAATTACGGAAAGGCCATCTCCCTTAGACTCCATTATAAGCAAATAATTTAGATTTTTAAACATGATTCCCTTTTTCTCTGTATTAATAAAACAGTACCTGTACTTGATCCCAACTAAGATATAATTACCCCTTATTGGGGGCAGAACAGCCCTATTGGGTTTATTTAATGGTTAAATGATTCCCTTTTCTCTGTAATAATAAAACAGTACCTGTACTTGATCCCAACTAAGATATAATTACCCCTTATTGGGGCAGAACAGCCCTATTGGGTTTATTTAATGGTTAAATGATTCCCTTTTCTCTGTAATAATAAAACAGTACCTGTACTTGATCCCAACTAAGATATAATCACCCCTTATTGGGGCAGAACAGTCCTATTGGGTTTATTTCATGGTTAAATGATTCCCTTTTCTCTGTAATAATAAAACAGTACCTGTACTTGATCCCAACTAAGATATAATTACCCCTTATTGGGGGCAGAACAGCCCTATTGGGTTTATTTCATGGTTAAATGATTCCCTTTTCTCTGCAATAATAAAACAGTACCTGTACTTGATCCCAACTAAGATATAATTACCCCTTATTGGGGGCAGAACAGCCCTATTGGGTTTATTTAATGGTTAAATGATTCCCTTTTCTCTGTAATAATAAAACAGTACCTGTACTTGATCCCAACTAAGATATAATTACCCCTTATTGGGGGCAGAACAGCCCTATTGGGTTTATTTAATGGTTAAATGATTCCCTTTTCTCTGTAATAATAAAACAGTACCTGTACTTGATCCCAACTAAGATATAATTACCCCTTATTGGGGCAGAACAGCCCTATTGGGTTTATTTAATGGTTAAATGATTCCCTTTTCTCTGTAATAATAAAACAGTACCTGTACTTGATCCCAACTAAGATATAATTACCCCTTATTGGGGCAGAACAGCCCTATTGGGTTTATTTAATGGCTAAATGATTCCCTTTTCTCTGTAATAATAAAACAGTACCTGTACTTGATCCCAACTAAGATATAATTACCCCTTATTGGGGGGCAGAACAGCCCTATTGGGTTTATTTCATGGTTAAATGATTCCCTTTTCTCTGTAATAATAAAACAGTACCTGTACTTGATCCCAACTAAGATATAATTACCCCTTATTGGGGCAGAACAGCCCTATTGGGTTTATTTAATGGTTAAATGATTCCCTTTTCTCTGTAATAATAAAACAGTACCTGTACTTGATCCCAACTAAGATATAATTACCCCTTATTGGGGCAGAACAGCCCTATTGGGCTTATTTCATGGTTAAATGATTTTTTTAGTGGACTTAAGGTAAGGAGAGCAAAATTACAGAAACCCCCATGTCCCAAACATTCTGGATAACAGGTCCATACCTGTACCACTAAAACTAATCTTTTATCAATTCTAAATATGTATGTGTGTTTTTTTTCTTAAAGCTATATTTATAGTAAATGGGTGGAAAGCTCCATTTCCAGTAAATGAAACAAATGCCGCATCCTATTGTCCTTCTTGTAGAGCTTCCGTGTAGGGACAGCAAGATAAATGTGGGGGAAATATAAACCCTTGAAACAAATGAATGTAATATTGCCCAAGATGCTCCTGGGAGCACATCAGCAATGTATGAATGTATGAATTGGGCAAACAAGATACAGTCAGTTGAAAATTAAGTTAGTGAGGAAAGTTTTGTGATGTGTCTTTCCTTAAAACTGAACAGTGAAACTCCTGTGAGTCTCACTAATGCTTTATCTTATTAAAGGGACACTGCCATGATATTTATGGGGCACTTTTTATTTCTAAATGACACTGTTACACAGCAAATAATTCCCTCTGCCATTTAACCTTTTATTCTTGTACCAACAAATGTATTTGTAGCTGTAATATTGGTGTGTAGGCGCCATCTCAGTGCCTTGTGCCTGAGTCTGAGCTTTCAGCCAGCGCTACACATTAGAACTGCTTTCAGCTAACCTATTGTTTCTCCTACTCCCATGTAACTGGAGGAGTCCCAAGCCGGACTTGGATTTCTTACTATTGAGTGCTATTCTGATACCTTCTGGGAGCTGCTATCTTGCTCCCTTCCCATTGTTCTGCTGATCGGCTGCTGGGGGGGAGGGGGGATATCACTCCAACTTGCAGCGCAGCAGTAAAGTGTGAGTGAAGTTTATCAGAGCACAGGTCACATGGCTGTGGCACCCTGGGAAATGAAGAATATGGCTAGCCCCATGGGAAAAACAGATTACAATGCAGGATTCTGCTGGAAAAGCTCTATTAACTGATGGGTTTGTAACAAACATGTTTTCCCATGACAGTGTTCCTTTAGAAAGAAGATGAGTGGACACAATAAGCATTTTGGAAAGTCCAACACATAAAATTAACAGCTAAATAATAAATAATAAATCCTGGCCAATAAAGATGGTTGGATTAGAATCTCACCAAGCGCCAAGCCTATTTGTGTTCACTCGCCAACAAAGTCTGACTCACTTGTTTAGAATTAATTTCAGCGCAAGTGATTAGCAGTTTTGTAAATCAATTCCCTTTTTATAATCACAATTATTCATTATTACATCACAGACTTTGGTGACCGCAGGCAACAAACGAGGCGCAAGGAGCCGGGGGGGGCGTGGCCTCACCTCAGTATCCCTGAGCCATAACCAACACGACTTACCTGTTTAAGGGACTTTTCTAGGAGCCCTAAGGAATTTCTTCCCAGAATCCTGTTATGACTTACCTACATGTTTGTAATTAGTACAAAGGCAGAATGTTTTTACCTTACCCACAAAGCTGCTTCAGCGTCAGTCTGGGTCTCACCATAGAACCGGATAACAAGAGCCCAGTCTCACTAACAAATGCTAAATGATATTGCTGGGGGGCGAATAAGGAAGGGTCGTGGCATTAGGAAGGTTGAGAACCACTGCCTTAGATAATGCAAGGCCCTTTTAAAGGGGAAGTAAAGAACTACTAAAAGTCGCAGGACATATGGCACAAGGTGAACAGTCCAAAACGTTCTATTAGGTTGAAGACACACAGAGCTACTAGTAGCAGCTCTTTTTTCATGGCTACTAAACCCTGCCAGAAAATCCCCTGCCATAAACAATACTGAGAATTGCCTCTGTTAAAACACACGTAGAGACAATTATCAGTAAATGATCAGCATTGGCTATTTTAGTAGCCACGACAAGTAGCTGCTACTAGTAGCTCTGTGTGTCTTCTCCCTTAAGGTGGCCATACACGTTGAGATCCGCTCGCCTGGCGATGTCGCCATGCGAGCGGATCTTCTCCCAATTTCCCCACCTACGGGTGGGCAATATCGGGTGAATTCAGGCTTATTTGGACGTTTGGCACTGGGGCCAAGAGATCGAATTAAAACGCCGGTAATAGGCGCAATTGGTTCGGGGATCACATCGACGAGCCGATGGGGTCCCCGATCCAACTAAATTTTTTAGCTTGCCCGATCGGTATCTGGGCGATTTCAGGCCAGATATCGGTCGGACAGGCCCGTCGGTAGTGCCCATACATGGGCTGATAAGCTGCCGGGTCGGTCTAAGGGACCCATATCGGCAGCTACAATCGGCCCGGGTATGGGCACCTTAAGACTTGGCTTTGTGTAGTGGGCAGTGCACAAATTCTCTGGAAAGCAGAGGGGCTTCACGTACCAGAACCTATAACATTACAATAGAACAATGGCACCAAGCAACACAGAGACAGACTATCGTGGTTTCTTTGGTGTGTGTAAAAATTATATAAATAAAAAATACAGGCATCCCTATGCTGCCATAGTTTTATGGTATCTCTACATACTTTATATTTCCATACATCATTTTTTTATATTAACATTCAAGCCGGTTTGACTTACTTTGCTGTAGGTTCATCCAAGGTTTGATCTTTTTAGCTACATACGGTGCAATAATCAGGTAGAAAAACAAACCATTGGGAGCAATACCATGTGGCTTGTCTGACTCTGAGCTTCACTAAATGTACTCTGTCTCCACCTACAGGTGAAAATTGAATTATGAAAAATAATGATATATTCGGCATGTCAGTAAAAAGCTGAAGTTTTATTCTCTGTAATTATTTTATATCATGACACTCCCAAATAGTTTTATGTTAGAAAATAAAACAATGAGGTATAGTGTTACTGGCATGATTACTTAATCTAAAGATTAAAGGACAAGGAAAGATGTGTCTGATAATTTGAATGAATCTTGTTACAACAGCGCCACCTGCTGGTGGGTTTCTGAGTCCCTGTAGTCCCTGTAGAGGGCTGGTCTGATGTTGTTAAAGAAATATGTGAGAAATTATATATATGTTATTCTAATGTTTTTCCTAACCAGAAGAATGTAAATGGCAAAGGTGCTAGGAATAGCTCTCTCATCAATTTTACATTCACTTGAAGTTTTACTTACCCTTTAACAAAGAAGCAGGCTACAAATGCTGCACATTGGCTTCTGTACAGCCCAACGTAACCATAGCCCTTTAGCAGGAAGATCTGGGCCTGTGAAGATGCCTTGTCTTCATTTCTATTGATTCAAAGACTCACAATATATTGTAGATATAAAATATAATAAACAACCCACAATACAAGGCTAATTACTAATTAAGATTCTCATTATATGAATCCGCTCTGTAGCATCAGCTTCCATGACATGAGAACCTCATTTATTGCTTGGCAATGGGCGATGACCCCTAAGCTAAACTGCTGCCCAGAACACACTGAGCATGTGCGTGTCACTGACACGCCTAACAATAACCAAGATGGCCACCCCCTGTGCACAACAATTACATTACTGCTATAGAGATTCTGACGGTTTAGGGCAGTGCAGTAAGTTTAGTATATAAAATATGGCATTTCTACCCAAATTAGGTTTTAGTTCTCCTTTGATGTTTGTAAGACCTTTGTCAAAAACAGCAAATTTAAGAGAAACTAAAACCCCTCAGAAACTTTTTACTTTTAGCCCAAATTCACATGGCCTAACCATATTGCCCCTGATTTCAGCAATAAACTGTTTCCAGGTTGGATACTCAGGGTGAGGCCTTACCAGGGACCTATAAAGGGGCAAAATCATGTTTCATCCCTTGAGTCAATGCCCTTTTTTGTACAAGACAGCACTTTATTTGCTTTAGTAGCCACAGAATGACACTGCCTAGAGTTACATGGTTTGTTGTCTACAAAAATTCCCCACATTGGTCTCTATTAAAGGAACAGTAACACCAAAAAATGAAAGTGTTTTAAAGTAATTCAAATATAATGTACTGTTGCCCTACTGGGCTTGCCCTACCCAGGGGTTAAACTTGATACAGCTAAACTATGTAACTATATATTGTATTGTGTCCCATGATTTTATAATAGGAGAGAACTGGTTTGTGTGTGTTGGAACCTGGAGTTTTGCGTAGCCCAGTGGTTCACAACCTTCCTAATGCCGTGCTTTAATTATAGTACAGTTATACAGTAATATACAGTTATACATACGCCCTTTAATACAGTTCCTCATGTTGTGGTGACCCCCAAACATAAAATTATTCCTAAGCCCATCAGATATATGTGTTTTCCGACTGTCTCAGGGGCCCCCTGCGAAAGGGTCGTTCTACCTCCAAAGGGGCCCCGACCCACAGTTTGAGAACCGCTGGCTTAGAGTCTGGGCAGCCATTGGGTCAATGCTCTGGGCAAACCGGTCAGAGCCAGTATTTAGAACTTGACCAAGATTCATTTTCACCCTCTTAATATCATCCTTGGGCACATCACAAGCTCTCTCTCTGGCTCTTTTAAATGTCATTTTTAAAAAATGAAAGAGAAATACCAGCACTGGGAAGGCACTGTATTGCCTAAGACTAGTGTCTAAGCACCTTAGCGCAGCAGACATATTGCTATTGGGCACAAAATTGCGTCTTCGGCAGCAAAGTGCTCGGTTTTCAAAGCCAACTATCCGGCAATGTACAACAAACAAGTATTTAGGAAACTTTATTTTAGTGCCACCGAGTTCAAGTTCCCCAAACTTACACTTAATAGGTAACCCAAGCACTGAAGCACTCAGCCCATAATACTCACTCTGCCTCACTACGAAGCAACTCTCATTATGATTGGTGCGCCTTCCTGTCTACAGGCCTCTGCGATTCAAGGTTGCCAGATTTATTTTTCCAAACCAGCCAAAGCTGATTTGGAAAGTAGCCCAATATGTGCGATAAAAATAAAAGTATATATGGGAAAACCTGCCTTTTTAAAGTGTATAATCACTCCCCAAGCCCTGTGCCCCCTCTCCTGTTACTGGGATGGCTGGTAATTCCCTCTGTCACTGCAGAAATGGATTCAGAATGTTGCATTAACCCCAGGCATGATATACATATGGGTGTGTTGTACTACAACTCCCAGCAGCCCCAAGAGATCCTGAGAGTTATACCTTAAGGAGCAACTGCAGAAAGAACGTAATGGTACAATCTCATACCCTATAGAGCAGGGAGCAGGGTGTAGACAGGTTGAGCCTGAATAGAACAGAAATGGGAGCCTCTGGCTATACTGTCCAATTGCATGCTGGGTATTGTAGTTTAATATTAATCCTAGCTGTAGGCTAATTGTTAGCTACAAACTACATTACCCAGCATGCAGTGGGACAGGCATGTCAGCTTTACTAGGGAACAAAACTTTGGCAGTTTCCAAACTACAAGCCCGCCAAAGCTCCAAAAAATATCCCAAAACTGTACCTTGGGGGGTTTGTACTTTGGAAACCCACCAGGGCTTTAAATTAGTAGCCCAATTTGGCGGGGAACTGCCAACCTTGCAACCCTGAGGAAACCAAACCATTGAAGTACTCAGCCCATCATACCCGCTCAGCCTCATCGAAGCGACCTATAGGCAACGCTCATTATGACTGACGCGATTGGTGCGCCTTCCTGCCTGTCATAATGCGCGTTGTCTATAGGCCGCTTCGATACCCAGTGAGGCCTTACGTTTTCACTGCTTTGTTAAAATTGTAACTTTTACATAAAGTTATAATAAAAAAAAACTCGCTGGTCCTGCCCATTCGTGACAGCTCGGGGCCTATAAAAACTAGGCCCCGCCCCTGCCCGCCCTCTCTCACACTGTTACGGTGGTTGTGTAAGGTGCTTGGTCCTTCAGCCGAAGCTAAGGCCTGATCTGTATCCGGCGGCTAGCACCCTGTCACTCAGCCATCCGCGTCCCGCTCCGCGTTATACAGCTCAGCAATGGCCTCCGTATCCGAGCTCGCCTGCATTTACTCCGCTCTCATCCTCCATGATGATGAAGTCTCCATCACGGTGAGAAGCCCGCAGGGGGGAAGCAACATGGCGGCCGGCCTGCTTCATATCATGGGGCGGAAGTGCCGGGGAGATTATAAAGTAGCGGTGGCTTGGGGAGGGGGGACTTACCGTATATACTATTGTACTTGTAGGAAGCAGGATGGAGCAATGGCAGTTACAACTCTGAGTTATACACACTGTCACTAGGCGACATATTGGGGTAATGAAGCTGCCAGTGCCGGGGAAGCTGATTGGGCGACTACATGTGCTCCTTGGCTTGTAAACATTAACCCCTACCTGCCTAGTTGTTGGGTGGGTACCCTGAGCTTTGCTGGAGGATGCTGGGAGATGTAGTTCAGCAGTTGTAGCCCAGTAGGTTACACATCTCTATGAAAGCAGCAGCTTTTAGTGTTTAAAGGGTTAATAGAGCAAGGGGAGGTTAAAGGGTAACTCCACCAAAAGTTATTGTAGTCAATATCCAGTCATTCCTTATTGTGCTGGGGCCATAGCCCTCTGTCATTGCTACTGACTGCTGTTCAGCACTTACTGTTGTCTGGTTCTGACTCTCCAAACAATGTAGCAGAGGGCTGGTTATTGCTTGACTTACAGTATTCCCAGGAGTTGGGAACGGTGCAGAGAATAGAGGCTTCCGCTCTGCCAGATTGGTGGGGAATTCTGGGAAATTGTACAGAGTAAAGTTGGCCATACACGGGCCAATTTGGCTGTTTATCTGCCTGCGTATGGGACTCCCCCCACTGATGTCTGGCATACAATTGGGCAGGTTTGATTTTCCAATTGGCAATGTGCTCCTGTAGAACAGACCTACCTGCTGTCTTAATATGATTGTTTGGTCCCCCAAGCCTTTTAATTAGCCAGATTTTGCCCCCCCAATGGTTGTATGAGGGGAAGGGGCTATTGTTTGGTGACAGTTACCCTCGCAGTATCCTTGGCTGGGAGATGCCGGGAGTTGCACATTGCACTTGGCTTATAAGCGTACGGGTAGGGGTGCATTGGATCCCTTCATGAAAGATTTGGCCAAAATTCTACAGAATTAGGCTACAGAAGGGCTAAATAGAAACACATGCTTAAATATTTATTAAGGAGCCCAAAGTGTGGGCAGTGAGTGACTGGAGTTGATAGTTGGGGGGCTGGGTAGGGGTTGCCCCTGGCGTTTGTGAGTGTGGGTAACAGTTGGTAATTACAGGGGTTTTTCACCCTAACTTATTTTGTAGTATGAAGTAGAGATCTCCAGTCACTCACTGCCCACACTTTGGGCTCCTTAATAAATATTTAAGCATGTGTTTCTATTTAGCCCTTCTGTAGCCTAATTCTGTAGAATTTTGGCCAAATCTTTCATGAAGGGATCCAATGCACCCCTACCCGTACGCTTATATTCTGAGACAATTTTATAATTGGTCCTCATTTTTTAATGGTGGCTTATTGATTATTTAGGTTTTTGTTCAGCACATCTCCAGTTTGGAATTTCAGCAGCTATCTGGTTGCTAGGGACTAAATTACCCTAGCAACTGGGCATGGAGTGGTTGAGAGACTAAATAAGTAACAATATATTTGGAGCCTCACAGAGCAAAGCTGGAAAATAAAGAGACGTTGCTAAGAGCTGGCGATTCTGTAACAAACTAAAGTTTAACTTCAAAACAAAAACTGTAGTACTGTGTTAGCCAGTGTCAAAAATACAAGAGTATTATATATAATTATTAAATATTATATATATGTATACACATTAGGTAGCCAATATAGGTATCATTTCTACAATACTCTTGTATTTTTTTTATTTTAAATTTAACGTAAATGTGAGCTGCCCCTTTAGACTCAATGGCAAAGAAATGAATGACATTGGCCCAAGTTTCTTGCTGTTTGGTCCAATTAGACCAGAGTAGCTGATCCCGGCAGGATCGCTGAGCCGATTGCCTATTGACTGACTGATTCTCTGTTTGTTTCCAGGAGGACAAGATCAGCACCCTCATCAAAACTGCAGGAGTCACCATAGAGCCATTCTGGCCCAGCCTGTTTGCCAAGGTAGGTTGGTCACTAATAGCCTTGTGTGTAGCCCCCGCTTGTGCCTACCCACTGGCACCTACCCACTTGTACCCATCCCTACATGGGCATCACACTCATACCTGTGGCACATGGGGGTCATTCTCTGCCAGCAGATCACCAGCTGCATGGCTGTGCTGGGGCCCTTGGGGGCCAAACCCTTACCTGTTTTTCTCTCGCTGTCACCCCCCTGGCAGCTACATGCAGCAGCCTTGCCCTGTGGGACACTGGCTATTTTTTTATCCTGAGTTCAAGACCCCTGCCATAAAGCAAGTCACACGAATATTAGCAGTTTTACATTGGATTTGCACTGAGTGCCCCCCCTGCAGTTCTGCCTGGGCACCCAAAGGGGTTTATTCCTTATGTCCCCCATGCAGTGTGTGATTTCTCTGCTCTGTCGCTCGTTAGGGTAAATAAGCACCAGCATCGGTACCAACAGGCAGAGATGGGTTAATGTTAACCCTCTGGCTGCTGCTGGCACTAACAATATACCGTATATACTCGAGTATAAGTCGATCCGAATATAAGCCGAGGTACCTAATTTTACCTAAGAAAACTGAAAAACTTATGGACTCGAGTATAAGCCTAGGGTGGGAAATGCAGCGGCTATTGCTAAGTTTCAGTAATCAAAATAAATACCAATACAATTACATTAAATGAGGCATCAGTGGGGTATATGTTTTTAAATATTTATTTCAAAGATAAACAGTAAATTAGCTCTGTAAGTGGAGAAGAGGGTCAACAAAAACAATGTGGTATCAATAATGATGCCTTAAGAGTACTACCCCCTTAGCTCAATCAGCAACCCAGCTAAAACACAAAATCATTCAAAACTATATATAGATTATATAGAATATAAAGTGCAATGTCTAGTGCAGATTGGGACAGGTGAGAGCGGTAGATGAAGATGAATTTGGGAGCGGGCCAGGGCACTGGAGGGTCTGGTTGCGGGGGGCCTAATTTGCACACAAAAGACAGAGGGTGCTAGCCTGGAGGGACTCATGGCACCCGACTCGAGTATAAGCCGAGGGTGACTTTTTCAGCACATTTTGGGTGCTGAAAAACTAGGCTTATACTCGAGTATATACAGTAATTCATTAGGGAATGGGTAAAGCTTTCATGTAAGTGGCAGAGTGGGTGCTGAGATGCCAGTGCCATAGGGGTTACATTTCTGAGTCCCCAGTTACCGTACTGAGGTGCCCTCTGACCTGACACAGTGCCCTGCTGTATTTACTAACGTGCCCAGAGCTGTGAGTAACCTGTTGAACATTTCTATTCTCTCCAGGCTCTTGCCAACATTAACATCGGTAGCCTGATCAGCAACGTTGGTGCCGGCGGTGGAGCTCCGGCTGCTGGTGGCGCAGCCCCATCTGCAGCATCTGCTGGAGGAGCAGCACCAGGTAATAACTGGGAATCAGAGTATAATATTCACATGCTGAAGGTTTATTTCCCCTTAACTAGCAGTAAAGTCTAAGGGTTATGTGCCAGTGTGCCCAGAAGCTTGGAGGCAGGGTTCCCATCTCACTGCTGCACTGCTCATTCCTCTATCTGTTGCGTGGTGATGCAGAATCCATTGCAGTCAGCAGCAGGCTCTGACATTGCTAAGAAATATGGACACTGTGCGGTTTAAAGCAGCAATGGGAGGGCACATACAGCTTTGGGCGTCTCTGCTTGGGCAGCCTCCCCATAAGGTTAGGGGTTAATAGTAACATAGTAGGGGAGAATGAACAAGTAACAGTAAAATTTAACCTTTATTTCCCTAAGTGGGTGGAGCTTCTGTAGCACCGAGCGGGGGCCCAGTCTGCTGACATTGTAACATTCATCTTTGCAAAGAGCTTTCTAACCGAGTTAACTGTTAAGGTTCCAGACTTGGTTAGGTATTGGTTAACTGCTAGGGTCCCGGATTTGGCTAATTTGTTAGGGGTCTTGGCCTTTGGGGAGCCAATTGCTGATTATTTGTGCACCTTCCCTTCCAGCTGAGGAGAAGAAGGAAGAAGAGAAGAAGGAAGAATCCGAGGAGTCTGACGATGACATGGGCTTCGGTCTCTTTGATTAAGACCATTTTGTAAGAGGATCTTATAATAAAAGAAAAAAGAACCATCAGAACTGGGTCGGTGTCTTATTCTTTGGGCTGGGGCTTCAGTGTTCAGTGATCCTGCTCCTCAGCCGTGTCTGTGCCTCTGGCCCTGCGGTATCAGCACATTCTAACCCATTAGGGGTAGCTATAAAATGTCCTAATCCTAGCAACTTTGCAATTGGTCTTCATTGTACTATTTCTGAATTATTTGCCTTCCTCTTCTCTCTTTCACTAAACTGTAGCCTCACAGCAATTGTTTTTTGGCTGCCGGGGTCACTTTTTATTCCTTGTCTTTATATTCATATCCTGTCCTATTCATATTCCTGTTTCTCATTCAATCCACTGCCTGGTTGCTAATGTAAACAAGGTCATAGCAACCAGATAGCTGCTGAAATTCCAGACTGGAGAAGCTGCTGATCAAAAAGCTTAAACAACTGAAAAACCATAAAGAAAAATGAAGACCAATGGCAAACTGTCTGATTATCAATATCTGTTGTGCCAAGTTAATTTAAAGGTTAAAACCTGCTTTAATGCTTGGAGATCATGGCAGCGCCCCAATTCTGACTGGGGCCGGGAAGCCTGATTCCATTGGTGGGCCACAGGTGGGGGCCGGGAGTAGCGGCCACAGGTGGGGGCCGGGAGTAGCGGCCACAGGTGGGGGCCGGGAGTAGCGGCCACAGGTGGGGGCCGGGAGTAGCGGCCACAGGTGGGGGCCGGGAGTAGCGGCCACAGGTGGGGGCCGGGAGTAGCGGCCACAGGTGGGGGCCGGGAGTAGCGGCCACAGGTGGGGGCCGTAGGGGCTGAAGGGAGGGCTCTGGGTGGGAGACCAATAACAGGCTGAGGGCTGCAGGGTATGGTGGGAGTTTCCCAGACCCCAGGTAAAGAGGAAAGTGACAGTAAAGGTGGCCATATGTATTGTTAACCATTTGCTTGGTGAGGTTGCCAAATGAGCGGATAATCTCCTGATATGGCCACCTAATTACTTGGGGTAATTGCACAGGCACAATGGGAGCGAGGGAGCATCAACCGCAGATTCCTTCCCCGATCTGATGGGAAATCAAACCAAAGTTGGGTAGGCCTGCCCACACACGGGCATCTGCTGAATTGGTCTGAAGAAGCCGAATTGGTAGCTGATATCTGGCCAGGAATGGCTTTACTGTTCCCATTGTCTCACAGCCCAGTCTGTGCCCGGGCATTATTCCCAGTGTAACGGCCTGGCATTCCTGCTGTGATAGGAAATTCTTATAAAGGGCTGCAGAGAATGCTGGGAGTTACAGGCCTAATAACCTTTAAAGCCCTACATAGCAAACTGGAGTCTATTAACCCAACAGAGGATGCTGGGAATTGTAGTCTAATACCTAAAGTTCTGCAAGGAAGGGGCTACTTGTCCATTAACACTATAAATCCTGCAGGGGATGCTGGGAGTTATACAGCAATAACACATGACAGGCCATTCTAGAGTGCTGGGAGTTATACAGCAATAACACATGACAGGCCATTCTAGAGTGCTGGGAGTTATACAGCAATAACACATGACAGGCCATTCTAGAGTGCTGGGAGTTATACAGCAATAACACATGACAGGCCATTCTAGAGTGCTGGGAGTTATACAGCAATAACACATGACAGGCCATTCTAGAGTGCTGGGAGTTATACAGCAATAACACATGACAGGCCATTATAGAGTGCTGGGAGTTATACAGCAATAACACATGACAGGCCATTATAGAGTGCTGGGAGTTATACAGCAATAACACATGACAGGCCATTATAGAGTGCTGGGAGTTATACAGCAATAACACATGACAGGCCATTCTAGAGTGCTGGGCGTTATACAGCAATAACACATGACAGGCCATTATAGAGTGCTGGGAGTTATACAGCAATAACACATGACAGGCCATTCTAGAGTGCTGGGCGTTATACAGCAATAACACATGACAGGCCATTATAGAGTGCTGGGAGTTATACAGCAATAACACATGACAGGCCATTCTAGAGTGCTGGGAGTTATACAGCAATAACACATGACAGGCCATTATAGAGTGCTGGGAGTTATACAGCAATAACACATGACAGGCCATTATAGAGTGCTGGGAGTTATACAGCAATAACACATGACAGGCCATTATAGAGTGCTGGGAGTTATACAGCAATAACACATGACAGGCCATTCTAGAGTGCTGGGCGTTATACAGCAATAACACATGACAGGCCATTCTAGAGTGCTGGGCGTTATACAGCAATAACACATGACAGGCCATTATAGAGTGCTGGGAGTTATACAGCAATAACACATGACAGGCCATTATAGAGTGCTGGGAGTTATACAGCAATAACACATGACAGGCCATTCTAGAGTGCTGGGCGTTATACAGCAATAACACATGACAGGCCATTCTAGAGTGCTGGGCGTTATACAGCAATAACACATGACAGGCCATTATAGAGTGCTGGGAGTTATACAGCAATAACACATGACAGGCCATTATAGAGTGCTGGGAGTTATACAGCAATAACACATGACAGGCCATTCTAGAGTGCTGGGAGTTATACAGCAATAACACATGACAGGCCATTCTAGAGTGCTGGGCGTTATACAGCAATAACACATGACAGGCCATTATAGAGTGCTGGGAGTTATACAGCAATAACACATGACAGGCCATTATAGAGTGCTGGGAGTTATACAGCAATAACACATGACAGGCCATTCTAGAGTGCTGGGCGTTAGAGAACAATAGAATCTGTGAGATAAGTAGGAAATTCTCCGAGTTCTAGTCCAGTAAAACACAAATGGAGTTGAGGAGCCAGCTCAGTGGGATCAGAGCAGCGCAGTCCCAAATATCTGTGTCAGTCAAATCTGATATATGCCTGGCCCGCCCCCATCACGTGATCAAGTCTCGGCCCGCCCCCATCACGTGACTCGTGCTGCACCAATAGCCTTCTCCTGGTCTCTCTAGCCCGCCATTTGTGTGTGCCCTGACTGAGTGCACTAGGCGCTAATGCTGCCTGCTCGGTGCCGTTTGGGAATCCGGTTGGGTGGGACATGGGAGGAACTTCCCCCCGGCGCTGCGTGAGGTGATGAGAGTACGGAGAGCCCTCACAGAATCCCTTCAGCCATAGTATGGCGCCATAACAGCAAGTGTCCGTTATATTTACCTTACCCATGCGAGCTCTGTTCTTTGAGACGATGCCCCTAGATTGGCTACCGGCTAATGATGGCCCGCCCATTACTGAGTTATAATGCCTGTCACGTGATGTGGTGCTTGCGCGTACGGGAGTAGTTTCCTCTGCGCCTTTACCCAAATCAACCACTGGGGGCGCAAATGTTCTACGTGACCTCCTCAGGAACCAGCGCCTGGGCTCCTCACACATGGCCCCCCCCTCCCTTCCCCCACAAATGAATTCCAATTGACTGGCCCTTTACTTTCAGCTGGAAGGCGCTTCTCCCTGGCTCTGGCGCTTAGCCCATTGTATCCGTCACATAGTGTTTCCCTTAAACCTCTCATCCAAAAGCTGCTACTCCCTATTAAACCCATCAGCCCCAGAGCCATGTCTCCTTCATTTAATCTCAATTTGATGTACTATTTGGGATTTTGGAAATACAGTGCTTATGGGTGGCCCCTCAGTGACTGCTAATATCCTTATCATTTACAGTAGGGGGTACATTATCCCTTATAATACATGAGTGATACTCAGAGTTCCCTGTATAACTCAGCCTGCAGCCTTGTGCCTTTATATGGGGGGCACAGAACCCCTCAGTGACTGCTAATATCCTTATCATTTACAGTAGGGGGTACATTATCCCTTATAATACATGAGTGATACTCAGAGTTCCCTGTATAACTCAGCCTGCAGCCTTGTGCCTTTATATGGGGGGCACAGAACCCCTCAGTGACTGCTAATATCCTTATCATTTACAGTAGGGGGTACATTATCCCTTATAATACATGAGTGATACTCAGAGTTCCCTGTATAACTCAGCCTGCAGCCTTGTGCCTTTATATGGGGGGCACAGAACCCCTCAGTGACTGCTAATATCCTTATCATTTACAGTAGGGGGTACATTATCCCTTATAATACATGAGTGATACTCAGAGTTCCCTGTATAACTCAGCCTGCAGCCTTGTGCCTTTATATGGGCACAGAACCCCTCAGTGACTGCTAATATCCTTATCATTTACAGTAGGGGGTACATTATCCCTTATAATACATGAGTGATACTCAGAGTTCCCTGTATAACTCAGCCTGCAGCCTTGTGCCTTTATATGGGCACAGAACCCCTCAGTGACTGCTAATATCCTTATCATTTACAGTAGGGGGTACATTATCCCTTATAATACATGAGTGATACTCAGAGTTCCCTGTATAACTCAGCCTGCAGCCTTGTGCCTTTATATGGGGGGCACAGAACCCCTCAGTGACTGCTAATATCCTTATCATTTACAGTAGGGGGTACAGTATCCCTTATAATACATGAGTGATACTCAGAGTTCCCTGTATAACTCAGCCTGCAGCCTTGTGCCTTTATATGGGCACAGAACCCCTCAGTGACTGCTAATATCCTTATCATTTACAGTAGGGGGTACATTATCCCTTATAATACATGAGTGATACTCAGAGTTCCCTGTATATCTCAGCCTGCAGCCTTGTGCCTTTATATGGGCACAGAACCCCTCACTGACTGCTAATATCCTTATCATTTACAGTAGGGGGTACAGTATCCCTTATAATACATGAGTGATACTCAGAGTTCCCTGTATAACTCAGCCTGCAGCCTTGTGCCTTTATATGGGCACAGAACCCCTCAGTGACTGCTAATATCCTTATCATTTACAATAGGGGGTACATTATCCCTTATAATACATGAGTGATACTCAGAGTTCCCTGTATAACTCAGCCTGCAGCCTTGTGCCTTTATATGGGGGGCACAGAACCCCTCAGTGACTGCTAATATCCTTATCATTTACAGTAGGGGGTACAGTATCCCTTATAATACATGAGTGATACTCAGAGTTCCCTGTATAACTCAGCCTGCAGCCTTGTGCCTTTATATGGGGGGCACAGAACCCCTCAGTGACTGCTAATATCCTTATCATTTACAGTAGGGGGTACAGTATCCCTTATAATACATGAGTGATACTCAGAGTTCCCTGTATAACTCAGCCTGCAGCCTTGTGCCTTTATATGGGGGGCACAGAACCCCTCAGTGACTGCTAATATCCTTATCATTTACAGTAGGGGGTACATTATCCCTTATAATACATGAGTGATACTCAGAGTTCCCTGTATAACTCAGCCTGCAGCCTTGTGCCTTTATATGGGCACAGAACCCCTCAGTGACTGCTAATATCCTTATCATTTACAGTAGGGGGTACATTATCCCTTATAATACATGAGTGATACTCAGAGTTCCCTGTATAACTCAGCCTGCAGCCTTGTGCCTTTATATGGGGGGCACAGAACCCCTCAGTGACTGCTAATATCCTTATCATTTACAGTAGGGGGTACAGTATCCCTTATAATACATGAGTGATACTCAGAGTTCCCTGTATAACTCAGCCTGCAGCCTTGTGCCTTTATATGGGCACAGAACCCCTCAGTGACTGCTAATATCCTTATCATTTACAGTAGGGGGTACAGTATCCCTTATAATACATGAGTGATACTCAGAGTTCCCTGTATAACTCAGCCTGCAGCCTTGTGCCTTTATATGGGGGGCACAGAACCCCTCAGTGACTGCTAATATCCTTATCATTTACAGTAGGGGGTACATTATCCCTTATAATACATGAGTGATACTCAGAGTTCCCTGTATAACTCAGCCTGCAGCCTTGTGCCTTTATATGGGGGGCACAGAACCCCTCAGTGACTGCTAATATCCTTATCATTTACAGTAGGGGGTACAGTATCCCTTATAATACATGAGTGATACTCAGAGTTCCCTGTATAACTCAGCCTGCAGCCTTGTGCCTTTATATGGGCACAGAACCCCTCAGTGACTGCTAATATCCTTATCATTTACAATAGGGGGTACATTATCCCTTATAATACATGAGTGATACTCAGAGTTCCCTGTATAACTCAGCCTGCAGCCTTGTGCCTTTATATGGGGGGCACAGAACCCCTCAGTGACTGCTAATATCCTTATCATTTACAGTAGGGGGTACATTATCCCTTATAATACATGAGTGATACTCAGAGTTCCCTGTATAACTCAGCCTGCAGCCTTGTGCCTTTATATGGGGGGCACAGAACCCCTCAGTGACTGCTAATATCCTTATCATTTACAGTAGGGGGTACATTATCCCTTATAATACATGAGTGATACTCAGAGTTCCCTGTATAACTCAGCCTGCAGCCTTGTGCCTTTATATGGGGGGCACAGAACCCCTCAGTGACTGCTAATATCCTTATCATTTACAGTAGGGGGTACAGTATCCCTTACAATACATGAGTGATACTCAGAGAGAGAAATAAAGGGCAGGAGACGAGTGAGACTCTTAGAGACTTTATTACTGGTTGCCATACTATGAGGCAAATAAAGAGCGGGGGGGGGGGGGCACCATACAGAAGAGTTCATAGCACACCATTCACATCAGTCAGATAAGAGTTACAGCACTTGAGTTTGTGGGGAGAAGAAAAGACTCACTATAAAGCTTTCTTTTCCTAATTTCTCATATTACAGAATAAAAACAAGAGGAAAATAACTGTCAAGGTTACATTTCTTTTATTGCAAATATAGTGCAAACTATGTTACTAGGGAGCGTCGTTAGCAACCCTTGAGCGAGAGGGAGTATCTGCATATGGCCACCTTTGGCAATTACATTTCCTATTACCTTTCTATGGGGTTGAAGAACAGTGAATTCACATTAAGCCTTTCACACGGCTTTGGCCGCCAGTCTGGCAGTGCAAGGGTTAAGACAATACAAACAACCCTGTGCCCCTTGACAAAACCATCCAATTAAATTGAAAGTAACATTTGGATGGCGGTTGCCCAACCCAATATCCCTGGCTCCCAGGCCAACAACTCACGTGGGGTTAGTAAAGGGGTGGTTCACCTTTAATTTAGCTTTAATATAGAAAGGCCAACACTAAGCAACTTTTCAATTGGTCTTCATTATTTATTTTATTAGTTTTTAAATGATTTCCCTTCTTCTGCCTCCCCAGCTTTCAAATGGGGGTCACTGACCCCGGCAGCCAAACGCTATTGCTCTGTGAGGCTCTAGTTTTATTGTTATTGTTACTTTTTATTCCTTATCTTTCTATTCAGCCCCTCCCCTATTCATATATCAGTCTCTCTCTGAAACTGCTCCCTGGTTACTATGGTAAACTAGACCCTAGCAACCAGATAGCTGCTGAAATTCCAAACTGGAGAGCTGCTAAAACAATGAATTAACTACCAGTAATACAAAATGAAGACCAATTGCAAATTGTCTCAGAATGTCACTCTCTACATCATGCTAAAAATTAACCTAAAGGCAAACAACCCCGTTAACTACATGTGGGGCAGGGTGCAATCCGCCATTTTTGCCCTACAGGTGGCAGAATTGCCTCACATCTCCAATCAATGTTTGCCCCTCGTGAATACAGTGATGGGGAATGCAAGGAGCTCTGTATTCATGGGGCAAAGAGAAGGAGGGAGGAGAGACAGATGCCCCCCCAGCAGTGGCCCTTGTACTTACTGCCTTGCCCTAGGGCAGATGGTAAGGAGAGGGGCTGCCCTTTACCCACAGACGCTGTGCCTCTGAATGAACACTAGGGGGCAGGCTTTTACAGCCATTAGTGCTTTTGCCCTTCTGCCTGGGGTCTAATGAAATTACCCCTATACTTATAATGAGTAAATGACTCATGCTGTCTGCCCCCGACTGAGACTGAGCTTTCATCAATAGCCAATAGAAAGCATGGGGGGTTCAAGGCTTCTGCCGAATATATTGCCTTACGCTGGCACTGCCAGGCCGTGCAGCAGAAGCCGGAGCTGAGAGAGGCCACAGAAAGGTCCGACTAGGAAGGAGCACAGGATCCCACAATAGGCAATTAAATAAACAGCGAGACGAACCAACACGCGTATCCGGCGGCAACGGCGCTCGGACACGGACTGACGCGAGGAACACGATGCAGCATTTTCAGGCTTTATCTTGAGGTACCTACATAGATTTAGTTTCACTATTTTTTTTTGCCAAAAGTACTATTTACCTTAATTCTAAACAAAAAAAAAATAAAAAAATAAGAATAAAATGCAGTCTTTGAGTTGATCCAAATGTCGGGCGTACAAAGAGAAAGTGCAACGATGCGGATTGGTTAAATATGCAGCATATTAATGCGCGGCGCAAATCCGTGGCGCCGACTCATAAAAGTCACTTCTTACGGTTTTTTTTTATTAAAAAATGTTTTTTTTTTTGCAGCAAAAAGAGCCAAAGTAAAATGTATAAATCTGTTGAAGGAATGTCGCTGTTGCTAATGGCGCCGGTGGCACGGCGACCGGCCGTATATTAGAATAAATACCTAGAATATTTTCATTATAAGTACAGGTATGGGATCCGTTATCCGGAAAACCCTTTATCCAGAATTCATATAAAATAATTTAAAAAAATTAAAAACATATTTCCTTTTTCTCTCTGTAATAATAAAACAGAACCTTGTAATTCATCCCAACTACAATATAATTACCCCTTATTGGGTTTATTTCATGTTTAAATTGATTTTTTTTAGTAGATAAGTATGGAGATCCAAATTACTGAAAGACCCCTTATCTGGAAAACCCCAGGTCCCAAGCATTCTGGATAACAGGTCCCATACCCATAGAAGATTAAGGTCTCATTAGTATCAGAACATTTTCATGGACAAAATATAAATATACACCCTCTATTTCTGTCTCTGGGGGATCCGCCACTACCTAGCAACCCAGTCTTGTAGCCAAGGCCCCAGGGACATCAGAGCAGTAGAAAGGGAGCCTGGGCAAAGGGATATGCTTTACAGCACTGCCATCAGAGCAGTAGAAAGGGAGCCTGGGCAAAGGGATATGCTTTACAGCACTGACATCAGAGCAGTAGAAAGGGAGCCTGGGCAAAGGGATATGCTTTACAGCACTGACATCAGAGCAGTAGAAAGGGAGCCTGGACAAAGGGATATGCTTTACAGCACTGCCATCAGAGCAGTAGAAAGGGAGCCTGGGCAAAGGGATATGCTTTACAGCACTGCCATCAGAGCAGTAGAAAGGGAGCCTGGGCAAAGGGATATGCTTTACAGCACTGCCATCAGAGCAGTAGAAAGGGAGCCTGGGCAAAGGGATATGCTTTACAGCACTGCCATCAGAGCAGTAGAAAGGGAGCCTGGACAAAGGGATATGCTTTACAGCACTGACATCAGAGCAGTAGAAAGGGAGCCTGGGCAAAGGGATATGCTTTACAGCACTGCCATCAGAGCAGTAGAAAGGGAGCCTGGACAAAGGGATATGCTTTACAGCACTGACATCAGAGCAGTAGAAAGGGAGCCTGGGCAAAGGGATATGCTTTACAGCACTGCCATCAGAGCAGTAGAAAGGGAGCCTGGACAAAGGGATATGCTTTACAGCACTGACATCAGAGCAGTAGAAAGGGAGCCTGGGCAAAGGGATATGCTTTACAGCACTGACATCCGTTTTGTTCAAGACGCTATGGACCTAAAAACACTGATGCTTTTTGAAATGCGTTTATCCCACTGGGAAGGGGCTTACTGGTTTGGCTTTGGGTCAGCAGTAAAGATGGAGCTTAGTTAAAGGACACGGCACAAATTGTGGTACCATTTGACTTCATGATGATGTGCCCAACCCGGCTCTGAGCTTGGGCTAACAGGCTAACAGATCGACGTAACACCCAACCACTGAGCTTCTCTGCTCTTGTATGACATGCGTATAGTGCAACTGTCACTCTCCACAGATGGGCAAAGGAATGACCTGAGGTAGTCTAGAACTGGAAAGAGCTGGGTGGCAACTTCTCAGACGGGGAGAGAATAACGGTCAGTTATGGCACAATCGCAAAGCCCGGGAGAACCGATACCTAAACCCATAGTCCACAGACTTGGCTGAATACAGAATCCTCAATAATGACCTGGGGGAACACGGGGCCCAATTAGAACCCTAGTTTGCATATTTGCACCCCTAACTTATATTGGGGGGCCCAGCTAAGCACAGGGCTGGCTGCCAGGTATCCAAGCAAACACAGATGACTGCAGTCTAAATGGAAGACAATTCTTCATTGGGGCCAGGAATAAATGTTTCTATGGAAGAAGAACTGGTTACATGGGGAATAAGGAGATAAAGTGATACCGACACATTAGTATGCAAACCCATAATATCATCTGTATTACTAGAAGGGATGAGGCACAAACATCATTCAATGGCGGGGCTCTTTTTGTAGTCAGCCTATGGGAGGCTTGCCCCACCCCCCCAGTTCAGTGCAACTTCTTCAGCTCTCCCTCCACTAATACCTCTGGGCAGGGGGTGGCATAGGGGGATTTTCAGGCAGAAAGAAGTATTAATACTGCCTCATGATGTCACCTGGGGCCCCTTAACATGGCGTGTGTCCTCCTAAAGGGCCAGTTTTGTTCTGCGACTATATAATCCCATGCACTGGCCGGCAAGTCCAATAATACTAAACCGCATTCTAAGTGAAATAAAAGGAAGGCAAAGGGGCCGGCGCTGCTATTATACGCACCGTTACTAGGGTGTCTATGGTGGGTACACTCCATAGCAACAGCCACCAGCATTGGACATGGATATGGCGCCTACAGAGCCAAACAAACTGCTGTGGAATAATCATGGAAATATACTATATAACGGATACACAGTGCATAGCTTATTGTGCGCAGAGAACATTTATCCCTTGTACAGAGATATGGGATTTACTACAGGGAACTTGGTGTTTTCCAGATACAGGAGCCTTTCTGTAATACAGAGCACAAGCCTTAAGGCTACTGAAATCCCTTGCTTGCTGCAAGGCACCGGCTTATTACAGAGACATTATATAGGTAGGACACTGCTACTGTAAAGCTTTACACAAATAGGCCTTCCGGATAATAGATCAATCACTTTCTGAATATAAAACAAACAAAAAAAGTTGATTTTCTGGGATTATACTGGTATTATAATCTATGAAATCCTTTGTTTTATTGTTTACTTGCAGAGATAAGGGGTGAAAACAACAATAAAATCAGTATGTATATTTATCCATTACTCCCATCATTCCCGGCAGCAGCTCCCATACAGTAGGTGTGAAGGAAAGAGCAGAAGGGGCAGAAAGAGAGAGCAGAAGGGGCAGAGAGAGAGAGCAGAAGGGGCAGAGAGAGAGAGCAGAAGGGGCAGAGAGAGAGAGAGAGCAGAAGGGGCAGAGAGAGAGAGAGAGAGAGAGAGAGAGCAGAAGGGGCAGAGAGAGAGAGAGAGCAGAAGGGGCAGAGAGAGAGAGAGAGCAGAAGGGGCAGAGAGAGAGAGAGAGCAGAAGGGGCAGAGAGAGAGAGAGAGCAGAAGGGGGCGGAGAGAGAGAGCAGAAGGGGGCGGAGAGAGAGAGCAGAAGGGGGCGGAGAGAGAGAGCAGAAGGGGGCGGAGAGAGAGCAGAAGGGGGCAGAGAGAGAGAGAAGGGGGCGGAGAGAGAGAGCAGAAGGGGGCGGAGAGAGAGCGCATCAGGGCTTTACACCTTTACAGGTACTAAAACATGTATAAATTAAATGGCATTGTTTCTATGCCAGCAAGGCCACCAATAGATATATTTAAAATTGGCAGCTCCAAGCTAGAAAGAACTGACTGGTAGAGCTCAGGGCTGGCATGCACGGGTGGATAACCTGCGCACTACCAACCTTGCCCATACAATATGGGCCCATTCCTACTCTGACCCCCCGGCACTGGGCACTAATAGCAATACACTGAGGCAGGCTCATTGGTCTTAGTGGTCATGGACTCAAAAATGACATCTGTAGCCAGCACTTTCCTACACGCGATGCCCAACTATAAAACTGGCGCGGGGGGGGGTCACATGGTTACTCGCCTGTAAACAAAAGCAGCAGGTAGGGAATCCCATACATAGCACTGACAGTCAAGCAGCACCACGCGCACTCACAGCAAACGCCACTTCTACCGATCGGATACACAAACACCGTCACTTCAATATAAAAGTTAGCACCATTTTGCAAAGTTACATATAAAACGTACTCGTCAGTAAATATAATGGCATTAGGGGGAGAGAAGAAGCTATACAGGGCTGCACATGGGGAACCCCAGAGCACCACTAAATCCTATACATAAGGCTCCCCCCGTGCCTGTATTGGCTGAACAGTGTTATGGTGAATGAAGCCTTGCCCAGGGCGGCACATACGGACATGGCACCTGGGGGGGTTCTCGGGGCAATCCTTGTGCCCATATAATGGGTTTGGCTCTGTCTGGTACAGAGGTAGCCAGGAATCCATGCTGATGTGCCCGACAGAGGATGGACCAGTCATGGCTCCCATACACTAAATACAACACAGCTCTGGTTCTGTCAGTTAAAAGGAAAGGTTCCCTGCGACTATTCAACAGGTAAGAAATAGGAAATCTCTCTTTATTGCACAGTTAAATATTTCGACTTTTTCTACTATCAAAGAAACAAAATGCTGGGAAAAAAAAAATCACGGCTAGTGCAAAACTCCGTTACACACCCAGGGCGTTTCCCACATGATTAGGGATAAATAATATATATATATCCGCATTAGATTAGTCTGTACTTCTAAAGGGGTCGTTAACAACGGCTTGATGAATATATGGTACAAAGGGCCGCACCATGCTCAGTGTAAGGCAGCAGATTAGCTCGAGGCTAGCACACTCCAACCCTTGGGAATAGGTATATATGTGGGTGAATATGCACAACAGGCTGCACTTCCCGGGGTTTTGCTATATACAAGTCAGAGTGTGAAAGTGTTAAATAAATACACAGGGACCAGCTGTGTGTGTGGCAGACGTAACAGTCAGTGTGACCAGCAACCCTATGCCCCCCCCCCGCTATCAAACAGCAGACTCAACAAGACTCGACTTGGGATCCCGTAAAGGAATCGTTCAGCATAAAAATTAACCTGGGTAAATAGACAAACTGCTCAAAATAAAAAAAATGTTTACAATACAGTTAGTTAGGCAAAAATGTAATCTATAAAGGCTGGAGTGGGCAGCTGTCTAACATAATAGCCAGAACACTACTTCCTGCTTTACAACTCTCTAAGCTGTCTGCAGTCAGTAACCAATCAGTGACTTGAGGGAAGTGGGGGGGGGGGCATTTGGAACATTAGGCTCAGTTAGTTTGCTTTTAAATCTGACCTGTGAGCTCACAAACTAACTGACAGTTATGTCCCAGGTGCCCCCATCCCCCTAAAGTCACTGAATAATTAAGACAGTGATCCCCAACCAGTGGCTCAGGGGTAACATGTTGCTCCCCAACCCCTTGGGTGTTGCTCTCAGTGCCCCCAAACCAGGGAGTTATTTTTGAATTCCTGACTTGGGGGCAAGCTTTGGTTGAATAAAAACAAGATTTCCTACCAAATAAAGCCCCTGTAAGCTGATAGAGTGCATAGAGGCTGCCTAATAGCCAATCACAGCTCTTATTTGGCTCCTCCGTGAACTTTTATGGTGCTTGTGTTGCTTTCCAAGTCTTTTTACATTTGACTGTGGCTCACGAATAAGAAAGGTTGGGGACCCCTGAACTAAGAGGATAGAGAGCTGTAAAGCAGGAAGCAGTGTTCTGGCTATTATGTTAGACATCTGCCCACTCCAGCCTTTATAGATGACATTTTTGCCTAACTAACTATATTACAAATATTATTCTGCTTAGTCTGTATATTTTATCCAGTTTCGTTTTTACACTGAACTGTTTATAAAGTAAATGTACTAAAATGTCAGCAAGACAGTTACAGTGTTAGACAAATTAAATCCTAAGCAGAGTTATTGGTGAATATTAAATGGAAAGGGATACTCAAATGCCCATTAAAATGAGAGATTCCAGACACATTTGCTGCCAGTGTGTGACTGTGACCCAACGGCTTGTTCTGAGCGCGGATCATACACACTGCTAACATGGACATGTTACAGTCTACTTGCAACGGAAACATTAAACCATTTTTGCTAAATCCTCATGGTACGACTACCAATTCCGTGGGTCACGGAAAGTGACTCAATTGTGAGCATAAGGTCACACACTATTCAATTAAATGAGTTAGGGCTGCGACACACTGGGAGGATCAGTCGCGCCCCAACAAATCTCCCTTGTCGCGGGCGACTAATATCCCCTAAATGCCATCCCACCGGCTAGAATGTAAATCGGTGGGATGGCATATGCGGCGGCGCAATTTGCAGAAGTCGCGGAAGTTGCCTTGAGAGGAAACTCGCAGTGCCACGTAGGGAATTGCTTTCAAGTCCAGTTGCTGGATACTGTCTATCTCGCCCTGGATGAATAAAAACTTTCATAGAAACAAGTCAAACAACCCCTTTAAAAATAAGAACACATCTAAGGAATACAGAGCCCCGGAAATCAGGGTTATTTGTGAGGAAATAACGCAGAGCGTATAAAAGATATTCCCGCACCGTCCTGGTTACGAGTACATAAAACTGGCAGATTTATAGCTATATCTTAACAGCACATTCAAAAATATTCTCTACCCCCTCGTTAGCGGGCCGGCACGACCGAGCTTGGGACTGTTAGAAAGAAAGCAACACACCACGGCATTCGGTTAAATATAAAACATCCCCATTGGGCTAAAGGACCTCGGCTGTACAGTACAAGGGACTATTTACATTATAGACAGAGGAAATAAACGGGACAGTGCACTTCTCAGCACTACACAATGGCTGCTGAGCGACGGAACACATCATTTCAGGTATTTTCCGAAATAAAAGACCCGAAAAGTAGGGCAGTAGATTTACTTACAAACCTTGGGTAACAGTGAATCGATTGTCTTTATATATCAGGAAAGACTGCTTTACACTCGCTGTACAGAGATCACTGCAAAGCCTTCTCACTCCATGGCTATCCGTTATATATATTACACAAGCTGCCATAAGACACTAGGAATTACATACAGAAAGGCCGCAGTATTGAGTTTCTGCATATTCCCATACAAACTCTGGGCTTGTACACATCAGGGAGGGGGATATGCACTATAGAAATTGTTACATATTTAATACCAATTCACAGTTGTAACCAAAAAAGCCTTAATGAAGTACAATTGAGGGGGCTTCTGCACCCCCCCACGTCCTCCTACTTGGCAAGTGAATCCTTTGGCATTCAGGAATACAGTCCACATTGATTCAGTATCGCAAAGGAATCATTTGTATCAATGTCAGATTGTCGTCATTTGTTAGGGAAATGGGTTCTGACAGAGAATGTGGTTAGGAAAGTAAATAATGGGTTAAGAACACACACAATAAATACACAAAAATTCCATGTGAAAGGCAGGGAGAAGCAGTGCAGCAGGATAGGGTTTTGTTGAACTTAAATATAAGAGTAGTGTCATGCAGGAGAACTCAATTTTGGGAATAAAAAAAAACCAAACCACTAAAATCATTACAAAGGGGTAGTTCATCTTAAGGGTGAAGACACACAGAGCTACTTAGTAGCAGCTACTTGTCATGACTACTAAATAGACAATACTGGGAATTGCCTCCGCTAAAACACACGTAGAGACAATTATTAGCATTGTCTGTTTCAGTAGCTGCTACTAGTAGCTGTGTGTGTCTTCTCCCTTAAGTATAGCCATGCACAAACCAATAATATCACTGGTGTGTGTGTATAGGGGCCTACCAAGCAATCAGAACTATAGAAAGGCAGCCATACCATTGTCCATTTGGTCTGTGGACTCATTGGTCAGAGAGCATACCCAATCAGTCTGTGTATAACAGCCTCAGATTATAGAAAGTTCCACTCTTAACTTTTCATTTGGTCTCCAGTAAAAAAATAAAGTTTCCCCACTATTTTTTTTTTTTGTTTTGTCTTTTTTCGCCTCTGTAGCTTTTACATGGGGGTTAAACAAAAACCTACAGCTACAATTATATTACAACTTTTATTCCTTTCCTATTCATCTTACAGTCTCCCATTAAAACCACAGCCTGGTTTCCTGGATAAACTGGACCCTAGCAACCAGACAGCCAAACTAGAGAGTTACTGAAAGTAAAAGGAAAGATTCTAAACTAATTGTTTTTTTTTCTGATTTCTCCATGTTCTCAATGGCAAATTGGTATGACCCTATACAGGTATGGGATCCCTTATCCAGAAACCCTTTCCAAATTATGTAAAGGCCATCTCCCATAGACTCCATTATAAGCAAATAATTCTAATTTTTAAAAATGAATCTTTTTCTCTGTAGTAATAAAACAGTACCTGTACTTAATCCCAACTAAGATATAATTAATCCTTACTGGAGACAATACAAGCCTGTTGGGTTCATTCAATATTTAATTGATTTTTAGCAGACAAGTTATAAAGATCCAAGTTACGGAAAGATCCTTTATCTGCAAAACCCCAGGTCCTGAGCATTCTGGATAACAGGTCCCATACCTGTACTTTCTGAAATGATTTCATATGCCCAGTAATAGTAAGGACAATGCTATGTAGGCTTTTCTTGTGCTTGAACAAAAAGCTAATTACATTTCAAAGTGATTTCCCCTTTAACCAATGGCCTGTCCAGAGTGGGACCCCATAACCCCCTTCAATATAAAGATATCCTCTTGCAACAGAAACCAGTCATTTAAAGGGCGTTGCATAAAATATGGAATTGGCCGGCTATGAGCGGAGGGCTTATTCCATTAACATGCCGTGGTTTATATTATTGGACGAGACACGCGCTGACGAATTTCAACATAAGACCGGACAAACAATAAAGCAAATAGATGCAGAAATGGGCAAAAATGATTTTGGAGAGGGCAGGCTGGCTAAGACCGACAGATAGAAAAGAAAGCAAGATATAGGTATATAAACAGACAGGACGCCATTTGTCTACATAAAATTCATTCAAATAGAAAATAGATAATAGATATTTTATAATGTGCAATGACGTATACATGAAAACATCCTGTATCATTATTATTATTATTATTTCTGTGTGCAAAGAGAAGCAAATCTGCCCACCGACACTGTGAGAAGAGCAAAGCCTTCACTGAATGCACAGCCGACCCACGTGGGACTCGATGCATAGATATTTCTGTAGATAAAAAAGCACCACTACAAGTTGATCGATAAGAGCACGGCTCGTTACGACTTGGCTGCGAGGAAATGTGCGTTTCTAATGCCCGTCACCGACACGCGGGGTTACAGGAAAGCGATAGGAGCGATGCGCAGTTTGGTCTGAGGCTGGCAGAACATGCAGAAGATGGGGTTACCGAAATAGGTTAAATTTAGTCTAAACCGGGAATAGGAAACCTGCAGCCTCTGCTGGAGTTGCTGATCTCCCAGCAGCCCCCCTAGATTTCAGCTGCATGGGATTCTGGGAGAAGCCCAATAATTTTCATTTTAATGATAAAAGTAACGACTTCCCACAAAAGTTTAGGGATTCTGATAGAAACCCTTACAGCTCTCACTCTCTCCATGCCATGTGTACTTGCTTCAGGTTTGGCCCCTGTAGAGTGCAGTCACGACCACAGTGATTTTTTTTTTTAGGAGTATCTGAGGTTGGGGCTATGTTGCTGCACCTTACAGCTACTAAATAAAATGTATGTTTGTACAACTATTTATATAGAGCTACTAGAACACACAGAGCTGTACAAATGTCTGCTTTCCCTAAACCTTGTGGGAAGACTTTACTTCCCCTTTAAAAGCACCCAAGCAGTATACATTACAGCAGTAACTGATTCTTGAGTTCTGTCCTGTAACACATTAAGCTGGCTGTACATGCCCACATTCGGCCCGTTTTGACCACAGTGCCCAACTGACCGGACATATATGTCAACAGAAAGCTGTTCTTACTGGCCAACTGTACTCAACCCACAAACCCTGCTGTCAGATGCCTTTAGGGTGGCATTTAGCCTTTACATCTCTACATTTTGGCTGGAACAAACACCAAACTCCAGTACCTCCAACAGAGACTGCAGGTTTGAATAAAGGCTCAGTAGTACTACAGATGGAGCAGACTTTTTTTTGCTATGTCTAGAGAACACACTCCACCATTTTTTTGGCGGTGTGCTAGACGCTTCACTGAGGGCAGAGTTTCCTAACCTTCTCCCTTATAGGGAATCAGCTTTAGACCCCAAAATTGATTCAGAATTAATTAAGCACCTTATTTCAATTACTGTTCTCTACTGTCGGGGAAAAAAACTGCACACGATTAAGGAAACTCACCCTAAACAGCAGGGGAACCATTCTTGGGTCCCAAACCATCAGTTACAAAATAGCTGATTTAGGGCGATACCGCACTGGGGAGTTTTGATTGGCGCAAATGCTAATGACATCATAAGGGAACGCCGCTCCGTTATTTATAACCATTTCCCACAGCAGGGCACAGCGCCAAGCAGAACGTTCCTTCATATCAAAGCAGGCCTTTATTACAGTAGCAAAGGTGAGAACTGAGGCTATAACTATTGCTATTAAGTGTAAAAAAGTCAAATCCATGGTCAGATACAGAAGTGACACAATTGCATATTACTAACAAAAGCAAAAGGAAAAGTTCCATTGGGGGTTGCATATAAATGTCACGCTGAAGGTAAACATGATAACTGCCTCCTTTAAGCAACATGTCGCATTTGATCTATTGAGTGAGGCGCTCGCGGGTTGTATTGCAAGACACGGGTGAGAGAAATAAAGCTTTCCTTTGTTGTAGGCTATGTAAGCGCCGATATCTGGACTCGAATTAAAGGGGCAGTACGTAAAGCACATTCTCCTATTCATCACATCATCACAAATGGACTTCCAGTTGCTGGCTTTGCAATAAATGCAGCACTGCTAATAACTAGAAAGGAACAGATGCAGCTTGATTTTTTTTCACATTTTGCAGCTGTAACACTACCAGATTAAAGGGACACCGGCATTCATTTTTTCAAAATTTCTGTGCCAATCCCAGGACCATGGCTCTCCCCCCACCCAAGTCAGGGCTAAGAAACAGAGCAAGCTGGGCTATTGTGTGTTCCTATAGCAAAAAGCAAACAGACTCGCGGGGCTTCTTATGACTGGGATGTAGAAACCAGGCAGGATAAAGCACCCCAATATACGGAGATTTGGTGGGGGAAGTACCATTACAAGGAAATCTGGTTCTGGGCCTGGCATGGATGTCAAAATAGTGTCGGTGTCCCTTTAAAGTTTGGTTTTTTTTTTTGTTATTTTCAAATGTGTGATAAGTACCTCTAGCAACAAAACAGTTAAAAATTCATTTTTCTTTTTAATCCATTCACTGTCGGTGGAGCCTGTAAGAACAAATCCTTGTACCACAGGTCACATTGTCAAAGAAAGGTTAAACATGTCAGCTCATTTAACCCATGCACAGAATAGATATGTTGCTATTTAAAAAATAAAGTTAAAAAAAAAAATGATGATTTTGTTTTTTTTGTAAATAAAATAAATAGCATGTCATATTAATACTGGTAAATAGAAATATTTTTTTTCTTTTTTTTGTGTTTTTCTTTTCTTTTTACATTAGCTTAACATGATTGTACTGATTGCCACAGACCCGTATTGGTAAGCAACTTTGGAAAGGTTAGAGTTTAGACACAAATACGATAAACGAGACTTTCTATGGAGAGTGTGTTCTGAATGGCACCGGGTAATAATATATGTAAAAGCATGAGATGGAGACACTAGGGCACTAATCCTCTCCAGTCATGATTAAATTCATTAATATGACTGACTCTCTGAAGTACATAGAGTTATGTACCAGAACATTTGACACATAAAAAGCTACATATGGTAAAATCGTTTGCTAATTAAAAAATATCAATATTTTAAGGCTTCAAATGTTCTGCTAATGCCTTTTTTTTCTTTTTAAGCTCTTTTTTTAGCTCCTTTTTTTTTAACCAACCCAACTGACAGCAACCATCACATTAAATTCAGCAACTGAACAGGGATAATACAGGATCCGAAACATTATTCCATAGCAAAAGTCTAAAGCCCTGAGGTTACGTGTTCAGTTTTTCTACATGGGTACGTGTTTCTCTCTCTGCACCTTTGTAAACATTCCCATACCAAGCAAACTCCAAGCTACATTAATCGCAACAGGTCTGCATCGTGAATGGAAACATAATGTGAGAAGCGGTTCGGACGGAAGGCTGGTTGGACAGTGGGGGAAACAACAGGGTTACCGGTAGATTGCACTTTTTGCTGGGAGTCGCCGTAGTATGGACTATTTTACAAACAACTAAGTGCAGCTGGTCTGTGTGAATCCGTTTCCAGGAGTGCTATTAAGTCACTGGATAACAGCGCCTGTTACGCAAAGTACATCGTACGCAGTGTGTCCTGATGTACCTGCACTGCCTTAGCAAGTGCTTGCTGATCTCTCCCGTTACTCTGACCGGATGTATGGCTCCCTTCAGCACTGCAAGAAAAAAAAAAAACATACTGCATTAAAACCAGACAAAATATAACCATATAACCATATAATATACAGTTTGGTAATTTCCCTATGGAACCAAACCATAAATTATATCCTTATAAATAGAGGTTAGTGATGTCATCAGTTATAATCAGAGCTTAGTGATGTAATTTCTGTCACATGACTCACTAAAACTTGTATATTACAATAAAGTACTGCTCTGTAATATGAGTATTAGAAGTTACCTTCAAGTTCCATTACCTTTTTAAAAGCACTCAGCCTTCAGCCTTAGGTTATAGAGCTCCTTGCAACGGTGGTACATTATTCACTATACAAACACTACTTTATATGGTCACAAAAACCCTCAGTGACTGCTAATATCCTTATCATTTACAGTAGGGGGTACATTATCCCTTAAAATACATGAGCGATACTCAGAATTCCCTGTATAACTCAGCCTGCAGCCTTGTGCCTTTATATGGGCACAGAACCCCTCAGTGACTGCTAATATCCTTATCATTTACAGTAGGGGGTACATTATCCCTTATAATACATGAGTGATACTCAGAGTTCCCTGTATAACTCAGCCTGCAGCCTTGTGCCTTTATATGGGCACAGCACCCCTCAGTGACTGCTAATATCCTTATCATTTACAGTAGGGGGTACATTATCCCTTATAATACATGAGTGATACTCAGAGTTCCCTGTATAACTCAGCCTGCAGCCTTGTGCCTTTATATGGGCACAGAACCCCTCAGTGACTGCTAATATCCTTATCATTTACGGTAGGGGGAACATCATCCCTTATCATACATGAGAGTTCCCTGTACAACTGTGCCTTTATAATTAACAGTAGGGAGTACATTATTTCCTATATAGGCTACGCAATTATAAAAAATTCCCATGTAGGTATGAGCACTGGTGGTACCTTAACTTGAGGCAACAACAAAAGAAGCCCAGCTGCAAATAGGGATTATGCTTCCATATTGAACAATACATTTATCTACAAGCAACTAAAACTGAGCACTTAAAACACTAACCAAAATTATGCCTATTTATAACAACTTTGCAATAATGTTCCAATCCAATGTTTAGCCCTTAAAAATTCCCCCGAAATCCTAAACTGCCAGTAGATTAAAACAATAAAACATACGTACCTGTCATGCTCTTTATCCACCAAATGATACCTTGCTCTGAATGCCACCAGGTGAGCATAGTATGCTGGAGCAGGGATAGATACAGAGCGAGTGCAACGGACATAAGTGTGGCAGAGCTGGTAAGTGAGGATCTGCAGCTCATCCGATGAAAAGCGATTGTCATCCCACAGGACATGATAGTGCGACGGCCTGCTTGTTCCCTATAGGAATAAGGTATAGGCGGTTAGAAATAATGTACTTGGCAAACTAGCAGTCTGGAACAGCAAACCACTTCAAGACACACATGAAGCCTCTGCAGTTAAAACAGATATATAAGAAATCGTCTGTTTCTGATCCGCAGAAGGTGATTAGAGGCTCCATTATGACAGAAAAGCTCATTTTGACAATGATAATGTTAGAAAAAGCACTATACCAAGGTATTTTTATTTTTAGAGATTTTATTTTTCGATTTTCCATACAAAAAAGAGAAAAAATTGACATTAACATTGACAAGAGGAGGGAAAGAGAGGGGAGAATGGAGGCAGTGAGAGAAGAGAGGGAAAGAGTGAGGCAAGGGCCCAGATCATACCAAGGCTTGGAAGGACTCTGGTACAATAAAGTAGTTTGCTGTTCCACCCAGGCCCCCCATATAGCCACAGATTTTTCATGGCATCCTCTTGCTAAATATGTGGGTTTTTGAATTGGAAGAGAGTCGTTCACTAGTTTTTGCCCAAATTGCAGGGGAGGGGGTCAAGATATTTGAATGTGCTGGAATTTGCCTTTTTAGCATAGTATAATAATAGCAAATAACACACTCTAGAATAGGATCAAAGCTGCAGATCACCTGTTAACCCTAAGTGGCAAAGCTCTGGGGAACGGATGTTTGGGAAAGTGATCTTCTCATCCAGTTATCAGAGAACATTACTCCAAAATCTTTGAATTACAGGAAACGTCCAAAACACATGAAATATACATCCTATTTTGTCTCTACATTTAGGACATTGATCAGACACATTATCATAGATCTTTGCTAGACGGTAGGGCAGTGATCCCCAACCAGTGGCTCAGGGGCAACATGTTGCTTCCCCAACCCCTTGGGTGTTGCTCTCAGTGCCCCCAAACCAGGGAGTTATTTTTGAATTCCTGACTTGGGGGCAAGTTTTGGTTGAATAAAAACAAGATTTACTCCCAAATAAAGCCCCTATAAGCTGATTGGCTATTAGGGGCCTCTATGCACCCTATCACAGCCCTTATTTGGCACCTCCATGAACTTTCATGGTGCTTGTGTTGCTCCCCGAGTCTTTTCACATTTGACTTTGGCTCACGAGTAAGAAAGGTTGGGGAACCCTGTGGTAGGGAGTCTCTCAGAGATAGAATAGCTCTGGAAACAGCTTGAGAGCATCATTCCACATCTCGTCTAGCTCAGGAATATTTCTGCCATTTATTCTTGCTTTTCTCTGAGGGCGAAAGGCCCGTTTTAGAGAGATATCAATGTTTTTTTACAGCATTCTAACTGTACATTATATTTACTATTATTTTTTATATGTCTCTCTATATCAAATCAAAGCATAAAGAATGACCAGTAACTTTTGTATTCAACAAAGGACTTACCTGAATACCAGCGTGACTGCACAGGTAAAAATCAAACTCTGATGGGTGGGTGATCTTTGTGTCTACGGTGGTACCGGCTGGTATATTTCCACTCTTCCCTACCTATGTGGAATAAAAACAAATCAATTGTGAAATACAATTCTGTTAAAGCAAGTATCCCTTCCCATACATGCAAATAAAGTCTGATTCTGAAGTACTGGTATGTACACAGTATGTACACCTTTGAATTTTCTCTTCACCACCTTATCTCCCAACAAACCTCAGCTGATATCTTGCATTAATGGATTAAATTTTCCTGCCTGATCTACAAACAGACCTCCACAGAGACTGCTCAATATTGTCTGGCCAGCATACACAAACTGAAAATCTTAATTTTTTCTATATATACACATGTATGGACAGCTTTATGGCATTGGTAAGAAGCATTTTGATCTTGGGCATAGTGTCATGTTGGCGACATTCCTCTATTAATGAAGGTTGTATTCTGCTATCCATTTCCTTTTGTCCTTGGGGCACTACAAACATGCAATTATATTTCTTGTGTAAACAGAAATAAGTCCCCTAATGGTCCAAAGGTTTTCAGATCAGAGATGCTAACAGATTTAACAGCACATTAAGGGTATCAAGTCATCTGGTAAAAACATATCAGTCTTATATACAACCTGTTTACTACTTACTCGCTCATTTCGGTCTGTACAGAATAGCCGTGTGTGATGCCTTTTTTGCACTACAATAAATGTAATTCCCGGCTGGTAATCCTTCTCCAGTTTAATACAGGCTTCCCTAATGGCCAGAAGCTCATGATGGAGCACCTGTAGATTGTGGAAATCAGGTATTCAGTTAGCTAATTTTTCTTGTATCTTTGATACATTCTTGCATTTAAATTAAATTATTATTTCTAATAAAGTAACCTAAAGAGACCTGTTGAAACTGTCCTTCCGAGACACCGTCTCTGTAAAAGATGATTCTTGTGGGCTTGAAGCGTGTTGACTTGTAGAACTGGATAAGCAGCTCTCGAACCATGGCAGACAAATCCTGGATGATTTCTTGCCTGTGCTGCTGTACCCTCACAGTGGCACAGTATCGGTTGGGGTGTGCATCCATACTACCTACAACCTTAAATTAAAAATAAAAGAATAAAGTCCATTAAAAAAAAATACATTCTGGTATAGGGAATGCATGTAAAGTAATCCTCAGTGCGACTCTTAAGGCTATCATAAGTCGCACTAACTATGTAAATATTCTCTATGCTCACCGCAGCAATTGAAGGCTTTTTGCCGTCCCCTGCTGGTGGGTGGGTAACATCAGCTCCAAGAAATATGACAGGCTGTTGAAACACAGGAGGTCTGCAGGAGAAATGTGTGTGTTACAAAACAAATAGCAGTATGACAACAATCAGTGAATAAAATGTATTCAAAGGCAAAGATTGCATTGATAATAAAGAAATTAAGAGGCTCTTCGAATAAATTCACACAATATTTGTATTTCAGGCCACAGACAAGAGCAGCCTAATGGGCTACAACACATAAAGTGCTTTCTCAGTCAAGGTGGTTTTTCTGGCCTAATTGCACTCCGTCAAATGAGGCTTGGGGGTCTTAAAGGGGTTGTATACTTTTGTGTTAACATTTAATATGATGTAAAGACTTCATTGGACTTTTTTAATTATATGCTAGGGATCAAATAACCCTAGCAACAGTGGTTTGAATGAGAGACTGGTATATGAACAGGAGAGGACCTGAATAGAAAACTAATAAAAAGAAACAATAAAATGGTAGGCTCACGAGATCACCAAACAAGAGAATCATTCCCTTGATATGCCCACCTATGGTGGGCGATAGAGTAAACTGGAATAGGATCCGTTGAAGTAAGGGCCAAATCAATGAGCTGGTACGGTTGCCAATCTGACGGAAAGATCAAATATGCCTGATCGGGCACTTTTTGGCCAGATCTCAGTCTGTTGGCAATATGAATCTGTCTGAAGGACCCCCCCAATTGGCAGCTTAAATCTACCTGTGTAGGAATTGCAGGAATTAAATCTTCCTTTAGGAATTGCACTCCCAGTGATTAAAAATTAGTAGGGAAATACTGGCAAATTAGTACAACTACATGTGTTTGAAGGATTCCAGTAGGGATATAATACCATGGAAGGAGGAGTGAGGAGCTTGAGGGGGGAAAAAAAAAAATACATGACGAGGGTGAAAAAGCAACACTAATAATTATACACTCAATTCTTGATATTTCTATTAGACAAAATGTGAAATAAAAGTATGACAGCCATTCAAAATTTATATTTGACAACTTACCTGCCCTGGGGCAACAAGATGTTATTGACGCCTCCTAATTTTACATTGATTTTTAAGCACAGGTTAGACAAGGTTTGTGGTGTGGTCCTCTGCACATTTTTCATCTGAACACACTGAGTAGCCATTCCCAGAACAGTGTCCCCCACACGTTTCACTTCCGCTGTAAAACAAAAAAAAACTATGCATGTAGGTTCTCTTTCAGATGATAATACCCTAAGATTATTAATATTTTCCTAAACATATACATACCCATACACATTGATTTGTGTTTTCAAAAGATTAAAGGGCATGTCAACCCCCCAAGTTTTTTGGTTTTTTTTGCCTAATAAAAGAAAACATAATTCCAAGCAACTTTCCATTGTGAATGTATTGAACATGTCAAGTTATTAGTAAATGTAATTGCTATTGAAAGCAGCATTTGCTGAACTCCTGGTTGTTACTTTTTAAACAATGTTGCAAAGATCAGTCTCCTCCAGCGAGTCAGGCCTGTCAGGCTGTTGCCTTGTGTTACATTGTTTCATATGCCAGAGCCCCCAGGGCAGGGAATAGAAAAGGACACTACTTCTAATAGCAATTATAAATACAAATAAGTCAAAAACCATTGCAATTTTGTCATGAATGTATATTGCAAAGTTGTTTAGAATTAGGATTTCTTTTATTACTCAACAAATTGTATTTTTTGGGTTGACTTTATTTTTGACTGGGAATGATGTTGACAAATGCTGATTTTAATAGTAAGCTGTTAATGTTTTGGAAGCAGACATGCATGTCTATTAATCTTTTTTTTAAGTATGAAGCTTTGGTAGGAGGGAGGCAAACAGCCGCATATACACAGGGTAAAACAGCCCAAGGGTAGTTATATTTGAAGCTGCAGAAGATAAAGTCCCTATGATCCAACGTATGACAAATGTGGTTGAATTTCAGTTTGTACTCACCATAGACAGGGGTTTTCCCAGGAAGTATTACAACGACTAGTTGTAGCCCTGTATAAGTATTCTTCAGATGCCTGAACATTGGCTCAACGCTATCTGCTCCCTGGGCATATTTGCAGAAACACGGCTGTCCCTGGATAGGCATCCCGGCATCACGTGAGATCTTCCTCAACTGTTCTGTAAATGTCCTGGTAAAACACCAAACTATAGTGAGGTTTTTTTTTTTTTTTTTTTTTTAAATATGTATTTATTAACTTTCCATTAAAACGGACATAACAGAAAATAAACATTGTAGGTTACTAATAGTTTGGTGATGACAAAACAAATCTGCACTCTGGCAGATTTTTTTGGCCTATGGTTGTACAATCACCCCTGATTTCCATTCTGAGCTATATACAGCAACTGGTTTACATGGTGACTCCTGGGGGGGGGGTGACCTTCGGTCCTGGTAAATTTCACAGGTTATTCTCTGTTTATGTAGAAATCAAGAAATCAAGCAAATTAGGAAACACCCTAACAGATGTTCCCCATCAGACTTCATTAGTATGCACCATTACCCAAATCAATTAGGCAAAAAGACTCTCAGAGAATGGTAGAAAAATCATGATTAAAATTTAACCTTTATTAAACTTCAATAAAACTCAAATTATACTAATAGAAAAGAAAAACCCCAATTAAAAATAGCATGGGGTGGAGAAAAAGCTCTGTTGTGAGGAGTGAAACGCACGTTGGGCAGTTTGATGGGGGAGGTTTGGGTGTTGATGTGGGGGATCACTGCCTAATCGGGGGCAGGCTAGAAGGGGTGCACGATTGATGTGCAATTTTAGCTGCGGGGGTGGAACGCTTTGTGGACAAGGGAGGCTGGGCTACAATAATCTGACGCCGCATTTGATAGTGGGGTGATGGAAACAATTACTGGGGGGTGTACGGATAAGCTTAATGAGATTGAGGAGGTCAAACGTATACTCTATAATTGAAGCGTTGGTGACTAACACCCTGGCTATTTTCTGTACTTTACGAACAGTAATAGGACACAACACTGTGTTTCTCTTTATGAGATAAGAATTGTTACAAATGTTGCAAGTGCTCTGAGATACTTTCCCTATCACTTCCAAGTTGAAGGGTGTAGTGAGAATTGGCTACAGATCACACTATTTAAAATTTTAATATTGTGGCATGTTAGCTTGAATCTAATAGAGGCAACTAATTAATACTCTATAGGCAATGTCCAGTTTGTTCTCCCCCCCATGCTATTTTCAATTGGGGTTTTTCTTTTCTATTAGTATAATTTGAGTTTTATTGTTTATAAGTTTAATAAAGGTTAAATTTTAATCATGATTTTTCTACCATTCTCGGAGAGTCTTTTTGCCTAATAATTGATTTGGGTAATGGTGCATACTATTGAAGTCTAATGGGGAACATTTTAGGGTGTTTCCTAATTCGCTTGATTTCTACATATATACACTTCATTTGCACGTTACTTGGGGATGTTTTCTCCACCTCTGTATCGCTTTAGTTATGTATAATTGACATTTATTTGAGGTTATTGTGGAGGGTGCGGCTTTTCTCTTTTTGTACATTATTCTCTATATATACTGCTCTGTCTCCACCACCACTTGATTGATTTATAATAATTCTGAGTCAAACCAAGTAGTATGTCAAAATGGGTGAATTGTAAGGTGTCTAGTATGTTTTTCTTTGTTAGTGATTATCTCTAGCCTGTCCATGTGAAAGATGTATTGTAAATTCAGGTTATTGGAGGAGATGTTGTTGAAAGCCCCTGTTTTACTGGCAACTATAGTGAGCTTTTAATGTATATATAAGCTTTACTAATGGCTTTATTTCCATAGTGCTTTTTATTTGTAAGGTAAATACAAAGTCAGTGCCCTTATGAGCATATCCATAACGAAGAGTAACATTATACTGCCTGCAAATTTTACAGCTGCAGTTTACAGTCACATGTAGAACAACTTAACACAAAATTACCTCACATGTCCAGTCCTGGGCATCTCAAACATCATGAGTTATCTCTTAGGAAAGATATATATGTACACATACTGCTTTCCCACTACTCATTAGAACTAAGATCACTGCCCCCAACATTATGAACAAAGAGCGTTTTGCTTTCCTAAGCAATAAAACATGTCCATTAATGTCTGCCTATGACGTCAACCCTGCATAAAATCACATCTTGAGAGCCACTTACTTGAGGTGAACTTCAGTACACTGCCGTTGTGGGGCAAAGCAGGCGATGGCCCACACCTTTATTTCAATGCCGGTGTGGAACTGTTTGTTTCTCATGTCCCAGACACCCTGGACAGGGGTGGCAATTGCTTTGTTCTGCAAATCATAAAGATCACATCTTGAAGATTCTAGCAGCAGTAAAATAAAGTAATCACACCACTGATGGTCACACCAAACATGCATGCCACATTAAATAGTAGCTAATATATGCTATGTATGAAAAGGTAGCAAGCTTATCTTTTTATTTATAAAATGATGGGAGAGATCGATCTATAGGTACACAGCTAATTAATATCAGCCGTAACTGAATATATCTCAATATTGTAAGATTAAAAGCTCACACTACAAGTGAGTTATCTTTTAGGGTTTGACTCTACAGGTATTTTGTCCTACACCATTATGCTTCCTTCTCCATTAGGTGCACAATAGGCCCTTAGAGTGTAAGCTCGTGCAAGCAGGGCCCTGCCCCTATTGTCTCCTAACAATATCCACTTGTAACATTGAATGGATATTGGAGAAATGTTTATATATGTAAACTATTTGGTCTTGTATCCCTTTACACTGTAAAGCACTGGGTGGTGCTATATAAATGATGGTTATAGATGCCCACAGCAGAGAATGATCTTTTCACTGTAGGTGATGGGGTACTAAATGCTATTGGCTGCAGAGGAGCGAATGATGGTCCTGTATGGGCTGCATGGAATTTGCCTGAATTTGAGAACAAAAATCTGCTACTGCATAGTTTTAATCAAAATCTCTTTTCTACTTTAAGCCTTTATGACAAACAAGTTCTGCTTATATCAACATAAAACAGTATCATCTACATACACACTTAACACACTTGGCAAAATGGGGTTAGTATTTTTGGAAACATGCAGTCACTCAGGCATTTCTTCTCACAAACATAAAAACTTCCCATTTTAAATAAAAGGGTTTGCTTTGGTTTGGTCAGAATCTGACACTACAGCACAAAATAGAAAGGGCAGAATTCTTCCTAATATACATACAGTTCTGGTTACACTGTGCCAGATGTCATTATACTGGATAGTAGGAACATTGTATTTTTACTCCAAAAACATATAAAAATGCTTTGCAAGTGTTAACAGGGGATGACAAAAAAATTTCTAAGGTACAAAAAAAAAAAATGTACAATATGACCTCAGATTCATAGTAATATAAGCAAAGCATAGATTTTGTTGAGTAAATTAAATATTTGCATATACCATGGCAAATAGGGTTAAAAAAACCCCACAAATGTATCTAAAGCCCCAATTCAATCTATTTGTGATGCAAAGACAAACTGTGAACGAACATTGTTTCTTTCATTCTCACTAATGAGTTATTAATGAGATCAAACACACTCCACACGCATTTAAGAGAACATACAGCAACATGAAGCGGTAACAATGGTAACACATTCATTGCAAAAGCAAACACAGCAAAACACAGTATAAAGATCAAGAACTATATAGATGTCTACCAAGGGAGCATTTGGCTCTTCCCATACCCTGCCTCCATAAAGGATTGAAGGAGGTTGAAGGACTCTGCCTGTGACATCGGTCATGTCATCTTTCACCATTATACCAAACTCTCGCACAAAGGGATCAGTATTAAAACTTGCACTTCGCATCTAAAAGAAACAGAAAAAAAAGACACAGGTTTTACTATTTGCTTTAATAAAACTAGTTTTTTTAGTAAAAGTTTAATTCAATTTTCATACAGAAAAGGCATTGTGTATACATAATATGAAAATTTTCCTTTATACATACATACATTTTTTTGTTGGGAAACACCCAACTGAAAAAACCTGGATCCAGAGGGCATAGCTAACATATTGCCACTACCCTGTGAATCCAGGTTTCCTTCTGCTTTAAAGGAACTGAATACCCTCCTGTTCAATAAATAACACTTACTAATTTACTGATCTCTTCTTGGCGATCTGGAGCAGATCGAGCAGTTGCCCGTATCATAGTGGAGGTCTGATTGTCCGTAAGTTTCTTTATGCACCTTTGACCAGCCACTATATTGCATACCTAAAGCAGAATAAAAGGGAGAGAACATTAAGAGATGCATACATCCCAAAACTCCCTAGTAAAGATAAATATTTCACCCACTACCCTTGCCCGGTGTACTGGGGTAATTTTCTTCCCTCTTCTTTGCTCCTCACATCCAATCAATAACTAAATCATCACCCACTTGGAATAATTTTAAATATAAATTATAACAAAAGAACATCAGAATTTACTTGTCATGTACATATTGGCTACTGCAACTCTCTACTAAATGATCTACCCTTCCTACATACACACGTACTTGCGGCTGTACTAACCAATAGACACTAATTAGAACTAAGCTTAATTATTTAAAACTAAGCTTCCAAAAAAATGTATTTTAATCCACTCGATTTACTAAGCATTTTTTATCTAGACAAAATATGTACTATTTTCCGTGCTACCTACTGGGATTAGATATTAAGACATGGTACAAGAAACGTATCTAATTCCTAGAACGATACTTGCCTCAAGTGGGAGGTATGTGTGTTTCTGCTCCTGCCCGACCTGTAAACATGGTAAATGAGGGTAACGCAGAACTAGTTTGTGTCTGTCCTTAAAGTACTGTGCGACGGTGCATTCTACCGTCTGTCCACTCTCCTGCTGGAGAGGGAATCTGCAGAAACAAACAAATGGAAAACACCATAAGTCATTATTTTATCAAAAAGATATACCATACATGTGTTCAGATGTCTGTGGGTATATAAATATCAGCGTATAAATGCTTTATATTTATAAATTAAATATCTAAGTATCTAAAAATAAAAGGGGTGTGTGCAGAGGGGAGCATATAATGGGATAAACATAATAAAATGACAAGAATGTATCTAAACATTAAATAAACCCAATAGAACTGCTTTGCCACCAATATGGATTTGTGCCACTTCGTTAGGATCAAGTGCAAGCGATTGTTCATTTTACAGAGAAAAAGGAAATCAAAAAAAGATTAATTATATGCTTAAAAAAAAATCTATGGGAGATGGCCTTCCTGTAGTTTGAAGCTCTCTGGATAATGGATCTTAAACTGGTGCTTTTCATCCTATTTATGAAATGCTAGATTCTAGAGAACATGCTAATCTTCAATGAAACAACCTATTCAATATTTTAACTACTGTATAAACTAAATGCTCATTACAGCCAGATCTCTGAATATCAAGAAGCGTAATCATTAGAAAAGCAAGCATTCTAAATATCTTTTCTTTAAATGCCAGTTTGCCAATTGAAAGCCAAGCTGAAGATCTATTATCAAGAACGCTTGGGACCTAGGGATTTTCTGGACAGGGGATCTTTTCAAAATTCATAATTAAAAATAATGTAAACATTAAATAAACCCAATAGGGTTGCCTACATTATGGACCTTCAAGGTACATTTTTATTACAGACAAAAGGTAAACCATTTTTAAAAATGTTTAGTTTGCTTAAAATGAACAGTATAAGAGCTGGCCCTCCTGTAATTCTGAGCTTTGTAGCTAAAGGGATATTCTTCACAAACTCGTCTCTGACACACACAATATATCTGGCTCGGCTTTGAGCAATGGGATTTTCCCTACAACAAATCAGACCGTTATTTTGGGTATTATATGGAAATGCAAGCTCTTCATTCAGTCTGATGACTGTAAGTCAATATGTCTCTAATACGGAGTTTTTGTGGATGATATTTCAGGAGTTAAGGACAACCATTTACATCAGAGCAGAACCCCCTTAGGCAAGATTAAACATGGTTTCATGAACAGTTTTTTGTTTTTTTGCCAGGCACCCCAGGTGAGCCTTTATGAAATACAACTGGAAGAGAAGGGAAATCTTTTTACTGTTCCATTCCATGGTATGAAACATTGAAACAATTAATCTAGCAAAGAGGCATTCTGAAAGTCAGAATGAAAGATTAATATTAAACATAAGCAATAAAACAGAATATTAAATCTTGTGGCGTTTCTTGGTTGCCAGGGTAAGTAACCACAGCAACCAGTTTTTTTTTTCCCTTTACCATTGTCTCAGAACTACCGAATGGAGTTCAACAATAAACCAAACTACCAAATATGAATTTATAAAGTTATAGTTGGCACCTTGTTTTTTTTACCAATGTGAGTTTATGGGTTTCATGGTGACCCAGCCTAAATCTCATTTTTAGGTCCTAACCTAACATAGTATTTACTAACTCAGTGATTGCTGTACCAGCAGGCCCCAAACTGTATATTTTACTATATAAAGCTTGGGGCCTAGAAATAAGCACAACAAAAAGGACATTTCAAAAACCATAATAAAAAAAAAAGAAAATTATTTAATAAGTGGAGAAGAACATACGTTTGATGACTTGCTGGTCGCCTTGTTACGTTGCAAACTCTGTATTTCCGTTTCATTTGTCCACAGTGAGTTATTTCCACTTTTAAACCTACATGGATGTTAGACACCAATATTTATTTGCATGGCGTTTGTGATTGCTATATTTAATTTCACAACAAAAGTATCAAAACTAAGATGTGTGTTTAACCTCTTGCCTGCTGGAGCTCTTTAATATTGCAATTCAGTGCCCAATTCAACACAAAGCACAAATCAACGGGCAACTCACATAAGTAAAAGCTATGGTACCGGAAGGGCCCAAGCTGTATATTTTACTATATACAGAAGGCAGGTGTTTAAAGAAACCTACAGATTAAGAAAAAGTTACTTGAAGTTAATTTACCTTTAATTTCTTTGGTAAATTTAACCCTTTGGGAATCAGTCAGAGGTTTCTGTTGCTCCTCGATGCTTTTAAAATCCAGAACTTCACACATAAACTCAATTACTGGTTGTGCTTTGTAAAATGCTGTAGCAGACACTGTGGATGCATTAAAAATAAAATTGTAAACCAGTTTGTATATTGTGTTCTAGAAGTGTTGTTATAAGTAACTTATGAGAGAACAGCAACAATTGCACAAAACCATATATTAAGGGACACGACTATACCTACCAGCACTCATTCAAACCTTACACTTGCATTTTTTTTTTTATTCTTCCCCCACTGCTACTGTTACAGTAATATTAGCTCTGCTGGGAGTTTCCATCGTGCTTAAGCTTCCATTCATCTTAGGAGCTTGCAACAAGCTGTCATATCACTTCCTATAGTCCTGTAGCAGTGTTACAAACAAGCCAACAAGGACAGCTGTCTGCCTCCTGGGTTGCTAGGTATGACATCATTAATCAGCAGGAACAGCCCCCTAAGTTTGCTCATAGTCTGTACAGAGAGATACCATAAAACTATGGCAGCATAGGGATTCCCCTGTACTAAGCACAATTCAGTAGGAACAGCCCCTAAGTTTGCTCATAGCCTGTACAGAGAGATACCATAAAACTATGGCAGCATAGGGATTCCCCTGTACTAAGCACAATTCAGCAGGAACAGCCCCCTAAGTTTGCTCATAGCCTGTACAGAGAGATACCATAAAACTATGGCAGCATAGGGATTCCCCTGTACTAAGCACAATTCCGCTTAGAACAGCCCCTGTACAGAAACAGGTCACAAACGGATTTACCAGAAGGGTGAAAAAAGTGAAGTGGCTTTATACAAAATGTAATAATTTGCTTCAAGTTTTATGCAAGGACAACTGAATTCGGTATGTTACCAGTCATGAGAAAATACTTAATTGGAACCACTTGAGCCAAAATGTCTCTTAAACTTAAACTTTTTAAATAGGGGGCTCAGAGTGTTGGGGGGCGCAGACTATAGTTAGTCCTCAAACTACGCGCCATTAGTGTCAGCCGGTGGGACGCAGTGCCGTGCTGGGGCAGAGGACCAGGCGGAGGCAGACAGGTAGTAGCCAGGGGTGAGGACACAGCAGGGGCCAGGTAAATGACCTTGGAGGGCTGTAGTTTGAGGACCCCTGGTTTAGAAATACAACTCTTTTCTCTATACCTACCATCGATATTGAGCATCATTTTCCAGAGCGACGGCCGTACGGACTGATGAAATCCAAACCAAACTTCTCTGCCACCCCCGAGAGGATTTGCACAGCCTTCAGATGCAGTAAAAAAAGAACGACCAACTGGTGTATACCTATTTTCCAAAATAATTCCATTATTACTCGCATGCCCACCATGAATAGAGTATGCCGCTTAAAGAATAGCTTAATATGTATAAAATCAGTCAATTGAATAAAATCTGTGCTAATAAAACAGTACCTCATAGAAGGTAAATGCCTCATCACAACATCTAAAGCCTGAATTGTCTCAAAAGGGACACTGGGAAGACGACCAGACAGTGCATCATGTAGGGCCTGCAAGCTTACACACGCCATCCACTTGATTGCAACTTTGAAGATGCGATCTTTCCCTTCCCCAGGTAGTGTGACTTCTAACTCCACCTGCTGTGGGAAGAAACAAAAAGATGATTCTGAATTCATTCAGCACATATCCAAAATAACCTAACAGCACCAATGTTCCAACGTTATAAACATATACATAAATGTATATACGCTATATATGCTATGTGTATGCTATATACACCTTTCCCAAAGTGATGAATGTATTCAACTATTTATTTTTATAAAAAAAAACACAATATATTTTATATATCTATGTTATAGATTAAAAAGCAATATCAGATCTTGTTTGCCACTTCCCTGCATAATTTGAGTTAGCTTAAAGGGAACTGCCATGATTTTTATACAGAGTATTAATTGGGAAAGCCCCAGTTTCACATTTATTTTTTAATTTTCTACTTTTGACAAGCTGGCACAATATTATATATATATATATATATATATAATATTATATTATATATTATATAATATAAATATAATATAAATATAATATAAATATATATATATATATATACATATACATATACACACACACACACAAACATATATATATATCCCCATCTGTTGTGTCTGTTTCTGGCTTACAGATAAGGAGAGGTTTATTTTGTAGGAGGGATTTATCACCTGCCACAACTGCCCTGAGAAATGAGGAAACTAAAAAAGAAAGCACTTTTATTTTCCCCTTTTTCCCTGTTCTGCTCAAGAACAAAAAAAATTATTATAAATTTAATTAAAACTGGCAAAATCAATGTTCAGAAAAATTCCTTTCCATTGAACTGCTGAAGAAGGAAGTATATTGCCCACAGAGAACACATTTCTAGGTAGCTTCATATATTTGGCTAGGTTATTAATATGTTTCTACTTTATACCATCCATAATAAGAACTTAATGAAGACACATAACAAAAACAAACACTGACGGCTCACAGCACAAGATGACATGACTTTGGCAAGCCGCTCTAACGTAACAGGTGGTAAATGAAATAGGGAGAAACAAACACAAATAAGAAAACTTACTTTATCTCTTGCAATCGGAAGAGGCATTGCAGTGTAAAGGTTTTTTCTTCCATCAAACACTGGTTTTCGATCCCCGAAGATTTGAGCTTTAAAGTGCTGGACCATGTGTTCAACTATTTCCCTAAAAGTAAAGGGGACAGACACACACATTTATCCCTTTATCACAATATTTTTGTAAAAATGACTGTGAGAGCTGATTTTTCTATACAAAAACCCAAAACATACAAGGCAGTAGCCTTTCAGGTTATTTGCCAAAACACACTCTCTAGTCTAGATTATCCATCCATATCCATAAGCAGTGGAGTAATAGAGTCGGTACCTTTAGACAGGCATAGGAGAACGCCCTTAATACATATTTAATATAAACAGTGCCTACTGAGCTTAAAGGAGAGGAAAAGGTAAAAACCAAGTAAGCTTTAGCAGAAAGGTCTATGTAAATACTAGGGATGCACCGAACCCACTTTTTTGGATTCTGCCGAACCCCCGAACCAATCCTGATGGATTCTGCCGAATCCCGAACTGAATCCGAATTGGCATATACTGCGCGTGCGGCTAATAATTTTCCCCCCTAAATTTTAACCCTTTCCGAATGCTAATTAGTACATGCTAATTTATGCTAATTAGGATTCGGTTCAGCCGGGACCGTGGATTCGGCCAAAACCCAATCCATCAAAAAAATGGCTGGATTTGGCGCATCCCTCGTAAATACAGCAATAAGCACTCACAAAAATGCTACACTGAGTCCTCTATCAAAAGAAAAACAGGATTTCTTGTCCACTCCCCCCTTCCCATGGGAAATGTGGGATCTGTGCTTCCAACGGCTATAACTGCAGCCGGAAGCTACCAAGACCAAGCTAAAATGGCAGCTGCTATAAGAGGGAGCTTCTAAGGCTGTTTACTGAGGTATGGTAAAGCTTTCTGCTGAATAAATACAGCGTTCTAGTTGGTACTAATGTGGCGACTCTATTGGCAGTAAAATGCCAAAATGACTTTCCTTCTCCTTTAAGATTTCAAGAAGGTCTGGTAATCGCCCCACCAATGACAGTTACTGTGTTATTACCTCCCTGCCTTACTTATTTAGCCTAATATATGGATGGACAGGGGGGCTAAAGGTGGTCATACAATTTCGGCAGCTTATCTGCCCCTGTATGGGCACTAAAGACAGGCCTGCCCAACCGAGATCCGGCATGTTTGATTTTTCAGCGGATCGGGGACCACATCAGCTTGTCAATGCAGTCCCCGAATGTCCCCTATGGTGCCTATACCTGCCTTTTTAACTTGATCAACAAACGACCGAATTAGCCAGATATCTCCCACCTGTGGGTGGGGATATCGGGAGAAGATCCGCTCACTTGGCGACCTCGCCAAGCGAGCGTATCTTACAGTGAACGGACACCTTAAGGTGCAGAAGGATAATGTATAGACTGAATACCTGTTTACTCGTCTGGGGCATTTCTCTGGTTTTATATCAATCTCATAGTGATATATTTCAATTTTGGGAATGTCCATTTCAAAAAAGTTGGCCTGGAGCTTGATGGTCCTCCCTGAGGTACCAAAATCTGGCCGTGGCGGAGGCTTGAAGGTATACGCCGGCATTGGGAGAGGTGGTGTTGGGGTTGGTGGAACGAGCACTAAAGAGAGAAAAAAAAAAAAAAGATGATTACAACTTCTATACAATACATATATGCTTATTTTAAAGTAAGATAGATGAAAATAGTATCCCTTTAAGTAGCAAAACAGAGGTGAAATTATTTGACTTTAATGCTGGATCTCATGAGACTCCCCCTGTTTTAATTTCCACCAGCAACTCCTTGTGATCCCGGTGTCCCAGCATATTCTGTGCCCTAAAGACATACACCTTGAATGCTGTTAGATCCCAGTAAACCACATTTGAGTCCTATATATAAGCACTGCATAAATAATCCTCTTTCCCTTTTCAGTTTGATGGGGAACACATCATTTTTGCAGCCAAAACCAACCCTGCTGCAGCCTATTGACTTTTAGTGAGAGCTGCCTGACTGTAGGTATCTTGGCTCCAAACACACTGTTAGAGCTTTTTCAGGCTAAGAGCCAGTTGTACTGGGAGAGCCAGGTCATTCCCACTGAATCTCAATAAAAGTGGCCAGGATGGTTTTGGGCGCTTCCCCACTAGCCGATATATACCCTATAATAGGCCTCCTAGGAAGCTTTCTGGAGGGAGAGTATATACATACACATACATGTATAGGACCTGTTTTCCAAAATGCTCAGGACCTAGGATTGGGTTTCTTTGATTGCTGAAATTGCGAAACTGGAAAGCTGCAAAGTAACTCAATCTGGTTGCCAGGGCCAAAATAACCCTAGCAACCATGCACTGATTTGAATGAAAGACTGGGATACGAATAGGCGAGGGCCTGAATAGAAAGACTAGTAATTAAAAGTAGCAATTACTATAAATTTGGATCCTTACAGAGCATTTGTTTTTTTGTTTTTTATTTTTAGACAGGGTCAGTGACCATCATTTGAAAGCTAGAAAAATTCGGAAGAAAGCAAATAATTAAAAAAACTATATAAAAGAAAAAATAAAGACCAATTGAAAAGTTGCTTGGAATTATCCATTCTATGACATGCTAAAAGTAAAGGTGAACTCCGCCCCCCGCCATTAAGCTTACTTAAAAAGTAGCGAAGCATAGAATCCAGGATTCGGCAGGATTCTGCCAAATCCACGGTCCTGCCCGAGTCATAAAAATTGCATGACCAATATAGTGGATTTGTTTCATCCCCATTAAAACGTAATTTAAACATTACTGAAACCCAATAGGATTGATTTGCCTCCAATTAGAATTATATCTTAGATGGGGGTTTTATCATTACAGAGAGAAAAAGGAAATTGTTGATTAAAATGGGAATTCCATCTGGATAACAGATCCTATGAAATAAATGCTTTTAAGACTGCTACATCTTCTAACCGATAGCAACCAATCTCTGTTGGCAGTAACTGGTCAGCTGTCAACTGTTTGGAAACTGGTTTGTGAGGGTTACTATAGGTGGGCAAAGGTTAGACTATATTACTTTACCCGATATGCATTCTAGGAGATCTAGATAAAGCAATAGAGGCGCAGCACTGCTGTCACTGCGTACAGAAGCAGTGCAAAAAAAGTGCAGTTATCTGGGACTTATCTACAGAAGCAGATTTTTGGAGAGGTGACTTTAGGCAACACCCAGTGTTCCTGCAATGCTGTCTGAGCAGATAAGCCCCCGGCACAGACACAGCCAAGCCATGTATATTATTCAGCAAGAAAATCAACTAAACCTTATTAGCAATTATCCAAAATGTCCTTTCATTTGGTCACAAAAGTATTATACATTAATAACATAACATACACATATATATACATACATACAGACATACAGAGAGAGATATTACATACATATACATATATATTTATATAAAATAGTTTCTCAAATGAGAAACTAGAATATGAATAGAAGTGGGTCTGAATAGAAAGGTAAGTAATAAGTAACAAGGAGAAGAGAAATACATTTTTGGCTGCTGAGTCTGTGACCCCCTTTTGAAAGCTGAAGAGTCAGAAAAGCGAATAATTCAAAATTTTCAAAAAAAAAAAAAAAAAAAAAAATGGAGACCAAATGAAAAGTTGCTAATAACTGGCCATTCTAGAACAAACTAAAAGTTAGGGGAACCACTCCAATAGCATCACAGTGTTAAATGTTTAGGTAATTCTGAAGTTGTAAAGGTCAGTCATGGCTCTCACACCTATAGGATAAATTCTCTCATTTGTGGGTGCTGTATAGACATGTTACTTTTTTTTATTGGCCCCTCAGTTCACCAACTATGATGCTGCCCTGCCCAGATATTCCGACCAACCAAATCAGAGAAACACTAAGTGACAGGTTACTTTAAGGAATATAGGCTAAATGTTGCACTCACTGCATATACATATAGCCTGTCCCAGGGGCCACAAGTAGGCTCCTGAGGAACCTTAACCTTAAGCGACTCTGGCTTCTACAGCAGCTGTGCTGCAACCATTGATCCTTCATGCTGACAGGCCCCGGGCAGTATCGAATGACCCATGCAGCACCTGTCAGGGCCCATCTCCCAGCCTGCATTGCCAGTTGGAGACACGTACTCCTATGGCAACTTGAGCGACAACATCATATAAACTCATAAATACAGTTTTCTTTTTCTGGCTACTGTAGTTTTAAAGCTAAAAATAAATACAGTATATACACAGGAACGAACAGTTACAGAGCACAGCTCTGGCAACATAGAGCCGGGGTACAGTGCGCTGCTGCAGCTATGGAGCTCCTTCTTTACATCATTAAGGGGCCCCAGCGAGGCCTCCAAAGGGCACCGGGGTGACTTAAATAAGCACAATGCTGATAGACACTATAGATGTTATGTTAGAGGGTTATTTTCCAAAGTAAAAAGCTTGTGTGTTTCATGAGAAAGCAGCCTGGGCAGATACAATCCACAGATTATTCCTCTGCAGCCATACAGTTATTTGCAAATGAAGATGGCTGGCTGTTTAATATTCTATGTACTTCTTGTTGTGACTGCTGAAACAATGTATCAGAAACTGATTGGAAGAGAGAAACAAACACTGCTTTCAGTTGCAATTACAGTTACAAATTACTGTAAAGTGACACTGCCATGTTAGTTATGGGACACTTTTTATTTCTAAATGACACTGTTGCACAGCAAATAATTCCCTCTGCCATTTAACCTTTTATTCTTGAACCAACAAATGTATTTGTAGCTGTAATATTGGTGTGTAGGCGCCATCTCAGTGCATTGTGCCTGAGTCTGAGCTTTCAGCCAGCGCTACACATTAGAACTGCTTTCAGCTAACCTATTGTTTCTCCTACTCCCATGTAACTGGAGGAGTCCCAAGCCGGACTTGGATTTCTTACTATTGAGTGCTATTCTGATACCTACTGGGAGCTGCTATCTTGCTCCCTTCCCATTGTTCTGCTGATCGGCTGCTGGGGGTGAGGGGGGGATATCACTCCAACTTGCAGTGCAGCAGTAAAGTGTGCCTGAGTCTGAGCTTTCAGAAGGAGCCAGCACTACACATTAGAGCTGCTTTCAGCTAACCTATTGTTTCTCCTACTCCCATGTAACTGGAGGAGTCCCAAGCCAGACTTGGATTTCTTACTATTGAGTGCTATTCTGATACCTACTGGGAGCTGCTATCTTGCTCCCTTCCCATTGTTCTGCTGATCGGCTGCTGGGGGTGAGGGGGGGATATCACTCAAACTTGCAGCACAGCAGTAAAGTGTGACCCAGCCCGTCAATGGTTTAATGGTGCAGGCAAAGTAGGAGACTGATGCCAGTGGAGGGGCTGATACTCATCAACCCCATTCTCAGCTTTTAACTAGTAAAAGTTTATATTACGTATGCTGGAAAAATGCTTACATTTACGTAACTTTTTTTCATGTAAAGTTTTTTTGGGTGATTTCTCTTTTTAAAAAATTAAAATTTGACAGTTCATAGCTGAAGAAGCAAGTAATTTTACTAATAAATAATTTACTGTGATAACTGGAGTGCTTATAGCATTCTTGTTTTGGGGTTTTCTCCCTTAGATCAGTTTAAAAGTATTTCAGCTATTGAAAAGGGGAATATGTTCTACAAAACATTAACATGGCAGGGTGCACCATATACACTCATGTTTGAATTTATGGGCAGAATTCTCCTCCACGACATTAAAATAAAAACCACATGGGAGGTATAGGACCTGCTATCCAGAATATTTAGGAGTTTCCCAGATAAGGAGGCCAATTCCTGCATTTCAGGTTTAGTTGCTTAAGCTCAGCGGTATGAATCTTTTATTATAAATTGCTAGAAATGCATCCCTTTTTCCCCCAAATTAAATACAAACACAATGTAGCCATGCATATTATGTAATCCCAAATGAAAATTATAAAGGTCAATTCCCTGAGTCACCGGCTGAAACGTTTCCCAACTCAGAGGAAATCCTGCCGCTCATTTACAGATGATTCACAGGGGAAACCGAGCCAAGAAACTGAGCGCTCCCAAACCTGAGCCCTGAACTCTCCCCAACAACAAACGTATATTTGTATATACACACACACAGGAAAATCTCTGGCGCTGGCGAGGTAAACAAATAAGTTTGCCCATAGCCTGTACAGAGAGATACCATAAAACTATGGCACATAGGGATTCCCCTGTACTAAGCACAATTCAGCAGGAACAGCCCCCTAAGTTTGCCCATAGCCTGTACAGAGAGATACCATAAAACTATGGCACATAGGGATTCCCCTGTACTAAGCACAATTCAGCAGGAACAGCCCCCTAAGTTTGCTCATAGCCTGTACAGAGAGATACCATAAAACTATGGCACATAGGGATTCCCCTGTACTAAGCACAATTCAGCAGGAACAGCCCCCTAAGTTTGCTCATAGCCTGTACAGAGAAATACCATAAAACTATGGCACATAGGGATTCCCCTGTACTAAGCACAATTCAGCAGGAACAGTCCCCTAAGTTTGCTCATAGCCTGTACAGAGAGATACCATAAAACTATGGCACATAGGGATTCCCCTGTACTAAGCACAAGTCAGCAGGAACAGCCCCCTAAGTTTGCTCATAGCCTGTACAGAGAGATACCATAAAACTATGGCACATAGGGATTCCCCTGTACTAAGCACAATTCAGCAGGAACATAGGGATTCCCCAGTTGAGGGTGTAGTGGCTATGTAAAAAACTACCACAATGTCACCATGCATATGTTGTATGGAACTTCTTAGGGCCCATGTAATTATCTATGACAGTGCTGTCCAACTTCTGCGGTGCCGAGGGCCAAAATTTCTCTAGCATACATAGTGGAGGGCCGCTAATGGAAGCCAGTATTGACCACTCCCCTTTTTTAAACCACACCCACTTCAAACCACACCTATTTTATCACAATGGTGGTAGCACAGCAAAATCCAAAATGCTTGCGGGGATATCAACCGTCATTCATATGTGAAAGAATTATATTATGTCATATTAAGATATACCCCTAAATCCATGGATAGCACAGCAACTCCCAGCACATCATTACACACCTTAGGGACCATTTAATGGCTATTTCCAACTGCTAACAAACCCACAACAAACCCCTGCCTGGTTCACCTCCCACAGGCAGAGTATGGCACACATAGGCAGCACTCTGCCTGCCCTATGCTGCCTGTGTGTGCCATACTCTACCTGGCCTATGTTGCCTATGTGTGCAATGCTCTGCCTGCCATACCCTGCCTGTGTGTGCCATACTCTGCCTGCCCTACCTGTTTGTGCCATACCCTCCCTGCCCTATGATGTCTATCTGCCATAATCTGGCTACCCTATGGTCCCTGTGTGTGCCATACACACAGGCAGCATAGTCCAGGCAGTACATACAATGTTTGAGGTGTGAACAATGGGGGGTGATTACAGCCTGAGTCTGAGGTGTGAACACTGCAGGGGGTGAAAAATGCAGGGATTAAAAGGTGTGAACAACACAGGGGATTACATTTTTAAACAATACAGGGTGATTACAGCCTGAGTCTGAGGTGTGAACACTGCAGGGGGTGAAAAATGCAGGGATTAAAAGGTGTGAACAACACAGGGGGATTACATTTTTAAACAATACAGGGGGATTAAAGCCTGAATCTGAGGTGAGAACCATGCAGGGGGGCCAGTTAATCTCAGTACTGATACCATTTAAAGCTTACACAAAGGTAAGCCATCAAAGCAGCCAGACAGGTGGGGGCCACACAGAGGGGGGTCATGGGCCGCCAGTTGGACAGCACTGATCTATGAGGTTTGAGCTCTCTACTTTAGAGCATATAGTTTAGATTAGATTTTGTTTATAAATTATAAAGATCTATGCTTTTGTAGATTGTAGCAGAAAGAAATACATAAGCATTTTTAATTCATCAGAACGAGTACTTTCCAAAAATATATGGTTTTGTGGGATTCATTTACAGTTAGGGGATTCTGTGACACAGACACAGTTTTGTTTGCAGGGAGCAAAGTTTAAGACATTAATCAGAATAAGAAGCTACATTTTCTGTAAAGTGGTATCAATTAACTTCAACTTAAGTTTCCCCTGTCTTTTCTATATTCTGTAATTCTGTATTTAAACCCAAGAGCATGTACAAGTTAGTGTATTTTTGGTCTGTGGTAAAAAAAAAAAAAAAAAAAAAAAAAAATCGCCTGTAATAAGTTAAATGCAACGTATTCAACACAACCGAACCATCTCAATTCAAATGTGTTCTAGCCTTACATCTAAAAATAGGTTTATTTCTGGTACAGTGCTTTGATATTACTGTACATATTTGGCGTAGACACTTTGGGTAATGTCACAATAAGCTGTTTAACAACTGTGCCCTCAAAGTACTCAATCAGCCCAAAGCAGCCCTGTTATGCCATACAGGACAAGGTAAACTATTATGAAAATGAAATGTCCATAAATGCTTCATCTTGTCGAAATAAGAAGCTTTCTAAATATATTCAAATAATAAAAATATTGTACAGTTTGTAAAACAACTGAATTACTCTCCACAATTCCCCTCTCTACCTGCAGGCTTTGTGTCGGAGGCGGTTATTCTGAATGAAACAGTGCAGAACATTCAAGTGCAAAGGGATCCGCCATTTTGGGATTCAGCTGAATCCTTCGTGAAAGATTTGGCCGAATACCAAACCATTGTAAGCTCTTTTGGGCAGGGCTCTCTTCACCTCTTGTATCGGTTATTGGTTGCTTTATATGTTACTCCTTGTAGAGTGTAAGCTCTTTTGGGCACGGCTCCCTTCCCCTCTTGTATCGGTTACTGATTGCTTTATATGTTACTCCTTGTAGAGTGTAAGCTCTTTTGGGCAGGGCTCTCTTCCCCTCTTGTATCGGTTACTGATTGCTTTATATGTTACTCCTTGTAGAGTGTAAGCTCTTTTGGGCAGGGCTCTCTTCACCTCCTGTATCGGTTACTGATTGCTCTATATGTTACTCCTTGTAGAGTGTAAGCTCTTTTGGGCAGGGCTCCCTTCCCCTCTTGTATCGGTTACTGATTGCTTTATATGTTACTCCTTGTAGAGTGTAAGCTCTTTTGGGCAGGGCTCCCTTCCCCTCCTGTATCGGTTATTGATTGCTTTATATGTTACTCCTTGTAGAGTGTAAGCTCTTTTGGGCAGGGCTCTCTTCCCCTCTTGTATCGGTTACTGATTGCTTTATATGTTACTCCTTGTAGAGTGTAAGCTCTTTTGGGCAGGGCTCTCTTCACCTCTTGTATCGGTTACTGATTGCTTTATATGTTACTCTGTATGTCCAATGTATGTAACCCACTTATTGTACAGCGCTGCGGGATATGTTGGCACTTTACAAATAAATGATAATAATTAAAATAAGGGTTAAAGAGAACCGTTTGCGGTGCACAATTTCCAATATCTGTATTTGACAACAAGTCACACGATTTTAAAGATTCGGTTCGGCCAGAGGCCTGGATTTGACTGAATACGAATCCTGCTGAAAACGTCCGAATCCCAAACCAAATCTTGGATTCGGTGCATCCTTAGTCCAAATGATTATTTTTATAAAATGTTTTATTTCTATGCTTATTTAGAAAAAAAAAAAAAAATTTCATAATGTATTGTAAAGGGGACATATTATGTAAACAAAGCAGCATATGCCAGTGCATTATACATCTCTATATAAAGAATGTGATGAGAAAAGTTGTGTTTCAGGCTGATTTTTTAAAATTGTTCTCTAAAAAAGCTACTAGTCCAGCCCACGATTTCCATTCCTGCTGGCTCCTTTCCCAGGCTGCACAGGGAAGCTGCACTTGGCACACAGCACTGTAGTATAGGAACCAATCAGCAGCTAGCCTGACCTGGTAGGGAACTGTAGCAGCCTTGTGTGCATATTCTTTTGTGGGCAGACTTGTGCCTGCTAATTAGCCGGCATCTGCTATCTTGTTTCAAACATCAGAACCAGGGTGAAGAGTAAAAAGGTACTAACACTTTCGGGCTTATCTATCAATTTCCGAGTTTGTGAATTTGGGTTTCTTTTTCTGAATCAAATAAACTCATTTTTTTAGCACAAAAAAGACTTAAATTGTGAAAGGAAAAATCAAACTCTAAAGTTACAATTACAGTTTCGTTGATAAATCACCCCGAGCGTTTTACCCACAAGCAAGAGTAGGATAAACAAAATACTGGTGATATTTGATTTGGCCTATGCCGAGCAATACAAACAATTATCGCAGATTGGTACTTGTGAAATGGACAACTGCAAACGAGCACTCATTGAAATCAGTACAATTAGGGGAAGATGGATTAATCAGGGGAGCCACAATGAGTTTGTATTCTAATGAAAGAGCCCTGGGATCCGATTATAATTGTGTAATCCTTGTTTGTTACATAGCTGCAAGACCCCGGTTGCTTGTAAATGAATGGAATGTAGCGCATAACTGGCTGGCACACTATAAATGACTGTAACGATGAAAAGGCCCAGTAGTGGCTCGGCCCCCCCCGTGAGAAGCAGATCTGATGGGATTATGCCGAGAGCTCAGAACAACATTCAGCCTTGTGAATGGAAACCCATGGCCATATTAGGAGCTTGTCCTCAGATAACTCCCAGCACTCAGGGCTGTGTGTGAGCCGGAGACTGACGGGGCAGGCAACAACACCTTCCCACCCAGCTACAACTGCCACACAATTCCTGGGTGGAAACAATAAAACAATTTATTTTATAGAAAAACAAATTCCACCCCCCAGTGCGGTATATAATGAAATGTATGCGCAGGGTATGGCGCTGGGGATTGCTGCCGGCTACAGATCACAAGATTAGGTTTCATCATTACATAACACTCATGCTGTGAGACTCGGCCATGCAGGGGGAACTGCTGTGTGCAATTCTCTTGCACTCGGAAACCCTCTCAGATAATCAGTCTGTGTTTCTAGGAAACCAGACAGTCTACACTAAGGATTTCCCCAGTCACAGATTGCAGTGGCAGCCCAGGCCATTTGCAACATCAGACTTTATCAGATTAAAATCTATTTCTATTCAAACTACCTGAGATTAATAAGGATGTGTCCTTTTATACTATCAAAAGCACAAACCCAGCGCTCCAGAATGCCCACTGTTCTGTAAGGAACACATACTATACATTTATTTACACATTCATTTTCTCCAAGTTACGAATACCTTAGTACAGGTATAGGATCCCTTATCTGGAAACACGTTATCCAGAAAGTTCTGAATTACAAAAAGGATATCTTCCATAGACTCCATTATAAGCAAATTATTCTAATTTTGTACTTGATCCCAACTAAGATATAATTACCCCTTATTGGGGCAGAACAGCCCTATTGGGTTTATTTCATGGTTAAATGATTCCCTTTTCTCTGTAATAATAAAACAGTACCTGTACTTGATCCCAACTAAGATATAATTACCCCTTATTGGGGCAGAACAGCCCTATTGGGTTTATTTCATGGTTAAATGATTCCCTTTTCTCTGTAATAATAAAACAGTACCTGTACTTGATCCCAACTAAGATATAATTACCCCTTATTGGGGGCAGAACAGCCCTATTGGGTTTATTTAATGGTTAAATGATTCCCTTTTCTCTGTAATAATAAAACAGTACGTGTACTTGATCCCAACTAAAGGCCCCCATACACAGGCCGATAATAGCTGTCGATATGGGTCCCTTGGACCGACTCAGCAGCTTATCTGCCCGTGTAGGGGCAGAAACGAGCGGGCTGGCCGACCGATATCTGGCCTGAATTTGGCCAGATATCGATCGGCCAGGTTAAAAGATTCAGTCGGATCGGGGGCCGCATCGGCTCGTTGATGCGGTCCCCGAACCGACTGCCCCATTGCCGCCTACATAATCCGGTCGTTCCCAGGGCCAAACGATCGGATTATTTATTTATTTATTTATTTTTTTAACTTCAAGCTCCCGGATATCGCCCACCCGTAGGTGGGGATATCGGGGGAAGATCCGCTCGCTTGGCGTGTACCGTGTATGGGGACCTTAAGATATAATTACAGTATTTTTCTCTGTATAAAACGCACTTTTTCTTCCCCAAAACTGGGGGGGGAAAGTAGGTGCGTCTTATACGGCGAACTACATCTTCCTCTAAGTGCCGCGGCTCTCTGCCGCATCCTTGCTTTAAAAGGTTGAGCCCGTGCGTACTGACGTCACACGCACAGGGCACAACCTTATAAAAGCACAGAAGCAGCTGGGAGCCGCGGCACAGAGAGGAAGACATCACGGGAGCTGGAGGCCGCTGGGGGGAGGTTAGGGGGGACATGGAAGGTGCTTGGGGGCCCTGGGGGAAGCTGAAGAATGCTGGGGGTGCCGTGGGGGAGCTGGAGGATGCTTGGAGGCCCTGGGGGACGCTGAAGGATACCTGGGGGGGCCCTGGGGGAAGCTGAAGGATGCTTGGGGGGGCCCTGGGGGAAGCCTCATTATGTGCGAGCCCAGAGACAATTAACTTTATACAGTTGATATAAAATATTTTACTACAGTATTTTGTCCAGAATCTTTTTTTCTAGATTTTCCTCCTTTAAAATTGGGTGCGTCTTATATTCCGGAGTGTCTTATAGGGCGAAAAATACGGTACCCCTTATGGGGGGCAGAACAGTCCTATTGGGTTTATTCAATATTTAAATGATTTTTAGTAGGCTTAAGTTATGGAGATCAATAAGATAAATTCTGGAAAGATCCCTTATCTGGAAAACCCCAGGTCCCAAGCATTCTGGATAACAGGTCCCATACCTGCAGTAATATTTTAACCCAGAGAGGGTAAAGCTGGCCATATATGCACCAATATTATCGCACAAAAATTAATTTGATACAATATTTGGTACGTGTATGGCAGATCGATGAGACGACCAGTATCACAAAAGCTTCAGATATTAAGTGGGACAAGCTATTTTGATCTGGCGCTGTTGAAGGCTGTTGCCCAAGCAAAATCTGTGTTTAGGGCTGAATCGCCCAGGGGAGGTAGAATCCTCATTTTTTTCCACCTCCATATCGGACGATGCAGTATTTTCCTGGACCACACAAACCAAAACATTATAGTAACACTGTGGTTTGTTTCTTTTGTGGTTTCTCAATTATTTACTTTTATCCCCCCCTCTCCGTTTCTCCAGTCAAAGACAGATTAGTTCTATAATTCTTATTTTACTTAACATTTACATAATTCTCGCATTTGCATTGCTGTTGGGTTAATTATCAGATAATAAAATTCATAACCCAAACCAAATAATATTTGTGAATACTTTTAGCAGTACCCAGAAATGTCCACTTTAGGGAAACGTCAAACACGGGCTTTTCTCCATTAGTAAACAAACGATAATACAGGTATGGGACCTGTAATCCAGAATGCTCGGGACTTGGGGTTTTCCGTAATTCAGATCTCCTACTTTAAGTCTAATAAAAAAAAATTTTCAGCAGCAAGGATTAATTATCTTAGTTGGGATCAAATATAAGGTAGTGTTTTATTATTACAGAGAAAAGGGAATCATTTAACCATTAAATAAACCCAATAGGGCTGTTCTGCCCCCAATAAGGGGTAATTATATCTTAGTTGGGATCAAGTACAGGTACTGTTTTATTATTACAGAGGAAAAGGAAATCATTTTTAAAAACATGAATTATTTGATTAAAATGGGGTCTCCGGGAGAATTCCGTAATTTGGAACCTTCTGGATAATGGGTTTCCGGACATTATCCTACTGCAGACAGACGTCATTCATGTTTGTGTGCATTATTAGGCTACAATCCACGCGGTTTCTGCTGCGGCAGGCAGTGTTGCCATTTTCTCAGCCAGCCCAGTAAACACCACAGACAACAAAGTCCCACAAACACAAAGGAAAAGCATAAAGTAAACCAAGGTGGAGTGGCAAAAACAGAAACGAGCGAAAAAGATTAATCCACCAAACAGCTGACATGGGTAATTTTCAAGACTCTCATAAAACGCACTAAAATGTATACATTTTGCAAATTTTTAATATCACTGAGGTTGTTGGAAGAGCACAAACAGGTTGCAGAACTTAATACTACACTGAATGTTTTTAGTCTTCAAACCCTTCCAGAGAAGCTTGGAAAACGTATTAGAAAATAGGTTTTTATTAAATGACACTGTTACACAGCATATAATTCCCTCTGCCATTTAACCTTTTATTCTTGAACCAACAAATGTATTTGTAGCTGTAATATTGGTGTGTAGGCGCCATTTCAGTGCATTGTGCCTGAGTCTGAGCTTTCAGCCAGCGCTACACATTAGAACTGCTTTCAGCTAACCTATTGTTTCTCCTACTCCCATGTAACTGGAGGAGTCCCAAGCCGGACTTGGATTTCTTACTATTGAGTGCTATTCTGATACCTACTGGGAGCTGCTATCTTGCCCCCTTCCCATTGTTCTGCTGATCGGCTGCTGGGGGTGAGGGAGCGATATCACTCCAACTTGCAGCGCAGCAGTAAAGTGTGCCTGTGCCTGAAGGGTAACTGATGGGTTTTGAAAAAAAAAAAATCATGTCTCTCCATGTCAGTATCCCTTTAAGGTTCTGCCATCTCCCACCACCACTGGTGATCGCTACTTGTCCCTAGGGAGGGGGCGAGAGTTTGATGAGCCTAGGAGTTTCCATGTAAGAATCTGCACTGAGAGAGGGTGTTTGATGAATTCCTGCAAACATCACTGTATGCATTCTTATAAAAAGAGCAAATCAAATATTCACTGTGGATAGAGATGAGGAAATGGGACATAAAGTGTTACATTATATATAGATATACAAAGCAGACGAGTCATTATCATCCCTTATACAGCAGACATTCCAGCAAGCTTTACAGAGTGTGTTTAATGAGTCACAACATCCCCTGCTCCAACGGACCTTACAGTCTATTTTTCCTATTACAGTCATGCACAGTAGAGTCAGTTTGATCACGAGCCAATTGTTTGAGAGCCTCGCAATTAATATGAAGGCGGCGTGCAGATCATAAGCATTGTGCCGCACATAGATGGTCACTTTATGAGCAAGGTCATATAAGATGAAGTTCCTAAACCGGACTGTTGTGCCAACCGGTCAGTTATAGCTTCTAATGCTAACGGGCTCCTGCTCCACAAATATGGCCGCCCCCTCGTAGAGGAACATGGCCATTTGATGTGTAATGTAAAAGCATTGGGCAAATACCTTCAAGGCAAAATTATAAAGAGCATGCCAAGACAATGTCATAACAGATGTGAACAAGGGTTTAATTCCTAATGTTAGTATCTCTTTAATACTTTCTACCACGACTCAAAGGCTAATGCTACACAGGTCATTTTATCCATTAGAAAACCCAGGGCTACACAGCGGGGTATTTATATAAACTATAGTAGGGTAACATGCACTGGTACAACTGGGGTGTTTGCTACAGAAACCCTACTATAGTTTATATAAATACCCCGCTGTGTAGCCCCGGGGGCAGCCATTCCTGCACTGGTACAGCTGGGGTGTTTGCTACAGAAACCCTACTATAGTTTATATAAATACCCCGCTGTGTAGCCCCGGGGGCAGCTGTTCCTGCACCGGTACAGCTGGGGTGTTTGCTACAGAAACCCTACTATAGTTTATATAAATACCCCGCTGTGTAGCCCCGGGGGCAGCCATTCCTGCACCGGTACAGCTGGGGTGTTTGCTACAGAAACCCTACTATAGTTTATATAAATACCCCGCTGTGTAGCCCCGGGGGCAGCCATTCCTGCACTGGTACAGCTGGGGTGTTTGCTACAGAAACCCTACTATAGTTTATATAAATACCCCACTGTGTAGCCCCGGGGGCAGCTGTTCCTGCACCGGTACAGCTGGGGTGTTTGCTACAGAAACCCTACTATAGTTTATATAAATACCCCACTGTGTAGCCCCGGGGGCAGCCGTTCCTGCACTGGTACAGCTGGGGTGTTTGCTACAGAAACCCTACTATAGTTTACATAAATACCCCACTGTGTAGCCCCGGGGGCAGCTGTTCCTGCACCGGTACAGCTGGGGTGTTTGCTACAGAAACCCTACTATAGTTTATATAAATACCCCGCTGTGTAGCCCCGGGGGCAGCCATTCCTGCACTGGTACAGCTGGGGTGTTTGCTACAGAAACCCTACTATAGTTTATATAAATACCCCGCTGTGTAGCCCCGGGGGCATCCATTCAAGCTGGAAAAAGGCACAGGTTAGATAACAGATAAGCTCTGTAGAGTACAGTGTCATTTTATCTGTTATCTGCTATGGAAGCTGTGCCTTCTCCCCTTTTTCCAGCTTGAATGGCTGCCCCAAGGACTACACAGCAGGATATTTTATAAACAGAATAGTAGCATTTCTAAAGCAAACACACAACTATTACCAACGCAGGGCAACGGTACATGATATTTAAATTACTTTGATACATTTTCTTTTTTTGGTGTTACTGTTCCTTTAACTGTGCGATGACCTCTGACAAAATGCAGTGAACACCTTCAACATACCATGTAAGGCCGCTTGCCTTTACTGTAACGGTTCACTACCACGTCATCCAATATTGCTTGTAGTCTACAGGTTTACCAGCAATGCTGCTAAATAGAGCCTTTAAACTAATGACTTAGTTGAAGAACTGCATGGAGCCTGGCAGAACAACGGCGCTGATGCCCCAGGGGCTGTATGTTGATTTAGTTCAGCCTCAAGGAAAACTCAGATGAGAGCAGCAATTAAAAGCAAGCCGGCACCATAGGGTTATATCAGAAAAACTCGGGTTTCTCACATCCCTTTAAATGAATCTTATAAAAAATAGTTTGTGGGATATGACTCGGCCACAGAGAAGACAATAATTTCCTTCAGAGTAAAACCATTAGACTGAACGGGCTGCTACACAAGCCTTAGTACATCACTCAGCTATCCCTGAGTTCCTTAAAAGGGAATTCCGGTTTTCAAACCAAAATTTAAAAAAAAAAAAAAAAAGCCCCACACAACACAGAAACCCCTAATATACCTGTTCCATGCACAAAAAAAATGGATAAATCCCATTTTTATACGCTGAAATCCAGCTGCAAAACAGCTCTTCTCTTTCTGCATCATTTGAAATCCTGGCAAAGGAGGAGAGACTAAAATACTGATGTTACAAATTGTTCTCCACAGCATGCAGGAACTACATAACCCACAATGCATTGCACTGTGACGTTCCTTTCCTTGTTGACATCACGTGTGCAGCAGGGAATTGTGGGATTGGGAGGATGCAGGCGACTACTGTTACATTTTATATGAGTCACACAGTAGTCAGCCGGAACAAGGGGCCAGCCTTAGGGAATTGTTCCAAACCCTATTACATAAAAAGATCATGAAAAGGCTGCATTAGGTTGCTTGAAAATATATTTACTCTTCAAGAAGCCTGTATTTAGGCGGAGTTCCCCTTTAATTGCAGCTGTTACAATCAATACAATAGTTGCTAGCGTCCCACAAACGCTGCTGAGAAAAGTTTCAACTATTGCTGCCAATTGTATAAACAGTTCATTTTCATATCATGGCGATCGCTTAGTTGATCGGAAAGGTTGAAAAATTCCGGTTGGATAAAATCTGCGCAGGTGTATCTGCCGATACCCTTGGGGGCCCTACAATGGGAGTCACTTTGGTACGATTGGTGCCTGTAACTATTTCACGCTCAGAACCTCCTCCCATTGGTTATATTTAGGGCTTTATCCTACAATTTCAGCCTGAATGTGAGTTTCAGATCGTTGCATTTAAACGTACAATCAATATCCAAACAATCGGTGGAAGAAGCCTCAAATCTAAATGTGAATGGGCGGCTTTACTCCAAAACACTATAGAGAGGAACATTAAGTTTTAACCTTGCATTTTAGTAAAACGCCCAAACATAAAAAGTAGAAAGCAATTTTGTTTTTGGTAGATCTGAAAACAGCTGAACTGAATAAAGTGTTTGCCCCATTTTCTAGCAACATTGCAGTTGGTTTTTATTACTTATTTTGTATAGATTTTGAATTATTTGCCCTTCTCTTCTTCCCAGCTTTCAAATGGGGGTCACTGACCCCCCGGCAGCCAAAAACTTTGCTACAATTTTATTATTGTTGTTACTTTTTACTACTTATCTTTCTATGCAGGCCCTCTACTATTCATATTTGCATCTCTCATTTATACCATGGCCTGGTTGCTACGATATATAAGACCCTAGCACTCAGATAGCTGCTGAAATTCCAAACTGGAGAGCTGCTGAACAAAATGTGAAATAACTGAAAAACCATCAAAAATGAAGCCCAATTGCAAATTGTCTCAGAATATCAATGTCTACATCATACTAAAAGTTAATTTAAGGTGAACAACCCCTTTAACATTAACTAAAGGTGGTTCTGGGTAAAGGCAAGGAGGAAGGGCAATGCCAGCTCAGGGATGGATTCTCAGCCTGTGTTTATAAATCCAACACGTGGGGCAATAAACAAAAGACAGAAACATTAGTGTTATCATTTTGCAAAATAGCAGAAAACATAGTTGAATAAACTCACAGGGAGCTTACAGCATTTACTGTACCACAAGCCACCCAGAACAGAACTCATGGGTGGGGGATAAGCAAGATTAACAGATAAATACAAATTAGTGCCGTCATTGATAAGGTGACCCACAAACCTGCTGCAATTCTAGAGATAGGGACAGGAAAGGAAAAACCGGCGGTATCCGCAGAATTTGCTCTGAGACCATGCAGCAGACAGGAGAGGGGGCTTTACACTTACTCAGCCCTTAGTAACACACTACTGTCAGATCGCTAGGCTTATACACTATGGGGCTCATTTAATAAAAGTGGGAACTGAGTAGTAATGCAAAGTAATTAGTTCTGCCCACCCAGCTGCAGGAAGAATAGAAGGTCTGAATAGGACTGGGTGCTATAGGTGACTACACTAGTGCCAAGCTGCCCACGTTACAGGTCTGAGGAACCCAGCAACACCAACCACAGAAAGCCTTACAACTGGTGCACGTACATTCCAGAGCCCCAACACTGCACAGAGAATGTATAATGGATACCGGCTAATGCCCCAGCTGAGCTAACACTCCAACTTCCCTGCAACAAACACACGTGCAATGCTCCCATTCAAAAGCAGCCAAACTAGCAGTATATGCTGGACTATGGCAGGCAGCCCAATCACACAAAACCTTTCTTTTAACAGAACCCCATTCAGAACCCTTACTATCATGTGACTTAAGCCATGTTTAAATCATGCACCTTTACGCTAGCCATACATGGTGAGATCCGCTCCCCAAGCGAGTGGATCTTCTCCCGATATCCCCACCCACGGGTGGACGATATTGGGCTAATTTGGCCCTGGGGCCAAAAGATTGAATAAGAATGGCGGGTATAAGGTGCTGTCGGTTCAGGGACTGCGTCAACAAGCCAACGCGGACCATGATCCAACGGAGAAACCAAACCAGCACAAACATCTGGCCAATTTCAGGGCCTCAGTCGGGGAGGCCCATTGTTCGTACCCATACACGAGCAGATAAGCCACCGAATCGGTCTAAAGGACCAATATCAGCAGCTAGAATTGGCCTGTTTATTGCCACCTTTACCCCCCTTGTTTCTTTGCCAAGACCTTTCAGTAAAACACAGATTAGTGCATTGGTGTTTGTGCCCACTTCTGTCTGATTCTGACCTCAACTGCACAGGCTCCTGGCCAACAACCGCCCCAAGAGAGCTGGACATCAAGCGGCCAGAGACGGCAGCCATTGCTAATTTTTAATACAGAAAATTTGCTGCACTTTGTTTTTTCCAAGTTCTAGTTGTGCATCCCAAGATGGCAGCCCCCATTGCCACTACACAACTCTGCATCTGTTTAACAGGCACAGGGCAGATCTGGGCAGTATGGGTGGGATGGAAACCTCTGCAGGGGGTACATGATACACACATGGGTTTCCTTGTCCTTTAAAACACCATACAATTATTTTTTAAAACCGTTACAGGCAGCACTCCATAATAGCATTAAAATGACTATTATCACTACAACGGCAACAGCAACATTTTGAGCCTTATTGGCTCTCTATCAAGCTTGGGGTGTTATATTGATATTATGGCTGCAAGTGTCCAGGAGTGGGGGCCCCTGCTGGATGTGCACCCATTGCTGAATCGTGCTACTGAGTGAGTTTTAAGGTCCCCATACACGGGCCGATTCTAGCTGCTGATATGGGTCCCTTAGACCGATTCGGCAGCTAATCTGCCCGTGTATGGGCACTACCGACGGGCCTGCCCGACCGATATCTGGTCTGAAATCGGGCAGATCTCGATCGGGCAGGTTAGAAAATCTAGTTGGATCGGGGACCACATTGGCTAGTTGATGCAGTCCCCGGACCGACTTTGCCTATACCCGTCGTTATAATTCAAGTCAAATTAGCCTAGATTCTCCCGATATCGCCCACCCGTAGGTGGGGGATATTGGGAGAAGATCCGCTGGCTTGACCACATCGCCAAACGAGCGAATCTGAAGGTGTATGGCCACCTTTACCTACTGGTTTGCAATTTTTTTCCTTCAGATGAATCCAATTTACCAGCGCTGCTCATAGTTACACATGCAAGAGTGTCTGGGTCACAATTACGTAGGACAAAACGCTCACAATTAAAATGAATCCACAATCTGTTAGTCGGAGTAGCAGCTCACCCTAACATTGCCTTTAGTACAGTGATCCCCAACCAGTGGCTCAGGGCAACATGTTGCTCCCCAACCCCTTGGATGTTGCTCTCAGTGCCCCCAAACCAGGGAGTTATTTTTGAATTCCTGACTTGGGGGCAAGTTTTGGTTGAATAAAAACAAGATTTCCTACCAAATAAAGCCCCTGTAAGCTGATAGGGTGCATAGAGGTGCCTAATAGCCAATCACAGCCCTTATTTGGCTGAACATTTATGGTGCTTGTGTTGCTCCCCAAGTCTTTTTACATTTGGCTGTGTCTCACAAGTAAGAAAGGTTGGGGACCCCTCAGACAAAGTATTCCTACTACAACTCGCACTTGTGTTTTTTTTTAGTTTTCCTGCTTTTTAATGACTTGCGATTTGTTCTCCGGCTAGGAATTTAAAATGGTTGCCTGGTTACTAAGGCCCCACGTTCCCTAGCAACTACACCGCAGTCTGAATGACAAATGATAAACATACGGGGAAACCCAATAGAAAGATACATAATAAACAATATATGCCCAGCCTCCATACTACAATTTAGGGTTCCTAGGTCAGCATTGAAATGCAGCACTAAAACAGTTAAACACACAATATCATGAAAATAAAGACCAACTGCAAACTGATAGTCCCCCTCTGTCACCACTTGTTGCTGAACTACAGCTCCCAGCATTCCTAGCAGCTGGAGAGTAGAAGGACAGGTGGAGAGGCACAAGTTGGAATGACCCCCACTCCGGCTCCCCATGTGACCAGGCGGCCCTCCCGCCGTTTCCAGGGCTTCTAGGGCCCTGACTCTCCCAGCGCAGTGGGATTGGGATAAAGCAGCGCTAACTCACCCGGCCCGGCCCCGGCGTACATGTCTGCGGCCCCAAGAGCGAAGTGCGAGGGGGAAAATAAAGTTCCAGACACAGGGGGTAACGCAGCCAGTCCCGCCCCCTTCGCTGTGCACAGAACCCCTCAGAGAGCGGCCAGTCAGTCCGTTAGGGCTCCATGGTGTAAGGCACGGTGTGTGGGAGGGAATACGCCGAGTTCCCGCCTCTCGCTTCTCTCGCTTCTTTCCTTTTTTTTCTCTTTCTTTTGCGCGACATGAACTGAGGGGAAAACGGCCGGCGGACAGAGGCTGGGGGGCGGGACACGCAACGTCAAGGGGCGGGAACTCGGCGCATTGGAGGGAAGGGGGTGACGTCACACGACGCGGGCGGAGCTCTGGCCGGGGAGAAAAGGGAAAGCGGCTGTTGCTGGGCGGAGCTTTTTTCCTCTTTAGCTTGTAATAGAAATAAGGGGGAGGGGGCGGGGCCAGACGCGGCGGGTTTGGTTATTTTTCAACAATAATGAGCGGCGCTGGGTTACTCGCCGGAAGTGAGTGCTCTGCCATATTGGGTATGGGCAAATCGATAAAGCGCTAAACTTTGCCTTTGCCCGCGAACTGTGTTTATCCGAGGGCTTAAAGCGATTACATTGACGGACAATGGACTGTTTATGTCTGGTCTTCGTCATCTGCATTTTGTCTGTTAGGCTGAGCAGCCCCATAAGCCATACACCCTGTAATAAATATAATGACTATACGGTTCTGCGTTTGTGACCAATATTTGAAGGGCATTTTTTTTTTTAGAATTTCTTTATTATTTGATTTCTTTTGGAAATGTAAAATACTGTCTGGTTGCTAAGGTGAGTGGTACCCAGTAACCAGACAGCAGTGTATAGATTATTTCTTCTCATGGATGGACCTGGGCTAACAGTTAAGGTGGCCATACACTTAAGATCTGATTGTTTGGCGAGGATCTTCCCCCAATATGCCCACCGACGGGTGGTTAGACGGCAGTAACAGGCACTGTCGGATCCCACAGAAATATCAAACCTGCTCAATTGAAAGCTGGCCAATTTCAGCCAGATGTTGGTCGGGTGCCCAAACTTGGGCAGATAAGCTGCTGAATTGGTCTAAAGAACCATTATTGGCAGATGAAATTGGCCCGTGTATGGTCACTTTCAATGTTACACACCTTGTATTTTTCCACTGATATGAAGGCGCCCAACCCTTTCCTAGTGCTATCTAATGTATCTGCCATTACCAGCCCTTCAGGGAAAGAATCCCACAATTTCTTTTTTTTTTTTTTGTATTTTAACTTTTTTATTGATCATAAAACATTACAGTCAATGATTCACAAAGTTGTGTGTGGTTACATCAATAAAGTATACAAGTATGATTCATTGTGTATCATTCCTTTAGGGAAGGGGGGAGGAGGTAATGGGAGGGCGTTAGGGGGGTTGTGCGGGTCGGGGTCTTGCTTTCTCAGAGTCCTGAGCTGCTGGGAGGTGTAAAGTAAAAGTCAAAAGATGTATACATAAGGAAAACGAATGGTGTTGTAACTTCTCGAACTAAAACCAAACTGGGTGGGGTGCCTCTGAGAAGTTAACCCAGGGGTGGGCAAACTTTTTGGCTCAGGGTCCACATCGACTTTGAAAATTTGACATACGGGCCGGGCCAGCGCCATCTCCGCGTGCCAGTCCCCTAGGTACTTACATGCAGTCTTGACGCCAAGTCTCGCGTGATGAGAGTTGCGGAATCAGCGGGCCAGATTAAAAAGACCAACGGGCCGGACGTGGCTCGCGGGCTGTAGTTTGCCCACCCCTGAGTTAACCTGAGCACACTTGCAATATAAATGGGTTTTCTGTTTTTACTGGTTTTTGAGATTTTGGCTCCCTCGCTCTCAAAGTCAGAGTGTCAGTGACCCTTAAAGGAACAGTAACACCAAAAAATTCAAGTGTATAAAAGAAATTCAAATATAATGTACTGCTGCCCTGCACTGGTACAACTGGGGTGTTTGTCTCAGAAACACTCTTATGGTTTATATAAAGAATGCAGCTATGGTGGCAGCCATTCAAAGGAGAAAAGGGACAGGCACTTAGCAGATAACAAATAAAACACTATTGTATTCTACAGAGCTTATCCGTTATCTGCTATGTAACCTGTGCCTTTTCTCCTTTTTTCCAGCTTGAATGGATGCCCCCAAGGCTACACAGCAGCTTATTATATATAAACTATAGTAGGGTTTCTGTAGCAAACACACAACTTTTACCAGTGCAGAGCACTAGTATATTATATTTTATTTACTTTAAAGCTCTTTAATTTTTTGGTGTTACTGTTACCTTTAATGACCAGGGGCAGTCTGAGGAAAATAACATTTTTAAAGACCATCCTGAGATCTTATTTGACCATAGTTTGTCAATCCAAATGTAAAGGAGAAGGAAAGGTAAATCACTGGGTGGTGCCAGAATGTTAGGAGAGAGACGAGGGAAGGAAGAGGATCGCTCTCTCTCAGCTACCTTTGACTGGCGCGGTTTTCTCCTAACAGGAGCACCAACCTGGGGTATAAAGTTAAGGTGGCCATACACAGGCCGGTTGTAGCTGCTGATATGGGTCCCTTAGACCTATTCGGCAGCTTATCGGCCATGTACGGGCACAAACGACGGGCCTGCCCGACCGATATCTGGCCTGAAATCGTCCAGTTATCGATCGGGCAGGTTAAAAAATTTAGTCGGATCAGGGACCGCATCGGCTTGTTGATGCAGTCCGCGAACCAACTGTTCCTATTCCGGCGTTCTAATTCGATCTAACCTAAATTCACCCCATATCGCCCACCCGTAGGTGGGGATATTGAGAGCGGATCTTAATTTGTATGGCCACCTTAAGTGAATACAGTCACTAGGGCAGTGTTTTTCAACCTTTTTTGGGCCAAGGCACACTTGTTTCATGAAAAAAATCACGAGGCACACCACCATTAGAAAATGTTAAAAAATTTAACTCTGTGCCCAGCAGCAGTGCCCCCCTAGTACATTGGTGCCAAGAGCAGTGCCCCCCTAGTACATTGGTGCCCAGCAGCAGTGCCCCCCTAGTACATTGGTGCCAAGAGCAGTGCCCCCCTAGTACATTGGTGCCCAGCAGCAGTGCCCCCCTAGTACATTGGTGCCAAGAGCAGTGCCCCCCTAGTACATTGGTGCCAAGAGCAGTGCCCCCCTAGTACATTGGTGCCCAGCAGCAGTGGCCCCCAGTACATTGGTGCCAAGAGCCAGCCCCCCTAGTACATTGGTGCCCAGCAGCAGTGCCCCCATAAGTCAGTGTGCCACGTGGCCCCCCCTAATACATTGGTGCCCAGCAGCATTTTACTTCTGCTCTTCGGCGGCTTCTCCGGTGGCTTCAGCAGCATCTTCGTATCCCTCAGGCGCGCCGCCTCTTCACTTCTGCCTACACGCGACCGTACACAGGCCCTTTTATAACGTTGCGCCCCGTGCGTACTGACGTCACCCTTACACATGGGGCGCAACCAATGACAGGGCCCGGATTTTATTAAAGGGGGTCCGAGCTACTAAGAAAAACTGTAGCATCGCCGGGCCCCCTTTGAAAGTAAAAATTGCGGCCCTGCCTACGGCACACCAGTCAGCATCTCGCGGCACACTAGTGTGCCGCGGAACAGTGGTTGAAAAACGCTGCACTAGGGAGTGCCTAATATTTTGGCTTCCCCCACCTTTCCTTCTCCTTTAAAGTGAGACCCCTTTTCCAGGAATATTATAGATGGCCAAGCCACACAATATCCATCCATTGGGCATATATCTGTTAAGGCAACTGTTGTATGGACAAGGAAAGTCAGCTTTATTTGGGATTGTCAGTTAATTAGGCACCCCAGTTAATTAGGACCCAGGCCAGGACTCCTATTTGTAAGAAAAGAATTGATGTGGGTTCTCTCCATCTCAGCACTGCTATGTTGCCTCATTCTTGGTCACTTGGGAATACAAACTGCTTGTTGATTACAATGAATGAAACGCTTTGCTTTACTTGGATACAGCCTGGCACTCTGCCCTCCCACTGGAAATGCCAAGACCACCAGAGGCAAAAGCAGTTCCAGCATGTACACACAATCCTGGAATATACAGATGTATTAGTTACTATATTCTATGTTACTAGAAATTAATGGGAATTCTACAGGTCGATTAATACTGCATCATTTCTGTTTGACGGCGCGTGACCCTGAATCAGCAGTGTTATATAATTATTGAGAAAATGCTGAAATAAACTGAATCTTATACCATAGAGACACGTAGGCAGCAGTGCAGTGTAGCAACTATAAACAGCGGTTCAGAGCAGACTCTCCCCAGGGTCCATGAGGGGAGCTTGGAGACTGAGACTGTTATCGTTACTGTTATCACGATATTTTCGTTAAAATTCCACAACTTTTTAGTGGTTTTCATTAACTTCCATGAAAAATTCATATTTTTCGCAACGACTACAAACATTTCAGAATTCATTCAAGCTTTGGTATAGTGACTATCTTTTGGCCAGGTTGGATGTGTACAGTGCCATTGTGCCCTATGGGAGGCTTCTACAATCATGCATTGAAGGTTTCAAAGCTAGAAAGGTTTTCGCGCTGTTTACGATCGTTTGGATCAAAAAATTTTGTGACTTTCGGATGTCAACCACAATATTTTCATGCGACCAAGAAAATAATTTTCGTGACATTTTTGAACATCAGAAATTATTGTGGTTACTCCAAATTTTTTCCAATCATGCTTTTAACCACCCAAAATTCATGGTTTCATGAATGGGCCCCTAAGTAAAATGGCCTAGGAGCAATTGGAGCAATAAAACTCAGGGCAGTTTAAAAATGGCTTTCCATTTTGTGCTTTCCTTTTTTACCTTTTCAAATATGTTTTCCCACAATAGACACCTATTAGTTTAGTGTATATGGACCTTTTTTCCTAGTTTGTGAAGTCCCATCCAGAGACATCAGCCCTGCAAAGGAAGGGTTAGGAAGACTTGTGGTTTGTAAGCATGGTCCGATGGGAGTGGGAGGGCTAGAGATACTTGGGTGGGTTTTAACAAATTTCAAGCAGCTTTGCAATATTCATCAATTACAAAATATGCAGCCTTTTAATGATGTTTAATGTAATAATCTGGTTTGGAACAGTTCCCTAAGCCCCACCCCCTGTTCCCTAAGCCCCACCCCCTGTTCCCCTGCTGATCTGGCTGACTACTTTGTGACTCAAATAAAACAGTAGTCGATTGTCCTCAACCTGCTTCCTCCATATCCCACAATTCCTCAAACCTGTGTTGTCAATAAGGAAAGGAACATCCCAGTGCAATGCATTGTGGGTGATGTAGTTCCTGCATGCTGTCTTTACGCCGTGGAGAAGTTGTTACAATTTGTAACATCAATGTTTTAGTCCCTCCTCCCCTGCCAGGATTTCATGCAAAAGAGAACTGCAGCTGGATTTCAGCATATAAAATTGGATTTATTCCTACTTTTTTAAGGAACAGATTACAGGGATAGGGATATTGGGGGTTTTGTGTTGTGTGGGGCTCTTTAGCAAGTTTTGTTTCAGAAGCCGGAGTTCCCCTTTAACAAAATAACATGCTGCACACACGAAAGGACAATGAAATGTAAAATCTGCCAGTTTCCTTTCTGCTTACCACTGGTTTTATCTATCACTAATATTCTTCTTTCATCTGCTTACTCCTCTTACACTTTCCCTCTGATTTTCTCTTTCCATTCTATATTCTCCTCATCTCTTTTCTCTCCCCCATCATGTATGCTGTCCCTTTCCATACACCTTGCTGCCAGCCTGTCCCTTGGCCCATTCTACATGCCTCCCCCTGTATGCTCTGCCATCTGTCGCATGTGCCTCAGATAGGAACTGGGCCAAGGAGCTTACCTTCTGTTGACATGGGCAGGGTATAAAAATAGTAGGGGTTACCATAACATGTATAAGATAATTGGATTTTGACAATTATTATTAACATGTATTTATAAAGCACCAACATATACTGCAGCGCTGTATAATAAGTGGTATTTATACATTGGACATACAGAGTAACATATAAAGCAACCAATAACCAATACAAAAGGTGAAGAGGGCCCTGCTCATAAGAGCTTACAATCTACAAGGCAATAAAACAGAAGTAAACATATTTTCTGGAATTTGTGGCCCCCCCCCCCTTTATCAGAATGGTTACAACCTATACAGGCTATTGATAATTTTACTGCTATGTTTCCAACAGAAATGCAAATAGAAGGCAAGCTCTTAGGTATGAAACAGCAGCTTAATGCCCAGTTGAAGGTATAAAGAAGGGTACATATGGGTGCCTACAGGAACTTACCGGCAAATCTCAGTTACTATTTGAACTAAAGCTCAGACATTAGTGGGATCACATGGTCCCTCTCCAACTGGGCAGCATCAGAAATCAAAGCTTCATTTTTCCATAACAGACAAGGAGCAATTAGAGGAAAATAATACCCCCAAACAATATATTGCATAAAACAGTTGATCTGAAACCCTGCTTTATCTAAATAAACCATTTTCTAAAAAAATATACTTTTATTACTATATTGGTATTAGTATTTTTAGTAATATGTGCCATTGGGTAATCCTAAATAGAAAATTGCAGTTTTTAAAAAGTAGTGGTTCACCTTCAGGTTAATTTTTAGTATGTTATAGAATGGCCTATTCTAAGGAACTTTTTAATTGGCGTTCATTTTTGTTTTTTATTGTTTTTTAATTATTTGCCTTGCTCTTCTGACTATTTCCAGCAAATGCCTGATTGCTAGGTTAAACTGGACCCTAGCAACCAGATAGCTGCTGAAATTCCAAACTGGAGAGTTGCTGAACAGAAAGCTAAATAATTAAAAAACCAAAAAATACAGACAGATTGCCTCAGAATATCACTCTCTACATCATACAAATCACAGTGCATACCTCCCAACATTTGAAAAATGAAAAGAGGGACAAATAGACTTTGACCACGCCCACTTTTGTGGCCACACCCCAATTACCACCATTACCCATTAAAAAAATACTCCTTTTATATAGTTGAAATGGTGGGATCAGACGCAAATGTGCTATACCCTCATACTGTACAATATACAATATAGCAACAATAGAAACAATATAGCAACTCCTACATATAAAATACAAATATAGAGAGAGGGCAGTCAGTTATAAGTGAGTTATAACTATGTACCAGTTTTACCCCCCATACACAGTACCCCCATACACAGTGCCCCCAATGGCCCAATAGACAGTATCCCCCCATACACAGTGCCCCCATAGACAGTACCCCCCCATACAAAGTGCCCCCATAGATAGTACCCCCATACACAGTGCCCCCATACACAGTGTCCCCCATACACAGTGCCCCCCATAGAAAGTGCCCTCATAGACAGTACCCCCATACACAGTGGCCCCCATACACAGTAGCCCCCATATAAAGTAGCCCCCATATTACAGAAATGCGGGACAGCGGGATGCACTATAAAAACCGGGACAGTCCTGCGAAAAGCGGGACAGTTGGGGGGTATGACAGTGCACACAAACAAGCCACACATACATGCTAGGGCCTATCAGCCAATGAATGGGCAGAGTTCTGCCTTCCACACTACTTCCTGTTACCGTTAGAGCTGCATCACTTCCTGTCAGCTGATCTCTGAGGGGGCACACAGCCCATCACTAAATGGCGGCTCAAGGGAAAGGATGTAAAAGGGCAATATTTACTGATATATATATTCCAGTTTGGGGAGATTCTTTAATATGGTATAAACTGTTGGTTAAAGGACAAGGAAACCCTTCAGTTCTCTAGTACAGGGATTCCCAACCTTTCTTACTCGGGAGCCACAGTCAAATGTAAAAAGACTTGGGGAGCAACACAAGCACCATAAAAGTTCATGGAGGAGCCAAATAAGGGCTGTGATTGGCTATTAGGGGCCTCTATGCACCCTATCAGCTTACAGGGGGCTTTATTTGGTAGGAAATCTTGTTTTTATTCAACCAAAACTTGCCCCCAAGTCAGGAATTCAAAAATAACTCCCTGGTTTGGGGGCACTGGGAGCAACACCCAAGGGGTTGGGGAGCAACATGTTACCCCAGAGCCACTGGTTGGGGATCCCTGGGCTAGTATATAATCAGTCATCCCTTGCTCAAGTAGATCACTATGTTTCCCCCCAAAATACTGATTATATGTCTTGCTGATAGGTTTTCCCAGTGAAAGCTCTGCCGCGGGCTCCATATTAGCTTGTATACGTCATCAATATGTCTTTGCTGTATTATTCATGCAATGAAATCTCTGCCCGCTGATAATATACAGGGCTGGAACGTACCATACGGCTGCGGGCAGGGAAGTAATCAGCAATGGGAGAAGCACAACAGGAATGAATATACTATTCACTTGCCCATCAGCGCCTACTGGCCATGTTTTTGTTTTGGTTGCATCACCATAGCAACCAGTGAAATCAAGGGTGGGCATAGCGGGGGCCAGTGTTTGCCAGTGCGCCTTCTCCCAATAGACAAAGGGAGTTCACAAATCTTCCTTGTCCTTTCATTGTATTCATTCTGGGGGTATAGATTTCATTTAAGGCATTCACTGTGGGAAAACACTAAATACACAATGTGCTGCCCACCTTTAAAGGGGAACTCCAACTCCCGAACGAAAATTTCTCAAAGAGCCCCACACAGCACAGAAACCCCTAATATCCCTATCCCTGTAATCTGTTCCTTCAAACAGTAGGAATAAATCCCATGTTTATATGCTGAAATCCAACTGCAAATCAGTTCTTCTCTTTCTGCATCATTTGAAATCCTGGCACGGGAGGAGGGACTAAAACACTGATGTTACACATTGTAACTACATACCCCACAATGCATTGCACTGGGATGTTCCTTTCCTTATTGACATCACGTGTGCAGCAGGGAATTATGGGATTGGGAGGAGGCAGGCTGAAGGCAGGCTGAGGGACATAGCCTTTATTTTATTTGAGTCACAAAGTAGTCAGCCAGATCAGCAGTTGAACAGGGGCAGGGCTTATGGAACAGGGGCGGGGCTTGGGGAACAGGGGGCGGGGCTTAGGGAACTGTTCCAAACCAGATTATTACATTAAACATCATGAAAAAGCTGCATATTTTTAACTGATGTATATTGTATAGTTGCTTGAAATTACAGTGCCCTCCATGATGTTTGATTTACCCCTCTGCTCCTCAATTGCCCCAAATATTAAGGTGTCCTGAAATAAAGGCTATGTATAAAAAGTGTTGTCATTTCTACATGGTGAAACCGAAATTTATGCAAAAACGTTTCAAGTCTGGAATGAGCACTTTAATCTGAATTGTTTGAATTAAAATGTCGCCGCGTGAACATGGAAATGGAAAATCTTTAATGACTAATTATAGATTACTAATATTGAGCGCTGCTTCTTGCCACTGAAATAATGTGAGTGGAACTGTGTCAGGTTTTCATTTGTTAGGAATAGGGTCGGACTGGGCCGCCGGGACACTGGGAAAAAACCCGGGGGGCCCCAGACCCGACCCTTGCCAGCGCTCCCCCGGCCGACCGTTTTTCCCGTGATGCGTTAAACTTACATGCACTCAGGGGAGGACATCGGGTGGGGGCCCCTGCCAGGGGTTAGGGAGGCTCAGCGGGCACCACCAAGGTGCCTCTTCTGGCCGCGTCCCCCACAGGGGCCCCCGTCGCGCACCCCTAAACCCCCCCTCCCCGTAGGGTCCCCTGTCCTACGTCCTTCCCTGAATGCGTATGTGAAATGCGTCAGGGGAGGACAACGAAGGCCAGAAGAAGCAGCAATAGGGTTGGGTCTGGGCCGCTGGGGCCCACTGGGTATTTTCCGGGTGTCCTGGCGGCCCAGTCCGACCCTGGGGGCGGCAAGGGGTTGCAGGGGATGCAGAATTTGGGGGCACCTGCAGACCCCTGGGGCGGCAGCCCTGGTGGGCTCTGCACCCCCCAGTCCGACTCTGGTTAGGAAAAGGAATTAATCATTATCCTGGTTGTTTCTGTGTCTCTAAAATTTAGGCAAAACTGATCCCCTGTTTCTGAGAACGTAATGTAATTAGTAGCGATGCACCTACTCCATAAGTTATGGATTTGGCCAAATACTGACATTACTAAATGCTGGTTCATTTGGCCTATGCTACCAGAAATGGACTTGTTGCTTTTGGGGGTGCTCTGCCTACAGGCCAGCTGAAAGTGGGGCGATCATTGCAAATAATTCACAGGCTGTAGACAAAGAGCCTTGGGTTTCCCAACTTCCAAGGGAACCTGGGTTGCTTTATACGTTCTCCCAGAGGCAGATTTTATTGGACCATTATTGGATATCACCAGAACCAAAGTGCTGCTGGATGGCAGCCTTGCTTGTTGGTATTACACTCCATTTAGCTATATAATGAATGATTTCACGCTTTTAGTTTTTTATCTTGGGGTTGTTCACCTTTGAGGTAACTGTTAGTATGATGTAAAGAGTGATATTCTGAGACAAATTGCAATTGGTCTATTTGTAGTTTTTTTTAATTATTTCACTTTTTGTTTAGCAGCTCTTCAGAGTTTTAGCAGCTGTCTGGTTGCTAGGGCACATGCCAGGGAGATGAGTGAAAGAGAGACATGAATATGAATAGGAGAGGGGCCTAGATAGAAAAAGATATAAAAAGTAATAATAACAATAAAACTGGAGCCTCACAAAGCAATAGTGTTTGGCTGCCGGGGTCAGTGACCCCCATTTGAAAGCTGCAAAAAGGTTAGACGAAGAGGGCAAATAATTCAGAATTATAAATAAAATGAATAATGAAGACCAATAGAAAAGTTGCTTAGAATTGCCCATTCTATAACATACTAAAAGTTAACTGAAAGGTGAACCTTTAAAAGAGTTCCATTGGGTTAAGAAGTGGGTCTGAGAGCATAAAAATGTGAATTTGGATCAGTTGCACCAATAAGGCCCATTAAGATCCGGTGCTCCGTGAGTTTGGCATTGGGGTTGTTGCTATACATTAAACAGGGGCCTCTGTACAACAGCCCCAGGAATATTAAAAACCAATCTAAATTAAAATGTCCTTTTTCAGGTTGATGCCTCACCTGACACTGTCCTAAAGGCAGTCCCAGTAGAGATTCTAGGGGTTATGTAATAAAAGGTACTAAGTTTGCACAAAAGCAGTAACCCATAGCAACCAATAAGATGTTTGCTTTGAAACAGGTGGCCAGTAAATGCTACCTGCTGATTGGTTGCTATGCTTTACTACACGTGGGCAAACGTAGTACCTTTTATTACACATGGGGGCTAGGGTGGAGATGAGACTTATAAGGATAACAATACAATAGACCCAAGTGGTTCAACAGTGAAAAGTGCTGCTAACTGATAGTCCGGTCCAGGGTTCTAATCTGAGGAGGTCCTAAAAACCCCATTGAAAATAACATGGAGACTTTTTTCGTCAGCTTGCCTTTGCCAGAAAGCATTCCCAGTTCACATGTCTCCATAAGTGAGATTTACCCTTTTTCAAAGCTTCTCTTATCCCCGCTGGCAGGACCCTCATTGATTTATTGATCCTAGCCCAGTCTCCCAAGGTTCTCAGGGATCATTGTCATTGAGTCCTATTGACTCTCAAGAGCTTTGGATGGTTCATCATCTGGAGAAGGAACACTCTGACTTTATCACATGATCTACAGTATATTGAACTGGACCGATACCAGAACCAACCCTAACCCTTGTTCTGCAATGAGTATGGAAGTAACAGGACTGCCTGAGGTTTCTGGGCCTCCTGCCCTTTTTTAGGGATGCTGATAAGGTGGCCTTGGTGGAATATGGGGCCATCAAAGTGGATTTTCTTAGTAGGACAGAATTTCTTCAGCTGATTTTCTTCTGCAGTACTGCTGTGGCGGCCATAGCTGTGAAAAGAGAGAAACAAGCTCAGCAGGGGATTTCTGCTTGGGGAATTGGGCATGGAAATACAGATGAGTGGTCACAGTTAGGGGGGGCACACCCCATGTTTCCTACTTTTAGCCATAGCTCAATTTATAACTTTACCAGTAGATGGCGCTCTGTTGTTTAAAAACAAGCTTCAAAGAATCTACATCGCATGTAATGATATTGCTGTGGCTAGAACTGACCAGAGGAACCTCAGATAATTCTTCTCCTTACTAACTGTGTTTTATAGTGTAGACAGCTGACTGAAGTAACCAGGAAACAGCACTGTTGTTTCAAATTCATTTTATAAGCAGATTAAAAACAGATAGTATCTTGAAAACTATATAAAAAATGTTTATGCTTTTTAGATTTATTGACTCTAAAAAGTAGAGCCTCTTATATTCATTTAAGCTCTATATAGTGGGTTAATGAAACTGTTTTCTGTACATGTAGGTATTTTATTACGTTCAGCTATAGATTGTAAGCTCTTGTGAACAGGGCCCTTTGGTCATATTTTTAACTCTGTTATTGTAAGACCCCTGTTTGTTATAAATGAATGTACAGCCCTGCGGAACTTGCTGTCCCTAAATAAATAAATGGTGGTAAGCGTGAAAAGTGCGGCTTTCTTTAATTGCATTTCCCTAATATAAACACTAGATGGCAGGGTTGGGCAATTAAATGCAGAATTATTACAGTGAAGAGGTATTTTGTATCCAAATACTAAGGCTCAGCACCCCCCTAAGCAGGATGCCACTTGTTGCCTCCATTTGCACCCTGATATATTCACTCTCTAAGGTCTGTTTTACACCTTCAGGTGAACCCCAGGTACCACATTCTGACACTACATTTATTTATTTTCAACTAATTGTGTAGCTCCAACATCTGAAAAGAGACAGCAACTCACAATCTATGAGCAAAGTCCCCAGTTTGAAGGCCAGTTAGGGGGAGACTTGGGGTGAGTGCTTATTTGTGCCCTGGGTACCCCTGGAACTATAGCAGGGTGACTGTTACCCCAATGTTTCTATATATCTGTAACCTTGTTATGGGCTAAGGGGGCCCAGCCTGAAGGCCAGTTAGGGGGGGATTTGGGGTGAGTGCTTATTTGTCCCTGGGTACCCCTGGAACTATAGCAGGGTGACTGTTACCCCAATGTTTCTATATATCTGTAACCTTGTTATGGGCTAAGGGGGCCCAGCCTGAAGGCCAGTTAGGGGGGGATTTGGGGTGAGTGCTTATTTGTCCCTGGGTACCCCTGGAACTATAGTGGGGTGACTGTTACCCCAATGTTTCTATATATCTGTAACCTTGTTATGGGCTAAGGGGGCCCAGCCTGAAGGCCAGTTAGGGGGGATTTGGGGTGAGTGCTTATTTGTGCCCTGGGTACCCCTGGAACTATAGCGGGGTGACTGTTACCCCAATGTTTCTATATATCTGTAACCTTGTTATGGGCTAAGGGGGGCCAGCCTGAAGGCCAGTTTGGGGGGGATTTGGGGTGAGTGCTTATTTGTGCCCTGGGTACCCCTGGAACTATAGCGGGGTGACTGCTACCCCAATGTTTCTATATATCTGTAACCTTGTTATGGGCTAAGGGGGCCCAGCCTGAAGGCCAGTTAGGGGGGGATTTGGGGTGAGTGCTTATTTGTGCCCTGGGTACCCCTGGAACTATAGCAGGGTGACTACTAGTTGATCCAGAGGGAGGCAAAAAACCCCATCTGAAGCCTCTCTAATTTGCCGCAGAGGGGAAAAAAATTCCTTCCTGACTCCAAGATGGCAATCGGACCAGTCCCTGGATCAACTAGTACTAAGAGCTATCTCCCATAATCCTGTATTCCCTCACTTGCTAAATACCCACCCAGCCCCTATATGAAGTTATATAATGTATCAGCCAGCACGACTGATTCAGGGAGGGAATCCCACAACCTCACAGCTCTCACAGTAACAAACCCTTTCCGAATATTCTTCTTCTAAACGGAGTGGGTGCCCTCGTGCCCGTTGGAAGGACCTACTGGTAAATAAAACATTAGAGAGGTTATTATATGATCCCCTTATATATTTATACATAGTTATCATGTCACCTCTTAAGCGCCTCTTCTCCAGTGTAAACAAACCCAACTTGGCCAGTCTTTCTTTATAATTGTGCTTTGTATGTGTTTGTATACTTACAATAGTGCATGTGTTTGTAAATGGGCTCAATATAAATGCCCTGTATGGCCATTCCTCCCCAGTAAACCTTTGGCACCCCGGTGTCTGACTCATGAGCCATTTCAAAGCCTATCAAGCAATTTACTACTTTCCTCATAATTCTGCCGCTCCCTCTTCTATAAATAAACAGAAATATCTAGAGGGATCATTCTCAGTGCACAATAACCCATGCCTATGTATTAGTGAACATTTATGGAACATAAGGAATGCCTACATTTGAATGGAGTATACTTTCCCTTTAATAACCATTCATTCAGTGTTCCACCAGGTACAGGGTTTGTGCTGAGTCGGCACATTGCCCCGCGCTGAGCTTGCACGTCCAGCCCCTAGTGATGAACGCACTAACAGGCTTTCTCAATAAGCAATGATCACAAGCAAATCTCTTGCTTTCATTCCCCCCAGCCCCCTCCTGGGATAATGGCAACAAGATGGAATCCTGTTGTTTTGGGAAATGCTCAATAAATACATTACTTGGAGCCTAATGAAATCCGCCATGTCCGGAAAAGTCCATTCATAAAGGTTTTATCAATAAAATGTGATCCCACCTTGGGGGGAAGTAGAATTATGAGAATAGCGCAGGAAGGAGCGAATGATAAGGGAAGGAATATTGCCGTAATTGTGTTACTCGCAGACTGCGCGTCTCCCTCCCTACTCTGCTCTAGCACAATATTCTATATTAAAGTGAATATAAGGACACAGGGAGATGTCAGCCAGTGACTACAAGGCTCTAGCCCAATATTCTATATTAAAGTGAATATAAGGACACAGGGAGATGTCGGCCAGTGACTACAAGGCTCTAGTGCAATATTCTATATTAAAGTGAATATAAGGACACAGGGAGATGTCGGCCAGTGACTACAAGGCTCTAGTGCAATATTCTATATTAAAGTGAATATAAGGACACAGGGAGATGTCGGCCAGTGACTACAAGGCTCTAGTGCAATATTCTATATTAAAGTGAATATAAGGACACAGGGAGATGTCGGCCAGTGACTACAAGGCTCTAGTGCAATATTCTATATTAAAGTGAATATAAGGACACAGAGAGATGTCGGCCAGTGACTACAAGGCTCTAGCACAATATTCTATATTAAAGTGAATATAAGGACACAGGGAAATGTCGGCCAGTGACTACAAGGCTCTAGCCCAATATTCTATATTAAAGTGAATATAAGGACACAGAGAGATGTCGGCCAGTGACTACAAGGCTCTAGCCCAATATTCTATATTAAAGTGAATATAAGGACACGGGAAGATGTCGCCCAGTGACTACAAGGCTCTAGCCCAATATTCTATATTAAAGTGAATATAAGGACACAGAGAGATGTCGGCCAGTGACTACAAGGCTCTAGCCCAATATTCTATATTAAAGTGAATATAAGGACACGGGAAGATGTCGCCCAGTGACTACAAGGCTCTAGCCCAATATTCTATATTAAAGTGAATATAAGGACACAGAGAGATGTCGGCCAGTGACTACAAGGCTCTAGCCCAATATTCTATATTAAAGTGAATATAAGGACACAGAGAGATGTCGGCCAGTGACTACAAGGCTCTAGCACAATATTCTATATTAAAGTGAATATAAGGACACAGGGAAATGTCGGGCAGTGACTACAAGGCTCTAGCCCAATATTCTATATTAAAGTGAATATAAGGACACAGAGAGATGTCGGCCAGTGACTACAAGGCTCTAGCACAATATTCTATATTAAAGTGAATATAAGGACACAGAGAGATGTCGGCCAGTGACTACAAGGCTCTAGCCCAATATTCTATATTAAAGTGAATATAAGGACACAGGGAAATGTCGGGCAGTGACTACAAGGCTCTAGCCCAATATTCTATATTAAAGTGAATATAAGGACACAGAGAGATGTCGGCCAGTGACTACAAGGCTCTAGCACAATATTCTATATTAAAGTGAATATAAGGACACAGAGAGATGTCGGCCAGTGACTACAAGGCTCTAGCCCAATATTCTATATTAAAGTGAATATAAGGACACGGGAAGATGTCGGCCAGTGACTACAAGGCTCTAGCACAATATTCTATATTAAAGTGAATATAAGGACACAGAGAGATGTCGGCCAGTGACTACAAGGCTCTAGCACAATATTCTATATTAAAGTGAATATAAGGACACGGAGAGATGTCGGCCAGTGACTACAAGGCTCTAGCCCAATATTCTATATTAAAGTGAATATAAGGACACGGAGAGATGTCGGCCAGTGACTACAAGGCTCTAGCCCAATATTCTATATTAAAGTGAATATAAGGACACGGAGAGATGTCGGCCAGTCACTACAAGGCTCTAGCACAATATTCTATATTAAAGTGAATATAAGGACACAGAGAGATGTCGGCCAGTCACTACAAGGCTCTAGCACAATATTCTATGGATATTAAAGTGAATATAAGGACACAGTGAAATGAATAAGTGTAACAACACTCGGAAGCACAGTGATTTGTTGCCCAGTACCTGCAAGGGGAATGTTTCAGTTGGCTGCACCAGACATTTTTCTGGCTTGAATACCCAGTGCTGCCATTGCTGTGTCCCACTTTGCCCACCCCAACTGAGTTGGCACATTCACATCCCCATGACATTTCTCTTGCCCATCTATACCTATAGGTGCGGGCTTAGCCACCACCCCCCATACAAGTACTATATATTCATATAGACTTCTTACAAGTTCTCCTCAACCAATGTCTTCTCAACCAAAAAAAAAAATTCACTCTCTTCCCATGCCTGACATCACCGCAAAAGGTGGAGCAGGTTCTAGCATTTAATTGGTTCCCAAATGTTGCGGTCCTTGAGAGGGGAAATCGCGGCGCCGCGTATGCCATCCCACCGGCGATTTATATACTCGCCGGTGGGATGGTATTTCGGGGAGATTTGTCGCGGACGACTAGTCTCTCAGTGTGTCACAGCCGTTACGACTTGCGCGAATTGTCGTGACTTTTTCATAGCCATTATGACTTTTGTGAATTGTCGCGACTTTTTCATAGCCATTACAACTTTCGCAAATTGTCGCGACTTTTTCGTATGAGCGCTCGAAAAAGTCGCAAAATACCGATCATTACGAAAAAAACGCATTCGGACGCTTTTCGGACGTTCGTGGATTAGTAAATGTGTCCCTATGTGTGGGGCCCCGTAACCAGCAATTTGGTTAAACAAGATGTGGGGGGTGGGCAGTTCAGCCAGTGACCCAGAAAGCCAGTCTGTGTGTGGGCAGCATTATACAGACTCATAACGACTAGCGCTCGGGTGTCTTTTTCAGCCTCAGCTCCTTGCTCATTCTGTCACCGCAGCGTGATGTGTAAAGCAGAAGGGAAACCTCCGACTCACATTGACACCGGGTTATAATGAACTGACAGTTAACAAATCAGGCAGTTAACCTTCTGACTCAGGGGAACCCGTCCCATAGTGAGGCAACAGTTAAAGGGCAACTAAAGCCTGAGGAGTTCTTTTCTTACAATGTTGTTTTATTAAAGGGCCAATTGCCCAGGACCCACCAGGACTTGGCGCCCACTATGAAACCTTTCAACTGCTTTAACTTTTGACTGGAAAGGTGGAAGAGCTTAATATAAATTATATTATATAATAATTTACTTTAATCTTGTGTTGCTCAGGGATTTTTTTTTTAATTGAAACGCTGATATTTGTGATTATGGATTATCTCCTAGCAACACTGTAGGCCCAGGGCAACACGCTTGGATCTATGTTTGCTTCACTAACTATAGGCTGTTCATTTATTTCTTGTCTTAAAGGGGACCTGTCACCCTAAGAAATAATTCCAGATTCTTTTGTATGATGTTAGTAGAGCAAAATAAACTTTACTTACACTGTATAAATTATTAAATGTCTTTTTCCTTCAGTTTTGGGATATACAGTCACAGCCAGCAGGTCGGCACCATTTTGTGTACACTGTTATTAAGGCAAAGCTTTGTATCCCCCCAAAATCTTATACATTTGCCATCTGGGGGATATCTAGGAAGTGCTAAATGGAAAGTTAAAGTAATTGTAATTAAAAATCTGAGCTGTCAATCATATATTGCTTGCCCCGCCTCTATGCCTGCGGCATAGAGGCGGGGCAACCAATATATGATTGACAGCTCAGATTTTTAAATACATTTATTACAGGTATGGATGATTTAATTAAAAAAATAATTTGGGTTCCATGTTTATTTTATTATACAGCTTTGTATGTGTGGGTGACAGGTCCCCTTTAAATTCAAGTTCCCCTGCTTGAGGGTAGTCCTTTTACAAATATCTTATGGTAACTGTGGGGGCCCACCAATGAGAATGATGCTTGGTGATGTCATGAGTTATAATTTGTGCTTAGTGATGTAATTTGTCACATGACTCACTGAAACATGTGTATTACAAGAAATAAAGTACCCACTGTTGTAACATATGAGGATATTAGTAGGGATGCACTGAATCCAGGATTTGCTTTGGGATTCGGCCTTTTTCAGCAGGATTTGGATTCGGGGGAATCCATGGCTCTGGCCAAATCCGAGTCCTTAAGTGTCACTTTTTGTCACATAAAACCGAAAGTTGAAAGTTTTTCACCGCGTGCTTAGCACACAGTTCTCTTTAATCCTTCCTTAGCGTAATTTGCTTATGCAGGTTAGGATTCAGATTTGGTTCAGAATTGGCTTGTGTGGTTGTATCCCACTTTTGGTGCCCATTTGGGGTCCTATACCTTATATCAGTGATCCCCAATGAGTGGCCCAGGGGCAACATGTTGCTCATTAACCCCTTGGATGTTGCTCCCAGAGGCCTCAAAGAAGGTGTTTATTTTTGAATTCCTGGCTTTTGGGCGAGTTTTGGAGGCATAAAGACCAGCTGTGCTGCCAAACAGAGCCTCCTGTAGGCTGCCAGTCCATATAGGGGCCAAATAGCCAATCACAGCCCTTATTTGGCACCCCCAGGAACATTTTGCTTGTGTTGCTCCCCAATTATTTTTGGATAGAAGTTCCACCAGTACACCCGTGCCTTCTCCAATAGTAAACTTGGCTCACAGCCTAGAGGGTCGACACCCTCACAGGAACAAGAAAGAGGTGACCGGCACAACAGGGCTCTGCCTGACAAAAGGGTATGCCCCCGAAGCGTTGCTACTACACTTTCAATAAACACAAAGGGGCTAAGCCCTGTTACCATTTCACTTGTCGTACTTGTCACTTGTTTTTTTACATTTGAGTTTGGGGACCCCTGCCTTATATGAACTTTTCCTTATAATATTTGTTATATATGTAACCCCTATTTGGCTGTACCCCAGGCAAAGCACGGCTAGTATAGGTTTAGAGCATGAGGTACATGCGACTCAATCCTTCAGGATGGGCTTTCGCTATATGGAAGTAACCAAGGGAGCCAGGGGTGTAGTGCAACTACAACTCACTGAAGTTGTGTGTAGTGCAATTCAGCAATAATGGGTGCCAGAAGGTACTTGAACAATAGAACTGATTTATTGTCAAAGACAATCAATGTGCAGGGTTATTGCAATATACTCCCATACAGATGTTATATGATAGTAGTACTCTGAGGACAGCAAAGAGGATGCACACCGGTTTATCCCACCTCCTTTAGAGTCTGGGCAGGGTAAATGCACCTGGGCAGCTTGGCACCCAAATGGAAGCAGTCAGGATAGATACCTCAGTCCTCAAGTTGAATACCTCTGGCTTTAAGAGTCCTACAGCCAACTATGGATCAGGGTTTAGGTACTGCCTGTCTCCTATGTCTTAATAGTAGCCCTATGCTGAGGCAACAGTGGCTGTATGGAAGGATACTTTCCGCTACTTTCCTGGGTGGAGCCGAAACTGCTCTTGCTTCCTTCCCTCTCTATCTCAATCTTCTAGGGTGGGCTCGACAAGAGTAACTATCTAACTGGTCCTCGTTCATGGGGTCCCTGTCCCCGACTTCACTAGAGTAGGTGATGTCTCTAAGGTAAAGTAAGGCTTTACTGGGGCCTTGTTGATCCCAGGCTCAGTGGACCTTCACCTGAGACACAGAGGCAGCCAAAGAGGAAGCCACACCCCCCTGCTAAACACTATATTGGATTGCAAGAGGTGTGGTCAACCCAAATAACCAATAAGGCAAAAGGCAAACTCTATACTGATACCTGGGTCTTTGCCCAGTAACAGCACCAGGGTTGCCAGGTTGGCATTTTTTCCGCCAAATTGGGCTACTAATTTAAAGCCCTGGCGGGTTTCCAAAGACCAAACCCGCCAAAGTACAGTTTTGGGCTATTTTTTGGAGCATCGGCGGGTTTGTGGTGTGGAAACTAGCCAAAGTTTTTTCCCCCTAGAGTACCGGTTCCACTGCATGCTGGATAATGTAGTTTGTATTTAACAATTAGCCTACAACTAGGATTAATATAAAACTACAATACCCAGCATACAATTGGAAAGTATAGACAGATCAGGGCCGCTGCTCCCTATAAGCAGAGTACTCAGTCTGCATAGGGCACCAACTCCCAGGGGGGCACCATCCCAGCTGCTCAAAAAAAAATTGTTTTTATATATTATAACATACCCCGCAACACTGTCCCGCCGGTTTTTATAGTGCATCCCGCTGTCCCGGATAGTTCAATCAATCTATGGGAGTAATTGGGGGCACTTACTATGGGGGCACTTACTATGGGGGCTATTGGGAGCACTTACTATGGGGGCACTTACTATGGGGGCTATTGGGGGCACTTACTATGGGGGCATTGTCTATGGGGGATATTGGGGGCACTGTGTGTGGGGCCCCTATTTTAGGTGTTTTTTTTTAATTTTTACTTCCGTAATATTTGGGGGAGGGGGCACAAAAGTAAATTTCTGCTTAGGGCACCCATTTGGCCAGCAGCGGCCCTGAGACAGAGGCTCCCATTTCTATTGAGGCTCAACCTGTATGTTCTGCAATTGCTCCCTGCTCTATAGGGTATGTGATTGTACTGTTACTTTCTACTGGGATGTGGGGCAGTTCTACCCCCTGCTCCCTGCTCTATAGGGTATGTGATTGTACTGTTACTTTCTACTGGGATGTGGGGCAGTTCTACCCCCTGCTCCCTGCTCTATAGGGAATGTAACATAGTAACATAGTAACATAGTAAGTTGGGTTGAAAAAAGACATACGTCCATCAAGTTCAACCATAATGCCTATACCTAACCTGCCTAACTACAAGTTGATCCAGAGGAAGGCAAAAAACCCCATCTGAAACCTCTCTAATTTGCCTCAGAGGGGAAAAAATTCCTTCCTGACTCCAAGATGGCAATCGGACCAGTCCCTGGATCAACTTGTACTAAGAGCTATCTCCCCTACCCCTGTATTCCCTCACTTGTACTGAGAGCTATCCCCCCTACCCCTGTATTCCCTCACTTGTACTGAGAGCTATCTCCCATACCCCTGTATTCCCTCACTTGTACTGAGAGCTATCCCCCCTACCCCTGTATTCCCTCACTTGTACTGAGAGCTATCCCCCCTACCCCTGTATTCCCTCCCTTGTACTGAGAGCTATCTCCCCTACCCCTGTATTCCCTCACTTGTACTGAGAGCTATCTCCCATACCCCTGTATTCCCTCACTAGTACTAAGAGCTATCTCCCATAACCGTGTATTCCCTCACTTGCTAAGAATCCATCCAGCCCCTTCTTAAAGTTATATAATGTATCAGCCAGCACGACTGATTCGGGGAGGGAATTCCACACCCTCACAGCTCTCACTGTAAAAAATCCTTTCCGAATATTTAAATGGAACCTCCCTTCTTCTAAACGGAGTGGGTGCCCTCGTGTCCGTTGGAAGGACCTACTGGTAAATAAAACATTAGAGAGGTTATTATATGATCCCCTTATATATTTATACATAGTTATCATGTCACCTCTTAAGCGCCTCTTCTCCAGTGTAAACAGACCCAACTTGGCCAGCCTTTCCCCATAACTGAGACTTTCCATACCCTTTACCAGCTTAGTTGCCCTTCTCTGGACCCTCTCTAACTCAATAATGTCCCGTTTGAGCACTGGAGACCAAAACTGAACAGCATATTCTAGATGGGGCCTTACCAGCGCTCAGTAAAGGGGAAGAATAACCCCCCCTCCCGTGAATCTATACCCCTATTAATACAGCTCAAAACCTTGTTTGCCCTTGCAGCTGCTGCCTGGCATTGCTTGCTACAGCCAAGTTTATTATCTACAAGGACTCCAAGGTCCTTCTCCATTATGGATTTGCCTAGTGCAGTCCCATTAAGGGTATACGGGGCTGCCCAGATTGCCAGTTGGTCAAGATCCTGCTGCAGGGATGTCACATCCTGGATAGAATTGACTGGTCTGCAGAGTTTTGTGTCATCTGCAAACACTGATACATTACTCATAATACCCTCCCCTAAGTCATTTATGAACAAATTAAACAAAAGTGGACCCAGTACAGAACCCTGAGGGACCCCACTGAGAACCTTATTCCAAGTAGAGAATGTGCCATTAACAACCACCCTCTGTACCCGATCCTGTAGCCAGTTTTCTATCCATGTGCAAACGACTTCACTAAGACTAATAGACCTTAGCTTAGAAAGCAGTCGTTTGTGGGGAACGGTATCAAATGCTTTGGCAAAATCCAAATAGATTATATCTACTGCATCCCCACTGTCCAGCTTCTTACTTACCTCATCATAAAAAGCAATTAAATTGGTCTGACATGACCTGTCCTTCATAAAGCCATGCTGATTACTGCTCATAATGCCATTCTCCACTACATAATTTTGAATGAGATCCCTTAACAAGCCTTCAAATAACTTGCCCACCACGGATGTCAAACTTACAGGCCTATAATTGCCAGGCTGAGATCTTACTCCCTTTTTAAATATGGGAGTGACATTCGCCTTCTTCCAATCCCTAGGTACCATACCTGATGAGAGCGAGTCTGAGAATATCAGAAACAAGGGCCACTGCAATTCTGCCCCTAGCTCTCTCAGTACCCGAGGGGGTATTCCATCTGGCCCCGGTGCCTTGTTTACATTTATCGTGTGTAACCCTTTAAAGGGACAGTAACACCAAAAAATGAAAGTGTATAAAAGTAATTACTATATAATGTGCTGCTGCCCTGTACTGGTACAACTGGTGTGTTTTCTTTAGAAAGACTACTATAGTTTATATAATAACGCTGCTGTGTAGCCATGGGGGCAGCCATTTATAGGAGTAAAGGCACAGGTTACTTAGCAGATAACAGATAAAACCCCATTATATTCTACAAAGCTTATCTGTTATCTGCTATGTGCCTGTGCCTTTTCTCCTTTTTCCCAGCTTCAATGGCTGCCCCCGTGTTGACATAGCAGCTCATTTATATAAACTATAGTAGCGTTTCTGTTGCAAACTTACCAGTTTTACCAGCGCAGGGCAACTGTACATTATATTTTAATTACTTTAAAACACTTTCATTTTTTGGTGTTACTGTTCCTTTAAGCACCATATCCTGTGCCAACCACTGTGTAGTTGGAGCTGAGGCAACAGTGAAGCTATTGGGTGGGACTTGGCCCACTGGCTCCCCCTACTGTATACACAGAAGAAAAGAACTGGTTAAGCACATCTGCCTTTTCTGTATCCGCTGTAACCATATTGTTATTATAACTCAATGGGGCCACACCCTCAACCTGCATCTTTTTACTATTAATATACTTAAAAAACTTTTTGGGGTTAGTCTTGGCCTCGGCCGCGATGCGCTCCTCATTTTCTATCTTTGCCTTCCGGATTGCTGTTTTACACACTTGTTATAGTGTTTATATTCATTAAACGCAGCTACTGTCCTCTCTGACTTATATTTCTTAAAAGCTTTCCTTTTTCTCCCTATTAACTTCTTTACCTCAGAGTTAAGCCACATAGGGTGATTCTTAACACTTCTACTTTTTCTTATTAATGGAATGAATTGAGAACAGTAATGATTTAATATCATTTTAAATGACAACCATTTCTGCTCTGTATTTTTATCAGAAAACATAATGCCCCAATCTATGCCCTGAAGCGCAGCCCTTAAGGAGCTAAAATTTGCCTTCCTAAAATTCAGTGTCTTTGTTGCCCCCGTGTAAATTTGTTTCCTGCACCAAACATCAAATGAAATAACATTATGGTCACTATTACCCAGGGGTTCAACCACTTGCACATTTGCTATACGTTCTGGGTCATTAGAGATCACTAGATCTAGTATAGCATTGTTCCTGGTTGGCTCCTCAACAACCTGTGACATAAAGTTGTCGTGCAGCAAGTTTATAAACTTGTTCCCATTTACTGTCCTGGCAGTACTATTGCCCCAGTCAATATCAGGGTAATTAAAATGTGACTGTACTGTTACTTTCTACTGGGATGTGGGGCAGTTCTACCCCCTGCTCTATTGGGATGTGGGGCAGTTCTACCCCCTGCTCCCTGCTCTATAGGGTATGTGATTGTACTGTTACTTTCTACTGGGATGTGGGGCAGTTCTACCCCCTGTTCCCTGCTCTATAGGGTATGTGATTGTACTGTTACTTTCTACTGGGATGTGGGGCAGTTCTACCCCCTGCTCCCTGCTCTATAGGGTATGTGATTGTACTGTTACTTTCTACTGGGATGTGGGGCAGTTCTACCCCCTGCTCTATAGGGTATGTGATTGTACTGTTACTTTCTACTGGGATGTGGGGCAGTTCTACCCCCTGCTCTATAGGGTATGTGATTGTACTGTTACTTTCTACTGGGATGTGGGGCAGTTCTACCCCCTGCTCTATAGGGTATGTGATTGTACTGTTACTTTCTACTGGGATGTGGGGCAGTTCTACCCCCTGCTCTATAGGGTATGTGATTGTACCGTTACTTTCTACTGGGATGTGGGGCAGTTCTACCCCCTGCTCCCTGCTCTATAGGGTATGTGATTGTACTGTTACTTTCTACTGGGATGTGGGGCAGTTCTACCCCCTGCTCTATAGGGTATGTGATTGTACCGTTACTTTCTACTGGGATGTGGGGCAGTTCTACCCCCTGCTCCCTGCTCTATAGGGTATGTGATTGTACTGTTACTTTCTGCAGTTGCTCCTTAAGGTATAACTCTCAGGATCTCTTGGGGCCGCTGGGAGTTGTAGTACAACGCACCCATATGTATATCATGCCTGGGGTTAATGCAAGATTCTGAATCCATTTCTGTAGTGACTTCCCAGCGGGACTGGGCACAGAGGGAATTACCAGCCATCCCAGTAACTGGATAGTGATTATATGTAGGCAGGTTTCCCATATATACTTTTATTTTTTTAGATTTTTTTATTGCACATATTAGGCTATTTTTGGGCTACTATCAAAGTGGCTTTTGGCTAGTTTTGGGCTGGTTTTAGAACGGACTTTGGCCGGTTTGGAAAAATAAATCTGGCAACTCTGAACAGCAGAAAGAAAGTTGTAGGAGTTAAAGCCATAGGGGCATATTAACCCTGTGGGTCCCTACATATAGCACTGTTTACCTCAATGCAAACTTTTCCTTTTATTATCCTACATTTCCATACATAATATTACAGATAACCTGCTTTATATTGACAGAACCACATGTAGGGACCCATAGGGTTAACATTTTGAAGTCCCATTAGAACTGTTCAGTTCTGACTGCTTAATGGCAGGACTGACTCTTTATTGCTGTGTGGAGACCCCACGGCAGGGACCCACCATCTTGATGAGGAAATGCGCACTGGGAAGCGGGATCCAAATCCATAATGACGTCACCTCAAACAACGGGAGGCGGGAAGCACCCGAAGGCACGGATTTCCATTGAGGGGGCGTGATTAGAAGGGAAGTGGGCGTTTCCAACTTTGCATTGACAATAAAACAGGAAAATGGGGTTTGGCTTACAGAGAAAATGGGGCGTGTCTCGCCTTGGAAAGAAATTGTATCCCAAAGAGGGGAAGGCTTTTTGTGGAATCATCCAATAGGAATGGAGGTATCAGTAGGTAGGCGGGGCGGGAGGCGGAGTCAGCGCGGCCCCGGGAGTGAGGAGGGGCTAGGGGCAGAGGGGTGCGCCCTGAGGCTGACAGGATTGAGAGTGTGGGAAGCGGGAGCGCGCCGGGCAGTAACGGGATAACGCTGAGAGGAAGGCAGTGCCGGGGGCGCGCTGCGCGGAACCGATTCCTTGTGGAGGCGGCAGCTCCGGTGACGGCATTCCCGTAAAGAGGATAAGGCGAATAGCGGGGATTAATCAGGCCGGTGCCGGAGAGGAGGTGAGTCGGTCTGAGTCCGGTTACTGCTGTGTCACTTGGAGCCCAAACACCGGGGTACGGGGATCCCATCATGTCTGTTCCCCAACTTGTCTCCTCCAGCCCCTCTTCCACTACGGCTCCCAGGGCCCTTGCATTCTGGGAATTGTAGTTCAGCAACATCTGGAGCACTTACCTGTGTGGCACTTCTAATGGCAGGGCTACTTCTGTCTGTCTCTCACATTGGCCTGTCTCTCACATTGGCCTGTCTCTCAGCCCTAACTATGTACCTGTCTGTCTCTCACATTGGCCTGTCTCTCAGCTCTAACTATGGACCTGTCTGTCTCTCACATTGGCCTGTCTCTCAGCCCTAACTATGGACCTGTCTGTCTCTCACATTGGTCTGTCTCTCAGCTCTAACTATGGACCTGTCTGTCTCTCACATTGGTCTGTCTCTCAGCCCTAACTATGGACCTGTCTGTCTCTCACATTGGTCTGTCTCTCAGCTCTAACTATGTACCTGTCTGTCTCTCACATTGGCCTGTCTCTCAGCCCTAACTATGTACCTGTCTGTCTCTCACATTGGCCTGTCTCTCAGCTCTAACTATGGACCTGTCTGTCTCTCACATTGGTCTGTCTCTCAGCTCTAACTATGGACCTGTCTGTCTCTCACATTGGTCTGTCTCTCAGCTCTAACTATGGACCTGTCTGTCTCTCACATTGGTCTGTCTCTCAGCTCTAACTATGGACCTGTCTGTCTCTCACATTGGTCTGTCTCTCAGCTCTAACTATGGACCTGTCTGTCTCTTACATTGGTCTGTCTCTCAGCTCTAACTATGGACCTGTCTGTCTCTTACATTGGTCTGTCTCTCAGCTCTAACTATGGACCTGTCTGTCTCTTACATTGGTCTGTCTCTCAGCTCTAACTATGTACCTGTCTGTCTCTTACATTGGTCTGTCTCTCAGCTCTAACTACGGACCTGTCTGTCTCTTACATTGGCCTGTCTCAGCTCTAACTACGGACCTGTCTGTCTCTCACATTGGCCTGTCTCTCAGCTCTAACTACGGACCTCTCTTTCCATGACTTCTGTCCTATTTATCCACTTTATCCATTTATCTAAACTACCTGTCTGTCTATCCTCTCCCTCACTAGCCATCTGTCTGTCTGCCAGTTCCTTGGCTGTATCCAGCTGTGTAGAAGCCACTAGTCTCTGTTGAACTACAACTCCCACAATGAGACACTATGGGGAGCTGCTCAGGTTGTACTTGGCTGCATGGCCTGTGTGTGTGGGGGTTACAGGTGGCTTGGGTATAGCCACTATCATTGCTCGGGCCCTGTTATTGCCCATCTGCCTGTCTCTTTAACTGTATCAGTCTAAATGTGACCATGCATCATAAGATTCACTCATTTGGTAAGCTCACCAAACGAGCAGATCTTTCCCCCCCGATATGCCCGCCTATGATGGGCAATATGGGGCTAATTTGATAGGAGATAGGAGAGGTTGGAGGGAGGACCACATCAATGACCCCATCAGACTAAAAATCAAGTCGGCCCAATTGATACCTGCCTGATTCTTAGCCAGATATAATCTGCTGAATTGGTCTAAAGGACTCAAATCTGCAGAATAAATCTGCCTGTGTATGGCCACCCTTAAGGTCCCCATACATGGGCCGATTGTAGCTGCCGATATGGGTCCCTTCAGCAGCTTATTGGCCCGTGTAGGGGCAGAAATGATGGGCCTGTCCGACAGAAATCGGCCAGATATCGATTGGGCAGGTTAAAAATTTTAGTTGGATTGGGAACTGCATCGGCACCTATTACCGGCATTCTAATTCGATCGTTTGGCCCCAGGGACAAACGACCGAATTAGCCTAAATTCACCCGATATTGCCCACCTGTAGGTGGGGATATTGGGAGAAGATCCGCTCGCTTGGCGACCTCGCTAAGTGAGTGGATCTTAACGTGTATGGCCACCTTTAGGGGAAGGTCAGCCTGTGGCCTATCAGATGTGTGTATGTATAACTCTATTTATAAAGCACCACAAGGGTACGCAGCGCTGTACAATCTTACGAAATACAAAATTACACACAGGGAGGACAAGTGTTAAAATAAATCAATAAATATATATAAATGCACAGGGAATAAGTGCCATGTGGTATGAGACACAGTAGGAAGGGTGTCCCTGCCCCATAGAGCTTACAATCTAAGTGGTTGGGTAACATACAGGCACAAATTGGAATCAGATACTGAACATCAACTCCCACTATCCATTCCCAAGGAATTAGGGAGTTACAGTTCATCACAAACTGTAAGGCTTCTGATTGTACATCCTATAATTATATTATTAAATACCCACAACCTAATTGTTACATCACTAGTAGTGCCCAGGTACAGAAAGCCCCTTTGTTTAGCCTAGGGGCTTATGATGCTAGCAGTTGTGCTTGGCTAGATACCAGTTACCCAATGAGATATGGCAGGCCAATGGTGGTTGGTGCACAGCTGGTCCTGACTACATGTACCCCTGAAAAATGCATCAGTAGTCAACCTAGACTCCTGCTCCCACAATGCTTTGTTCCTGTCCGGGATTCTTTTTTTTGTCAGTTGCAGAACCCACAAGGCACTGTTGGAATTGGGGTCTGAAGAAGAGGCGACTAGTAATCTAAGATATTAGTGCTTATATCTACAAATAGCTTTATTTTTCAATTTTGTGGGACGAGTTCCCCTTGAAAGTGCGGTGAGATGGAGTTGCCTGCGGCTACAGAGGATGCTGGGTATTCATTTCACAAAGGAGGTTCTGAACTTCCTCTTGGCGCACAACTGCCGCTCTGTGGTGCCCGAGGCCTGCAGCCCTGTTTGCTTGGGCAGCCCAGCCGGCGCTGCAGACTGTAGCGCTGAGTGACTTATGTTTCTCTTATCCATCATCACTCTCCACGTGGGCGTCTGCGTTGGTTGTGCATCTGGTCAGGGCAATTCTTGGTGGATGAAGGTTTGGCAGAGGTCCCCGCAGGCCAGTGCTGCCCTGAGTTCACACTGATCAGATTTCTTCCTTTGTGCAGCAGAACTAATTCTAGGATTCTCTGTTTCCAGACAAAAAGTAAATACTGTAGCACCCAGTGATACTGAAGTGGTTTATTTGCCTTTGTCTTGCCGTGGAATTGCCCCGCGTGTGTGCCAAGCGCCGGCGGAGTTTCCCGTGGGTCGGTTCCTCAGGGGGTCATTTTTCTAAAGAAAAAGCAAAGGATTGAAGCAGATCCGATTTCTCTGTTCCCCCAATAGACACATGGGTTCTTTATTAGTCAGTGTTTATCTTCCCCTTTATGTTGCACAGGTTTATATGGTATTCGTATATATATGGGTGAATGGGAAGCTGCCATGTCGCAGTCTTAGCTGAGTTTCCGTTTAGCCTGACATTAAGGTCCATTAACTGACCATCTGAATTTTCTCGATTCGGATTTTTAGCGCTAAAAGTAAAAAAAAAAAAAAAAATATGTGATTTTTTTCGAGGTTTAATATGCGTCTTAATGGATAAAAATCCGTATCCGACAAAACGAAGACTTTCTGAGTTCATGAAGAAGTCAATAACAGATACCCCTGCACTTCACTGGAAAATCCTTCTTTTGTCTTGAAACTTTTAAAGTTTTCGAATTCTTGACGCTGGTTTTTGTGTGACTATTAGAAAAAGTTGTGGGTTTTTGTGACTTTTAAAATTCGAGGAAATGAGTTTAGGCAATTTAGAAAATAAGAAAAATGAGAAATGATAGAGTTTCAGTAATGTGCCCCCTAATGTTTTTCTTCTGCTATTAGAATGGCTCTGCTAAGGCAACCAAAATTGCAGATCCCCTTGTACAGGTATGGGATCCCTTATCCAGAAACCCTATATCCAGAAAGCTCCCATAGACTCCATTTTAATCAAATAATTCAGAATTTTAAAACTGATTTCCTTTTTCCCTGTAATAATAAAACAGTACCTGTACTTGATCCCAACTAAGATATAATTACCCCTTATTGGGGGCAGAACAGCCCTATTGGGTTTATTTAATGGTTAAATGATTCCCTTTTCTCTGTAATAATAAAACAGTACCTGTACTTGATCCCAACTAAGATATAATTACCCCTTATTGGGGCAGAACAGCCCTATTGGGTTTATTTAATGGTTAAATGATTCCCTTTTCTCTGTAATAATAAAACAGTACCTGTACTTGATCCCAACTAAGATATAATTACCCCTTATTGGATGCAAAACAATCTTATTTGGTTTATTTAATGTTTTATTGATTTTTTAGTAGACTTAAGGTATGGAGATCCAAATTACAGAGACCCCTTATCTGGAATAACCTTGGTCCCGAGCATTCTGGATAATGGGTCCTATACCTGTAGTATGATCCCAAATTCCCACTTATGAATATGCACCACTGTTGAGCAGTTTTCTGTAGATAAATATCTAATTGTGATAATATACCATGTTTAGGCTGATGGTACACTAGGAGATGAGTTTCCACGATAAATCTTCTCTACCTTTGGTAACTTATCTCCTACCGGCAGTGATGTAAATTGCTGGTTGGAAAACATATGCGTCACCATTGGGTATCAGATAGGATCTGTGCCACTGTGACAGAATGCTCTGTTATACAGATAGCTAGAATCTCAGCCATAAAGCAGGGCAGGACTGCTGCTTACAATGGGGGGATCAGATAGGATCTGTGCCACTGTGACAGAATGCTCTGTTATACAGATAGCTAGAATCTCAGCCATAAAGCAGGGCAGGACTGCTGCTTACAATGGGGGGATCAGATAGGATCTGTGCCACTGTGACAGAATGCTCTGTTATACAGATAGCTAGAATCTCAGCCATAAAGCAGGGCAGGACTGCTGCTTACAATGGGGGGGGGGGGATCAGATAGGATCTGTGCCACTGTGACAGAATGCTCTGTTATACAGATAGCTAGAATCTCAGCCATAAAGCAGGGCAGGACTGCTGCTTACAATGGGGGGGATCAGATAGGATCTGTGCCACTGTGACAGAATGCTCTGTTATACAGATAGCTAGAATCTCAGCCATAAAGCTTTAATAAAGCATTCACCTGAATGGGCTGGTTAATTATTTCCAGGGTATGTAGGGACTGTAGCTGTTCGGAACCTAGCCACTATCACAGTTGCCTATAACATACCAAGACAAATATTGTGTAGTATTCCTGGTGAGTCGGAGTATAAACATGGCGGCTAAGGAACCTGTGTTGGAACTTGATCATGACTTGCTCAGTGGTTAATGTTAAACCATTATGGGAGCAGCGCCGCTGCTTGAGATTCCAGCCCAGTGTTTACAGTTGAAGCCGATTTTCTATTCATTGCTAGACAAAGGGTTCCGCTCTATGTGCCATAGATATAAACACTACCTGCCGGAAAATGGTCGTGAAAATACTCCTTTCTTAGTATAAAATCCTCTGTGGGGCAGAACAGCCTCCGTGGCTTCTTTCCTTTATCTATTTTTGTAACTTTTTTTTTATTGATAAAATATGGACCACATAACCCACTGCGGGATATAGATCAGGTGTGGACCCCACCATAGGTTTCTCCCTCACCAATGGAAGCCCACCTTGGCTCAGTGATATCTGCCGTAAATATGGCAGAATCATTGGCGTTCTGGAAATCACACAGGAAACGACACAGGATCTGCTTGTATTTGTCTGAAATTTTATAGCTTGTTAAAGGTCATGTTAAACCTCAGGAGAGAAACAATGAAAATAGGAACATCTCCCAGGAATTAGTTCCGTGTTTTCAAACTGCCGTTCCCAGCAGGAGGTTTCTGGGAGTTGTAGTTCAGTGGCAGCTGAAACTTGTGTGTTTGAAAAATGTAAAGGCGCTTTTGTACCGCTACTATCAAGGGCCTGTAATAATAGGCTTGGTGTATGAGAATTAGTGGCTGTGATTACAGCTGTGCCTGCTTAAAGGGGAACTCCACCCAAAAAAAGTTTCTTTGAATAATGAAAGACAGTGTCATTCATTCTAAGCAATATATATATTTAACATTGTCAGTCACAATATTTAGACAGTAGTTCTGCCAAATGATCACATCAAGCCTGTTTTGCCCCTACTTTGATCTTAATGTGTATTGCAGTTTAAAGGCAACACTGTCCTTTTGTGTTTGTGCATCTGTGTGTAGAGACGCTTAAAGAGTAAAGGTGGCCATACACGCTAAGATCCGCTTGCTTGGGAGCCATACACAGTAAGATCCCCACCTACGGGTGGGCGATATCGGGCTAATTTAGGCCAAACGATCGAATTAGAACAACGGGTATAGACAGTCGGTTTGGGGGCCGCATCAACGAGCCGATGCAGTCCATGATTTGACTAAATTTTTAAACCTGCCAGATTTCAGGCCAGATATCGGTCGGGCAGGCCCGTCGTTAGTGCCCATACACGGCCCGATAAGCTGCCGACTTGGTCTAAGGGACCCATATCGGCAGCTAGAATCGACCCGTGTATGGCCACCTTGAGGGGTTTCCTTGTTTGGCGAGATTGCCAAAGAGCAGATCTTTTCCCAATATGTGCACCTAAGGTGGTTGATTTTGGGCTAATTCAATCATTTGGCCCCCCGATCCGACTAAAAGATAAAACCTCTCGATGGACATCTGGCTGATTTTTGGCCAAATATCAGTTGGGTAGGGCCATCAGGGGTCCCCAAACATGGTCTAAAGGATTGGAGTCAGCATCTTAAATCTGCCTGTGTATGGCCACCTTTAGGCTGATGACCCACCCTCCCTGAAAGGCATTTCAGGGACATTAGTCGCCTGCAGTAGCAGAGATTTAACTGCGGGCAACTAATCTTCACATCGCTTTGGTTTTCCGAAGTCGCGCATAGTTTGCTGCAGGAGGAAACTTCACGCTTCTTTCGAAAACCAAAGTGATGTGAAGGCCTTTTCACCGCCGACTCCTATTGTTGCCGGTGGAAAGGCATTTCGGAGCTGTAAGTTGCCCTGGATAGCAGAGATATATTGTGGGCGACTAAACTGCTCAGTGGGACATCAGCCTGAAATCTGGAAGTGTATGGGCCGCTTTAGGGCTTAGGCGCGACTTTTTAAGTCGCAACGACTAATCCATGCAGTGCAAATCACTTGCAATTAGTTGCAGCTACTTGTATAGTAACCTATAGCGGGAAAGTTGTCATGATTAGTCACCGCACCAACTTTTTTTTTTTAACACATGGGGCAACTAATTGCCCCATGTGTCTTTGCACTTTATCTCTCCCACACTGAATAAGTGACTTGCATGTCCCTTCCATACGACGGTTGCCGATCCAGCTACGAGTCTCTTGAGCCCTTTTCTTTAAATTTATATCTCAAATCTCTGCCAGAAAGCAAGACTGGATTGCTGTTTTTCTTTGACTACACAACAGTGGCAAAAGTATCATTCTTTTAAAGCAGCATAGAAAATAATGCATTTAATCTATAGCACTCTTTAAATCCCAAATTTTCTTTTTTGTTTTGCTGCTTTTATATCATTAATAGTGGAAATGTCCGTTATTAGGGGCTACTGAGTCTTTGGCTGTGAGGCAATTACAGAGATCACCTTAGAAGCGCTCCTTCCTCCTCTTGACTTTCCACTTGGTTTCAGAGAAAATCTGCTGATGATAAATTAATCTAATTACAAGGTCTTGTGTTTCCATGTCTCTGCCAGACGCCAGGGAGGGAATGTCAGCTTTATTAGATTGCCTTCTTACCAGCAAAGCCCTTTAACTGCTCCTATTGATCCCTGCCTCGGGGCCGCCATCTTTGGATCCATCTCTTAGAAATGCCACAGCGCTGGGAATGGTTAGTGGGAGTAGGCTGATGGCACTGCCATAGTTTAGCTGGCACCCCCAAAGCCATTATTTGTGCCTTCCATTCACGTAGGTGCATAACAGTCCTGGTATTGGTTCTTCAGCCAAAGAAAATCTTCTTTAGATCGATGTTTGGCTCAAGGAGAGCAAGTGCCGGCAATGTGGCACATTTGGCCAAGAGTTGGCCTTTTTAGCAGGATTTGGGCGAAACCATTCTCCTGGCTGACCAAATCCAAATCGTAAAAATCACGTGCCTTTTTGGCAATATTTAACCCTTCCAAAACCTAATTAGCAAATGCTAATTAGGATTCATATTCGGCTCGGTATTCAGCCGAATCCTTTACAAAGGATTCAGGGTTTTCCCGAATCTGAAAAAAAGTGGATTTGGTGCATCCCTAATTTCAAGTGAATGGAAGGTGGTGGTTTGGGGTAATATGAAGCATACTGACCCCCCATGGGAAAGCTGTGTCCAAATTAGGGCCTTTAGCTGTTGCAGTACAACTCCCAGCACCCTTAATAGCTTTCTACTGCCTCTGCTGGGGGTTGAACAGCTGGATGGCTGCAGTTTCACTATTCCTGTTCTCTAGGGACAATTTCACTATTCCTGTTCTCTAGGGGCAATTTCACTATTCCTGTTCTCTAGGGGCAATTTCACTATTCCTGTTCTCTAGGGGCAATTTCACTATTCCTGTTCTCTAGGGGCAATTTCACTATTGCTGTTCTCTAGGGGCAATTTCACTATTGCTGTTCTCTAGGGGCAATTTCACTATTGCTGTTCTCTAGGGGCAATTTCACTATTCCTGTTCTCTAGGGGCAATTTCACTATTCCTGTTCTCTAGGGGCAATTTCACTATTCCTGTTCTCTAGGGGCAATTTCTAGTGCAGGAATCGATGTGGGCAAAATTATAGCAGAGGGCATAGGAATATCTGCTGGGAAATGAGATTTCTGTATTTGAGAAGTGTACCAACACTGCAGCTATGGTGGTCAGGGTGGGACATATGCCATGCGTGATATGAGGGGTAGAAAGGGTTAAGTTTGCATATCTATGCATAACCCTGTAGCCTTATGTAAGATCCCATCCGTGGGATATGGTGCACGTTGGCACATTGCCTTCCCTTTAAACTGTATGTATCTGTGAGCCAGCACCGAATTCATTGGCAGCCTTTAGCTACCAGCGCCGGCATCTGTGCATCTGGAAGGGGGTGATGGGAATGAAACTATCAAGTGCTAATTGCTGCCTTTGCCTCTTTCTTTACAGTAAATATGGGAGGGGGGCTGTTACCAAGGTGACATTCTGTGGTTTCAGTTCTCCCCTCAGTTCCCCGTTGCCTAACCCCCTATTCCTAATCCGTTGCTATAGGCCATGTCATGCTACAATATTCACTTGGTCTCTATTGTCTGCTTTTGTCAGTTAAGTTGCATTGTATTCTTTATCTGTATACTGTGGAATTTGATTTATGTGGTTGCTGGGGTCATACCAACCCTAGCAACCAGACTGTTTTAAAGGATAGAATGGAAGGCGAATAGGAGAGGGCTCAATTAAAGAGAGGAGTAATAGGAAATAATAATAACAAAAACACAAATGTGACCATAGCAACCCAGGGGCAGTTCTGCTGTTCCTGCATTGCACATTCATGGGCAGAACTAACACAGCACCATTGCGTTGCCCCGGTGTGGGTTGTAGCTAAAGCTGAAACCGCTGGTAGGGAGAGCCGCCCTGAGTGACATTTCTGTTCCTGACGTGATGAAATGTATTGTAGCCGTCAGCATCTTCCTTCCTAGCACCCTGTGACTGCTGTGCTCCCAGCTGTCTCTTTATCTGTCCTCTTGTGTGAATGACTGCTGGGTGCTGTTCCCTCTGATATTCCCGCTGGCATGACAGCAATTAGACAGCCGCTACTGCGAGCAGATGCACAGCAGCAAGTGCTTACTGCACTCAGCGTCTCCACGAGAGAGGCTACTGCTATTTGGGGGGTAACACTTTGGGCTCTGCATTGGTTCCTGTGGGCCCCCCGGGGACATATGGGATAAGTGGGTAAGTGTGTGTAGTAAGTACAAGGAACTGCGTATAGTAAGACAATATATTGTTGGTGAAGGTTTTGATTGGTTGTGCAACATACAGGCCTCGATCTGCACCAGTGTAGGTTCTGACTACTGAAATTCTTTCCAGCTGAACTGCAGTCCCTGATAAAATGATCTAAAGGTGGTATTTGAGCAGCCGGCCTGGGAGTTGCCTGTCTGATCTGGGGGGGGGGGGATTGGGAAGGTTTCTGGGTTCATAACAAGCCGTGGAGATTATTTTCCTAAACTCTTGAGAGATACCATGGAGTCATACAGTAACTGGAATGGCTTTGATAAATCAGCCCCATAGCCAGATAAAGATAAAGGAGAAGGATGGGGTGTAAGGCACGGGGGCAGGAGCCGGAATGCACCCCATTACATAATAAGCAGAGGAGGAATAGTGTCATTTCTGCACATTGTACGTGTGTGCGTCTACACAACCCGCTCTTTGTTACTCATTAATTGCGCTGCTAATTATGCCGAGTACGTAGGAACGGCTGCGCCACAGCACTCACATTCCACAAGGGCCGGTTATTTGTTTTCTGAAGTTGTGGGAATAGCATTCCAGTAAGGCTGATTAAAGGGGAAGTTAGATTCTTTTGGTATACAATTAGACCTAACCTTTCTCTCTTGTTTCCCTCCAAACTTACACTTGTCTTGCTTTTAGCAGCAGTCTATTCTCTACCACTGGCTTCTGCTATATTGTTTCAGGAGTCACAAGCAGACCATAAAGGGGGACATACTGCTTTAAGTTCTAGTTACATTCCCAAATAGAGCTAAAGCCACTGATCATTTTCAATCAATGTAGAAGGAAAAGTTGCTCATTATTACATTTATTATTATCAGAAATAAACAGTTGTGGGTGCAGTGTCCCTTTAAGTCGAGTGATTTTGGCAGACAGTCGTGTGTGCCAGTCATTCTTTTACTTGGGTACAGGTATGGGACCCGTTATGCAGAATGCTCGGGACCTGGGGTTTTCCGGATAAGGGGTCTTTCTGTAATTTGGATCTCCTATCTTAAGTCTACTAAAAAAAATATTTAAACAGTAATTAAACCCAATAAGATTGTTTTGTCTCCAATACGGGTTAATTGTATCTTAGTTGGGATCAAGTACAGGTACTGTTTTATTATTACAGAGAAAAGGGAATCATTTAACCATGAAATAAACCCAATAGGGCTGTTCTGCCCCCAATAAGGGGTAATTATATCTTAGTTGGGATCAAGTACAGGTACTGTTTTATTATTACAGAGAAAAGGGAATCATTTAACCATAAAATAAACCCAATAGGGCTGTTCTGCCCCAATAAGGGGTAATTATATCTTAGTTGGGATCAAGTACAGGTACTGTTTTATTATTACAGAGAAAAGGGAATCATTTAACCATGAAATAAACCCAATAGGGCTGTTCTGCCCCAATAAGGGGTAATTATATCTTAGTTGGGATCAAGTACAGGTACTGTTTTATTATTACAGAGAAAAGGGAATCATTTAACCATTAAATAAACCCAATAGGGCTGTTCTGCCCCAATAAGGGGTAATTATATCTTAGTTGGGATCAAGTACAGGTACTGTTTTATTATTACAGAGAAAAGGGAATCATTTAACCATTAAATAAACCCAATAGGGCTGTTCTGCCCCCAATAAGGGGTAATTATATCTTAGTTGGGATCAAGTACAGGTACTGTTTTATTATTACAGAGAAAAGGGAATCATTTAACCATTAAATAAACCCAATAGGGCTGTTCTGCCCCAATAAGGGGTAATTATATCTTAGTTGGGATCAAGTACAGGTACTGTTTTATTATTACAGAGAAAAGGGAATCATTTAACCATGAAATAAACCCAATAGGGCTGTTCTGCCCCCAATAAGGGGTAATTATATCTTAGTTGGGATCAAGTACAGGTACTGTTTTATTATTACAGAGAAAAGGGAATCATTTAACCATGAAATAAACCCAATAGGGCTGTTCTGCCCCAATAAGGGGTAATTATATCTTAGTTGGGATCAAGTACAGGTACTGTTTTATTATTACAGAGAAAAGGGAATCATTTAACCATGAAATAAACCCAATAGGGCTGTTCTGCCCCAATAAGGGGTAATTATATCTTAGTTGGGATCAAGTACAGGTACTGTTTTATTATTACAGAGAAAAGGGAATCATTTAACCATGAAATAAACCCAATAGGGCTGTTCTGCCCCAATAAGGGGTAATTATATCTTAGTTGGGATCAAGTACAGGTACTGTTTTATTATTACAGAGAAAAGGGAATCATTTAACCATGAAATAAACCCAATAGGGCTGTTCTGCCCCAATAAGGGGTAATTATATCTTAGTTGGGATCAAGTACAGGTACTGTTTTATTATTACAGAGAAAAGGGAATCATTTAACCATGAAATAAACCCAATAGGGCTGTTCTGCCCCCAATAAGGGGTAATTATATCTTAGTTGGGCTCAAGTACAGGTACTGTTTTATTATTACAGAGAAAAGGGAATCATTTAACCATGAAATAAACCCAATAGGGCTGTTCTGCCCCAATAAGGGGTAATTATATCTTAGTTGGGATCAAGTACAGGTACTGTTTTATTATTACAGAGAAAAGGGAATCATTTAACCATTAAATAAACCCAATAGGGCTGTTCTGCCCCAATAAGGGGTAATTATATCTTAGTTGGGATCAAGTACAGGTACTGTTTTATTATTACAGAGAAAAGGGAATCATTTAACCATTAAATAAACCCAATAGGGCTGTTCTGCCCCCAATAAGGGGTAATTATATCTTAGTTGGGATCAAGTACAGGTACTGTTTTATTATTACAGAGAAAAGGGAATCATTTAACCATGAAATAAACCCAATAGGGCTGTTCTGCCCCAATAAGGGGTAATTATATCTTAGTTGGGATCAAGTACAGGTACTGTTTTATTATTACAGAGAAAAGGGAATCATTTAACCATGAAATAAACCCAATAGGGCTGTTCTGCCCCAATAAGGGGTAATTATATCTTAGTTGGGATCAAGTACAGGTACTGTTTTATTATTACAGAGAAAAGGGAATCATTTAACCATGAAATAAACCCAATAGGGCTGTTCTGCCCCAATAAGGGGTAATTATATCTTAGTTGGGATCAAGTACAGGTACTGTTTTATTATTACAGAGAAAAGGGAATCATTTAACCATGAAATAAACCCAATAGGGCTGTTCTGCCCCCAATAAGGGGTAATTATATCTTAGTTGGGCTCAAGTACAGGTACTGTTTTATTATTACAGAGAAAAGGGAATCATTTAACCATGAAATAAACCCAATAGGGCTGTTCTGCCCCAATAAGGGGTAATTATATCTTAGTTGGGATCAAGTACAGGTACTGTTTTATTATTACAGAGAAAAGGGAATCATTTAACCAATGCCGCGGCGCATTAAAGCGAGGGAGCTTAGCTGGAACGTGGAGGTTTCCTCCTTCGCCGCCATGTGAACTGGAAGGTTGTGCTGCCATGTAGCCGTTCCTGGAATGCAGCCGTTCCTGGGTTTGTGAGCAGCTGTGCTGGGATTTGCTGGCGCTCCAGGAATGTCTCCGAAATATCTCCACACCTTAAAGACAAACTCATAACTGCATAGCTTAGCGCCAGTACGGCAGCCCTGGAACTTCTCTGTTGCCAGGATAACAAACTCACGCTTTAAAGGGGAAGTCACCCTCAAATTAAACATTTTTTTTGGCACAGTGCAAGAAATTCTAAATCTAATTATGAAAATGTCAAATGAATTTTTAATGTAATTACAATTGCAGGCAGCTTATGTCTCTGCTTTGCTATTGCCTTCGCAGGTTGCCAGACTATAGTGCCAGGACTCTTGTTCCCACAATGCCTTGCACGCTTCTGCAACGATCATACAAGCAAAGGAGTATAACTTGAGTTAAAGAGGTTGTTCACCTTAAATTAGATAATGATATTCTGAGACAATTTGCGGTTGGTCTTTATTTTTTATTGTTTGTCTTTTTTTGGTTATTTAGATTTTTGTTCAGCAGCTCTCCAGTTTGGTATTTTAGCAGTTATCTGGTTGCTAGGGTCTTGTTTACTTTAGCAACCAGTAAGAGGTTTGATTGAGAGACTGGAATATGAATAGGAGAGACAGAAACTACTTTCAACAGCAAATACATTGACAGATAAACATAATTTTTTACAATGTTATTTTCTCATACTTTATCATCTTCTCTCCAGACATCCTTCATTTTATTCATTTTGAAAGCTTTAGTTGGCCTTTAATTGGTAAATATGGCTCTACAGTCTGTACATTGAGTGCTGAATGTGAGTTCCGGGGGTGCCACGGTCTCTGTGTGGCACAAGGAAAAGTCATTTTCCTGAAGGCATTGCACAGAGTGGGGTTCCAGGATGTTGTCCTCATTTCCCTTCCCTGAGGATGAGAGCAGGCAACGCCTTTTCCTAGAGATAGCTGACAAGGTATTTCCCTTCATTCTAATGCGGCATGTTTATTGGCACTCAGTCTATCCAGCGCCAGCAGGCAGGGTTGCACTTATAATCCCTTGTATGTGCCTGTTTGTGTTTATGGACACAGCTTATTGTGTGCCCAGAACATTCCTTCTCTGTATATTTGTATTTATACATATGGGTAGGAGGTGCCATAGTGTTTCCCTTAGACAGTACAGTATGGGGGTACAGCTTATTGTGTGCCCAGAACATTCCTTCTCTGTATATTTGTATTTATACATATGGGTAGGAGGTGCCATAGTGTTTCCCTTAGACAGTACAGTATGGGGGTACAGCTTATTGTGTGCCCAGAACATTCCTTCTCTGTATATTTGTATTTATACATATGGGTAGGGGGTGCCATAGTGTTTCCCTTAGACAGTACAGTATGGGGGTACAGCTTATTGTGTGCCCAGAACATTCCTTCTCTGTATATTTGTATTTATACATATGGGTAGGGGGTGCCATAGTGTTTCCCTTAGACAGTACAGTATGGGGTACAGCTTATTGTGTGCCCAGAACATTCCTTCTCTGTATATTTGTATTTATACATATGGGTAGGGGGTGCCATAGTGTTTCCCTTAGACAGTACAGTATGGGGGTACAGCTTATTGTGTGCCCAGAACATTCCTTCTCTGTATATTTGTATTTATACATATGGGTAGGGGGTGCCATAGTGTTTCCCTTAGACAGTACAGTATGGGGGTACAGCTTATTGTGTGCCCAGAGCATTCCTTCTCTGTATATTTGTATTTATACATATGGGAGGGAGGTGCCATAGTGTTTCCCTTAGACAGTACAGTATGGGGGTACAGCTTATTGTGTGCCCAGAACATTCCTTCTCTGTATATTTGTATTTATACATATGGGTAGGAGGTGCCATAGTGTTTCCCTTAGACAGTACAGTATGGGGGTACAGCTTATTGTGTGCCCAGAACATTCCTTCTCTGTATATTTGTATGTATACATATGGGTAGGAGGTGCCATAGTGTTTCCCTTAGACAGTACAGTATGGGGGTACAGCTTATTGTGTGCCCAAAAAATTCATGCTCTGAGGATGGGTATTATATATGTGGGTAGATGGATTTGGGGGCAATATACACAAAAAATGATTATGCCAGACCTGTGTGACTTTACAAGGTGTTGCTGTGGGATGTATGATGCCTTTTGTCTGATTGTAGATCTTCTTGTCCACCACCGCCCCAGGCTCGCAGGGTGCCCCTCCTATTGTAAATACTGTATATGGTTTAACCCGAGAAGAGTCTTCTGTTCATAGCTCCCCAGATTCTCCTCCTCCTGGAACCATCAGGGATTCCCGGCCCATTCACTTGCCCTGTATGCCCGATAAGCTTCATTAAGTTGCCAGATGAGTGCCAGTGTTTGTTTGGATGCACAGACTCTTTATTTCTGAGGATTGTTGTGATACGTTTCTGACACCTTCTGGGAATGGTTCATTCCAGTGTCCCAAGTCTTGGCTCGGTAAATATTTGTGCAGTGAGTCTGAATCCCCAGCCCCTTGATCAGGGATATTGGAGAGAGAGAATGGCCCAACCAGAACCGGGCAAGGGGAATACAGTATTTAATAGTCTGTCAGTGAATGGGCACATAATATGTAGAATCCTGTCGGCCAGTGGGCACATAGTATGTAGAAGCCTGTCGGCCAGTGGGCACATAGTATGTAGAAGCCTGTCGGCCAGTGGGCACATAGTTTGTAGAAGCCTGTCGGCCAGTGGGCACATAATATGTAGAATCCTGTCGGCCAGTGGGCACATAGTATGTAGAATCCTGTCGTCAGTGGGCACATAGTATGTAGAATCCTGTCGTCAGTGGGCACATAGTATGTAGAAGCCTGTCGGCCAGTGGGCACGCAGTATGTAGAAGCCTGTCGGCCAGTGGGCACGGACTATATAGCGGCCTGTCGGCCAGTGGGCACGCACTATATAGAGGCCCGTCGGCCAGTGGCCACACAATATTTAGAGGCCTGTCGGCCAGTGGGCACGCACTATATAGAGGCCTGTCGGCTAGTGGGCACGCACTATATAGAGGCCTGTCGGCCAGTGGGCACACACTATATAGAGGCCTGTCGGCCAGTGGGCACGCACTATATAGAGGCCAGTTGGCCAGTGGGCACACACTATATAGAAGCTAGTCGGCCAGTGGGCACACTATATAGAGGCCTGTCGGAGGGTAGGAACACGGTATGGCTTGGGTACATGGGGCGATTCAGTGACGGGCATCCTGCTCCTTCCTGTGTTCTCAGCTTATTTCCTTCCCTGCTTTGAAGCAGATGCACAGGGGAAAATGAAAGCAGGCACTTATCCCTGCACTTACCCCTATCCAGAATCCTCAGTGTACAGGAGTGGGACCCCCTATCCAGAGTATCCGTCCTGCTTCATATGCTGCTTGTTTTCCATGTGGGGAAGGGGTGTGAGAACCCTTACTCCTCTACTAATGTCCTGGCTTTAGAGCAGTTTTGGCTCATCTGGGAAACATTCCAGATACCAGGATGCTGGATAACAGGTCCATGCTTATATAGTGGTTTTATCCAGTAATAAAGGCCATACATACAAATACATTACTAGTCATTGCTCCTTCAGAACTGAATGGGGTGCTTTGTCTTTACTACAGAGATGCCCGGAGCCCAAAGCTTCCAGTCTCAGTGGCACATATTGGGCATAGTGGGTATCACTATTGGACTCCATAGTGTCAGTATTTAATATCTGTCTTAATTATCTATTTACTCTACTATTCCTCTTATTAAATTGGTCTTAAATAGAGTTTTCTTGGAAACGTGGAACCCACTGCTCGCCTGAATGCTTTAGTCTGGCAGCTGTTCCTGTATCAGTATTTTGCTTCCCCTTATAAAGAACCTTCCTTTCTAGCGATGCGCTTGGGGGCAGCCATCGGGTCATGGAGTCGGCAGAAGGAAGTGGTGCTGGTTCTGCTCTCAAGGAAATGCTTCCTGCCTCCGCTAATAATGCAGTGATCTGTGTGCTTCCTTCCCTAAACACTGCTCATCTGTCTATTGCTGTGTGTGGCCCCTCGGTCCCCGAGCCAAACCAGCTTCGGCTTCGTGTGGATTCTAAATTTTGTATTACAAATTCTATAAATCCCGTAACAACCACACTAAGGGTGAAGACACACAGAGCTACTAGTAGCAGCTACTTGTTGTGGCTACTAAAACAGACAATGCGGATCATTTACTGATAACTGTCGCTACGTGTGTTTTAGCAGAGGAAATTCTCAGTATTGTCTTTGGCAGGGGATTTTCTGGCTTTCAGTAGCTGCTACTAAGTAGCTCCATGTGTCTTCACCTTTAGTGGAATTCGTCGATAAACTGCATATGTGGATAAACAGGCCAAGAATCTGCCCAGTGTGGCACTAGCCTAAGGGCTCTGGCACACGGGGAGATTAGTCGCCCGCGACAAAACTCCCTGTTTGCGGGCGACTAATCTCCCCGGATTGCCATCCCACCGGTGAAAATGTAAATCGCTGGTGGGATGGCATACACGACGGCGCAATTTCAGTGAAATCTTGCCACCGCGGATGCCATCCCACCGGCGATTTACATTTTCGCCGGTGGGATGGCATTTCTGGGAGATTAGTCGCCCGAGACACGAGAGATTTGTCGCGGGCAACTAATCTCCCTGTGTGCCAGAGCCCTAAAGGGGACACAAACCCACAAACATATTGCTTATCTGAGCACATTGTTACTCTAAATTTAATTTATCGGCCCCCATCTGAACTGAAAATGTTGTTTGCACGTAATAGCCGGTTTATACTGTCTGAGAGAGATCTTTCCCTCCTCCATCCATCTTTCCAAGGGGGGGGTCTCCTTCTATCCCATGTTTGGATCAATCTATACATTGGTTGGCGAGTTCAGCGACCCTCCTACGTATTCCAAATAATAAACACCAACTGACACGTTGTTTAGAATAGAGCCATCTGTAACATGTTAACAGTTAATGTAAAAGGTGAATTTCCCCTATTATAAAGGGGCTGTAGAAAGGGTTGTCCTGTATATAGTATGTGAGATGATGCATAGGGTGAGCTGCTTTTGGGTGGGGGTTCAGATAGAACCCCCACCCAAACCCCCTGTCCAATGACGAGCCAGGCAAATGGGCCGCCCAAACTCTCTAATGCGCATAAAATATCACATATGCGGGTAGAACCTGAAAGCAGGTTTAGTAGCCAGTTCAGTAGCTGGATGTGGTTGGGGTGGGGTTGGAATATTGGGGGGTGCTGGGCATTGCCAGTGCAGGTAAACTCTATCGGGCCTGTCTAGAAGCCAATAAATAGAATTTGCTATTTCTTAGGGGCTCACTACCCAAATAAAATCTCATTCCCATCATGAATTATATTGTGTAGTTGGGATGCCATGTTTTATAAAAACAGCCAGCGTGCAAGGCAATAAGTGAATCTGGGAGGTGGGGCCTGTGCCATCCTAAAATGACATCACCACTGTGATGTAATCATGCCCATCTCCTATATAATGTTACAGATCTTCTATTGAAGTGATGTCCAGAGTTTGTAGGAATAAATCTTAATGCAGTTATTGGTTAATAAAGCACTTGCTGTGGTTTCTACATTTCAGCCTCCAGGAACCCAAATGGCTCAATGAGGAGTTCTTACCCCCCCCCACAAGCTTTGAATATTACAGCC